>NC_042626.1:52437827-52737827 GCF_901001135.1 Rhinatrema bivittatum
CTCAGCCACATGCGTAAACCCTGATACGCACCAAAGTGCCAGGCCTCTCTAAAGGGGCGGGCCAGGACATCACCATTCGATGCTGTCCCGGGGATGCGCATGTTGGCAGCCACAGGCACACGCAGATTACTTCTGCTCCAGAGGAGCAGTAAGAACTGAAATAAAAAATTAGGGGTTAGATTAGGTTTAGGGGGCAGGGAGGAGAGGGGAAGAGGGAAGAAGGTTAGGTAGGGGTTAGGGAAGTTCCCTCCCAGTCCGCTCCTTAATTAGAGCAGACTGGGAGGGAACTGGGGGAGGCCAGATTACGTTGCCACACGTATTTAGGGAAAATTCCCTCATGTGCACACAGCCATCAGATTTTATAACATGTGTGTGCATGCTATAAAATCGGTGCATCCATGTGCACACGCCGGGAACCACACGTACATGGACGGCCGCATGCTGCTTTTAAAATCGACCCCTGCGTCTCATGTGACAAACCCATTTCATTACAACAGGTCTCAGATAACAACACTCAGCTCATCCCATCAGGTCTCATGTAAATCCCTTAAGCCAACATAGCAGGTTACATGTGAGAACTTGAAACTCATCCCAAAACATCAGAATCTCATACCTCAACCCCCTATGTTATCGCAGCAGGACTCTGATAGCAACCCAAAATTCATCATGCTGGGTCTTCTTGTCCTTTCTATGCTTCCTATGATATTTCAGTAGCAAGATAATATTTTTAGTTCAGGACAAAGGCGTTTTTGTTTAAGACCATGAACAATAGTGACAATTCCAGCAATATTGAACCTAAAGCTAATTCTGTTTTGTTTTTTTTTAACTAATCTTCTCTTTCCATGGTAGGATTTTATTTGGCCAGAGGCCATATTGGTGGGTCCATGACACGGATTACTACAGGAACACATCTATTCCCGTCATAGAGCAATTCCCGATCACCTGTGAGACTGGACCAGGTGAGAAACACCAATGGATTGTTCATATTCTGAAACGGCCAATCATGAGCCCTAAATCCAGCCACTAGGTGATGCCCACTGTGCAACAGCTGTGTCTTCTTCTTTCAAACCCCCTCCCACCCCCACCCCCAGGGCTGTGAACGCTACCTCTGCAGTATTCTCAGGCCCGATCAAATCAGGGAGTGGAAGGTCTGGGTCAGGAGCCAGCCCATGCAACACATATGAAATGAAACTGGTTTCCCAATGAACTGTGAGAAAATTAAATATAAACTTTACTATATACACTGTGAACGCTGCACTCAAAAAAGCGAATTTTTTTTTTTTTTTTAGAAAGTCAGAGTCACATTTTTGTCTCTATTTGGAGAATTCTAGTATGATGTCGGCTTGACTTTAAGGACTTGTTTTCCATAGCCTTAGAGTAAGGTAGCCAAATGGCTCCATTCCAAAAGTGTCAGGGAGTGGTTTTACTCTTCACTGGCGCGTTTCAAATAACACACAAGTGGTGGCCAAAGGCATGAGAAACAGGGAGAAGGGAGAGGGAGACCCGAGTGCCTGCCACTCACTTTCCTCACTCCCAGCTAATTATCTTTGGATTGTCTTCCCTTTTGTAAAATGTGGGTCCCCATGGTTCGGTTGTCTTGCAATTATATTAAGGGGTCATCCTCAGAGTTATGGCAAAATGAAAATATCAACACCTGCAGGCGGTGCTACGCTGTGGAACTTATGCCTAAATCTTAAGAACCAACATTGTTTTCTTCCATCCATATTTTACTATGAATCTGCCATTTTGTTTTTGCTAGGAAGTCCCTCCGGCCATGCTATGGGCTCTGCTGGAGTTTACTATGTCATGGTGACCGCTATTCTGACCAGTATGCTTCAAAGACATCCAGCAAAGAGCTTCAAAAATAAGTAAGGGACTGATTTTTCTGCTCTCTCTTCCAGCACGTTTATCAATCACTAGGGATAGCTCATTCAGTGTGCGTAGCCCCTGAGGCTCGGCCTCTGAATTAGGGAGTTCCATGAAGTGGGGAGAGAATATTAAATAGCATTATATCAGAGAATACCTTAAAGAGAGGGTAAAATGAGGTCAGGGTAATAATGGTATAATAGTACTTCCATTGGTAAGGGATTTTTTTCCAGCTGTGGGTTGAATGTCACAGCATCAGTTAAGGGGAGGATGGGGGGGGGGGGGGGTGGAAGGGAAGGTAGTGATAGGATCAGCTTCATAAGTAATATCATTATCCATCCTTGTCTTGTACAAGAAGACATCCAGAAAAACACTTTCATGGTAAACAGCAGTCGGAATGCCTGGAATTAGTAATAACATAAAGAAATCTCATGGCTCATCATAATTCATGGTGCCTGAGCTCCATATATAGACTGGTCTGTGTTGGGTGGGGGGACTGGTTGTGCCTAACTTTGTAAGTCAAAGAATTTTTGATGCTTTCTTTGAGGGTGTAGTGTTCAGTTGTTCAAACTATTAAGCTGGTGTTGTCCATTGGGAGACGTTAAGAGTTGAAAAATCTAGCGTTGGCAGAATAGGGACAAGTTCTTTTTATCTCAATGAATAAAACTCAACTAAAAACTTTAAGCTACCTCTTCCAGCTGTTTGCGTGCTCTGATCGGACCTGACTGCGTTATTCACATCCTGACTCTCTCCTCTTTATCTTATGTAGGTGCCTTCGCGGTGTCCTATGGATGGGATTCTGGGGGGTCCAGGTCTGTGTTTGTTTATCCCGGGTCTTCCTGGCGGCCCATTTCCCTCACCAAGTCATCGCAGGGGTTATTTCAGGTCAGCATCTAATTCACCTTTCATTATCATGCTGACCCTAACTGGAAATTTATGAGCAATTTACAGTGTATTTTTTCAAGAGCTTGGCTAGAGACTGAAGTCATTGTGAACCTCAATGCTTTAAAATGTTGTCATACAGCATGTCTAACTTGAAGCAAGGTAACGAACAATGCAAAATAAACAAGGCGAGTAGATCAAAATTATTTCAAAATTAAAGCCTTTATCACCATAACAAAACATTTAATACAATTTTTTATGCACATATAAAAATATGCTTATTTAAATATCAAACAGGGGGTGAAAAAAACAGTATGTTTATATGAAACCTACCTGCAGGCAGCAAAGTTTAAAAATGGTAGCATATCTTCTTTATTCAAGCATCAAACTGTAAAAAAGCACTCCAGCAAACTGTAAAAAAGCACTCCAGCAAAAATATTCCAAAACATGTTTGTGCATTAAAAATTATTACTCAAAAGGCTGGATCAATAATCAGAGTCCCAGAAACAGAAGTCCCATCAAGGACATTTTTTTTTTTAAACAGTCTCGATTTAGTGTTTGAAGTCCAATCAAAATTCAAAACTCTTAAATCAATGTTGTTATCCCCAGCAGAAGTCCTGAATATTATATACCCCAACAAGGGGCTCTTTGTTTCACCACAATTGTGGCTTCTTCAGGGGGATAATTCACTATGGCATATCACTAATCTTAGAGGAAGGTTAAGTATTGGCTGGTCATAGATCTAGAGCAAATTGTTTCATCAATGCGTTCGTCCTGCTCTCATCAGGATATCTTCAAAGATATGCAGTTTGTGGAAGGGTTCTAACATGGCAATATTTCTGTTCACAGGGATGGCAGTGGCTGAAATATTTGAACACATTAGCCCAGTCTACAAAGGCAGCCTGAGGAGATATTTCTACACCACCCTCTTCCTCTTCTGCTTCGCCCTGGGGTTCTACCTGCTGCTGAAGGTTCTCGGCGTGGACCTGCTCTGGTCACTGGAAAAAGCCAAGAGATGGTGCGCCAGGCCCGAGTGGATCCACATCGACACCACTCCCTTTGCCAGCCTGCTCAGGAACCTGGGCATCTTCTTCGGACTGGGGCTAGCTCTCAACTCCCAGCTGTACCTGGAGAGCTGCAAGGGGAAGCAGGGGCGGCAGCTCACCTTCCGCCTGTGCTGCATCCTCTCCTCCCTGCTGGTCCTGCACCTGTATGACTCTTTTGAACTCCCCACAGATGTTGAGCTGCTGTTCTACTTGCTGTCGTTCTGTAAAAGCATGGCTGAGCCACTGACAGCCGTAGCGATTGTTCCTTACTGTGTCTCTCACGTTTTAAGGGGTCAGGAGAAAAAGCTGTTGTAGGGAATCAAACAGCCGGTATTAACAAAGGTCTCACAAGAGGTGACTACAAACCCAGAATGCTCACAGTGTTATAAGGGAGCAAGCATCTTCCTCCTCCTCCCATGACCCCCACCCCCACCCATGCTCAAGCACAAATTGTACAGTAACCTTTTGCATTAAATTGTATTTTTAAAGAGCTTGAAAACAGAGCACGTTAGCTTTCCGGTTGTGCAGCAGGTCACTCCTGCGAATAAACATATGGGGACAGGGCCAGTGAGTTGTTCTTAAAGGAGCCAGATGTGGTGAGACGATCTCAAAATCTGAATTTTGCCACTATCCTAAAATGTAGATGACACTACAGAGTAGCACGTAACAAAAAAAAAAAAGAAATGGCAGACGAAGCAATCATAGGATCATGGACCATCGGGGTCTCTAACACTGGCAGAATGATAAGGAGAGAACTTCAGAGCTGCTGCAAAGAGAAACTTCCAGGCCGGGCAGTGCCTGAGGATATTACATTGTACCGCCACATGATAACAAAATGCTCCTTCTAGTTATTATAACTAAGAAACCTATTGTGGAGATTTATATTCTGGTAAAGCAGTAGATCATGCAGCCCTTTGGAGCTTACAGGTTCTGAAGTACCTTAATTACTCCTAAATTAAAGTGTGCTGTCTACGATTCCAGACTCTGTACATCAAAGGCTTAAAAAGGCCAGCTTACTCACTCACTGTCCGTAAAGATTGATCAAGCTTCCGCACAAATACATACCCTCTCTCCCGCTTTACTTTTTCTATTAACTGCTCTTTTGGTCTCTTTTTTTTTTTTTTTACATCTAACTTATTACCTTGCTGCCTCTGCAGACTTCTCAGTGCAAAAAAAAAGAAGAAAAAAAACCCCCAAAGGTGAAATTACTTCTTACCTGATAATTGCCTTTCCTGAAGAATAGTCAGGCCAGTCCATGCAAATGAGTTTTGCACACCAGCCAACAGATGGAGACAGAGATTAACAAGCTTGCTGATGTCACCTTTTATAAACTCCTGTGCCAACACCAACCTGCCAGTATTTTCTGCAAAAGCTAACTGTGGACAACTTCAAAACCAGAAACAACTTCTCACTTTTCATTACATTTTTTTTTTTAATTTGCAAACTTCCAGAAGACCAAGGAATCAGAACCACTAAAAGGAAAGATAGGAAGACAGAAAGCCTAGGGTATGCAGCACAATTCATATTTTACCAAAAGGATGGTGAAATGTTTGCCAAACGCTTTCCATTTCCTGCCATAAAAAGGACCAGAAATCAAATGACAGATAGAAAGCAGCACTGGGAGGGGTCTGGACTGGCCTGACTGTTCTAGAGGAAAGGAGATTATTAGGTAAGAAGTAATTTCATCGTCCTCTTCATCCAGGCAGGCCAGTCCAGACAAATGGGATGCACCAAAGCTATTCCCTCATGGAAGGGGATGCTGCTTGAGCCCCCCCCCACAACACAGCCAATGTTAACTCAGACACCCAAACAGAGGTGCTTGGAAAAAGTATGCAAAGACGACCAGGTCGCCACTTTACAAATCTCCAACAGTGACATCAGTTGAAGCTCTGCCCATGATGTAGCCTGCACTCTCATGGAATGAGCTTGAATCTGCTTTGGCAGAGGCACATTCGCTTCCACATACGTAGCCATGATCACCTCTTTAATCAAGTGGGCCACTGTAGTTCTAGGAGGCTTCTTCACCTGTCTGCACGCCATCATACAGCACAAAAGATGATCCAACTTTCGAAACTCATTGGTGACCTTGAGATACCACAACAGATGCCTCCGCACCTCCAAGGGACGAAGATGTGCAGTGTCCTCCGCAACCACCTGTTTATCCCACTACAAGAAAATAGATTGATTCATGTGAAAACTTGACACCACCTTCGGAAGAAAGGAAAGAACCGTGAAAAGCTGGACTCTATCCTGTGTAATTGTCAAAAAGGGCTCCCTGCAAGAAAGAGCCTACAACTCTGATAGTCTTCATGCTGAACAAATCACAACAAGGAATACAATCTTCAATGTGGGTAACTGCAGAGAAGAAGAGAGAACTGCAACCCTGCCAGAAATGACAGGACTACATTAAGATCCCAAAGAGGAACTGGAAACTGAAGAGTTGGTCGAATATGCTTAACATCCTGCAAGAAATGATACACATCAGACCCCTTATCTGACCTGCTGCAACATTCTTCTCTACCAGAAAATCTTTTGTACTCCAGATTCCTGGACAAGTTGAGTAAGACCAGTGGGGTCAACATCCAGAGAAACAAGGATCCTCACAGTGAGGTTTCTGACCTACTTCAGATTCTATAAACCCCTTTTGAACCAATAGTGATCCCAGTTCATCAAATCCTGCAGGATCTACAAAACAGAATGTGGGATAATCTGGTTTCGAGACCCCTTAGTGGCAGGCTCCTGGTTTTGGCGTAGTTCAACTACACACCAACCTGTAATGGTAGAATAGGTGTTGACAGAGCCAGATTTAAGTTTGTGGTATCCTTAGGCTGAAGACTAGGGGTAGGAATGTTTGTCCCTATAAATTAAAGAGTAGCAAGGGGGTGTCCCAGATTTGGGGTGCCTTCAAAATTTGGTGTCCTGGGCACTTGCCTATGTTGCCTATGCCTATACCCCGCCATGGGCATTGAAGTGCACTAAAAAGACTAGCATTATTTCTAACACATCCTTAGGTAAAGACCCTAGGTTGCTAGGGGAAAACTGTAGGAAGAAAATCTTCCAGAGCTTGATGCTAAATGTTCGCATTGCAGCTCAATGACTTTATATGAGGCAACACTTATATGGCTGCATAGTCAAGTTGAAGCCTCTGGAGGAATCCCTGGACAGAGAGCAGGAGAGTTATCAGCAGGCTCTTCTGGATGTGGAGGAGTATGAGCCCCATCTCATCTGGTCAGTGTACAAGTCCTTTGACGCCACAGCAAGATCTTCAGCAGCAGCTACTAGGTATGTTGGATAGCCTGGTCAAGAGGCAGTAGCCTATGTGAAGAAAATTTTGACAAGTTGGCTGAAAACCTGTATTCTGAGGACAATCTCTTCGGGGTCCATTGCCCAGATTAAGGAGCAGCATGCGGCCATACTGTGCTTGTTAGTGAGAGCTGATCAACCTCCTTCCTTTACTTTTAAACCCTCCTTCCAAACATCCCTTCCTAGAATTTCAGTGGTATCATGCTCCACCTGCTACAACAGTATCTTCCAGCTGTGGATGCTCACTTGAGAGATCAACCTAAGATACAACAGCAGTCCCAGCCCAAACTGGAGCCTAGTTTTTGATGCAAGATGACCCTCAGGCCTCGACCTCCATGGGTGGGGGGAGGGTGGATTTATCTGTTCCTTGACCAGTGGCAGAGGATCACCAAGGACCATTGGGTCCTCAAAATTGTGGAGTCTAGAAGCTGCTTGCATTTCTCTTATCTTCCAGTGTTGCACCAATATTCAGTCTTCAATCCAGATCCATCTCACTTGACCCAACATCATCTTGAAGTGGAGTCACTTCTCAGTTAGTGGACAACAGAGTATGTCCTTCCCAGATTGTAGTAAGGGGTTCTATTCCTACTATTTTCTTATCTCCAGGAAGTTAGGGGGATTGAGACCTATCCTGGATTTAAGAAAACTGAGCAAGAGTCTGCTTTGGAAGAAGTTGAAGATGAACACCCTCACATCATCCTACCCTTCAACCAAGCAGAAGACTGGATGTGCACCCTGGATCTGAAGGATGCATATGCTCACATCCTCATCCACCCATCTAACTGGAAATACATCAGATTTGTGGTAGAAAAATAAAAAGTTCTGCCCTACATCTTCTTGGCGACCCAAAGAATCTTCATGAAATGCTTGGTGGTAGTGGTAGCACATCTTTGTCATCAAGGGAATTTGTGTCTTCCCTTACCTAGAAAACTGGCTAGTGGCAGGACCTTCTCAAGCAGAGGTGCTAGACACCTTGCAGAAGACAATCCAGCTCTTTCAGTCATTAGGTTTCATAGTCAACTATGCCAAGTTGAACCTGATCCACGATCAGAGAATACAGTTCATCTGGGCATGGATAGAGTCGCTGGAAGTGAAAGCATTGCTCCTGTTGGAAAGGACAATTTGCTTATGAGCGCTGCACCAGAACTTGCTTTAGCAAGATCAAGTCCAGCTCGAGCAATCCTGGCTGTCCTCAAGCACATGGTGGAGGAGTTCACGTGGTCCCTATGACTTGCCTGAATATGAGAGTTCTCCAATGGGACATCCACTCTCAGTAAGATCAGATGTGTTAGCCCTTGTGATATCCCATAAAAGTACCCACGGAGATGAAAACGTCTTTCCATTGGTGACTGAAACCAAGGAACCTGGAAATAGGTGCCCCTCTTCAGGTTTTGACTCATCAGATAACACTGGCAATGCAAGCGTTCACCAGAGGGTGGGACATGCAATGAGGCTCCATCTAAACTCAGGGGATTTCATTGACAATGGAACATCTGTTCCAAATCAAACTCTTACTTATGAGACATTCAACATGCATTGAGAATATTCTTGCATCTTCTTCAGGGAAAGAGAATTCTGATCCTAATAGAAGCAAGTGGCAATGTTCTACATTAACAAACAAGGGGGGCACAGGGCCCTGGACCCTCTGTCAGGAATCTCAGAGAATTTTAGAGTGGGTTCTCAGTCAAGAGGTTTTCCTTCAAGAATCTTACTGCCCACAGTCTCAAACATACTGGCAGATCACATCAGCAGAGTTTTTCAAGCCCACAAGTGGTCTCTGGACAAGGATTTGCAGCCATAAATTTGTCTGGATCTAAGATAAAAGGAAAACTTCACACACACGTATCATGATTTTATTCTAACTCCTTCCTCTGGTTTACTACGAATTAAAGTAATAGTTGCACCAGGATCTAGTAAAGCATTTATTTCTTTAGTTCCATGCCTGAGAGTCACTCTTGGTCTACCTTCAGGATCCCATTGTAGCTGACACAGGTTGACCGTCAATCTACTTGTTCACATCAGAAAGCAACAGGAAAGTTGACAAATTTTGCTTCATTCTTCAATGCAAGTTCAGATCTACTCCAGATTCTTTTCTTCTCAAGTGGAATGGAGATTTGCTATATGCTTTTCTCCACTTCTATAGGTAGCGAGGACGGTGCAGAAAGTATTCAAGGACCAGGCATGTCTTTATCTTCATTCTACTGGCTTGGCCGAAACAAGTGTAGTTCTCTTACTTCATCAAGTTTTCAGTCCATCCACTGATCCCTTCTGGAAACCAACCCAGCTTTACTAACTCAAGAAGAAGGTCATCTGTCAGCCAAGCCTCTCCTCCCTCAACTTGATGGCATGGATGTTGAGTACGCAATAGTTTCCTCGTTGTCACTATTTATCCGGCTACCTTTGGAGGCATATTCAACAGTGCAGTCACAATATTGAATATTTCTGGCTATCTTAATTAACTTAACCAGCTAACTCAACTCCTCCCAGTTACGCACCTGAACTGCCCCTAACTTATCCAGCTAAATTCTAGCCTCCTAACTTATTAGCTGGCTAGAATTTAGCCGGATAAAGGCTGAATATAGCTGGGTAAGTCATTTAGATGGATAACTAATGTCATCCGTCTAAATGGGTTTTGCCCTCCTTGTTCTTTTTTTTTTTTTTCCCAACCTGTGCTCCTTGTGGATAGCCATTAAGTGTTCATTATGTGGTTTAAGACTGCTGATCCCACCAAGCTTTCAGAAGCCGATTGTTGATCCAGACAATAGTGGGATGTAAATGTATGAACTGAGGACCATGTAGCTGCTTTACAAATGTCCTGAACTGGAACTTTGTAAAGACATAAGAACATAAGAAATTGCCATACTGGCTCAGACCAAGGGTCCATCAAGCCCAGCATCCTGTTTCCAACAGTGGCCAATCCAGGCCATAAAAACCTGGCAAGTACCCAAAAACTAAGCCTATTCCAAGTTACTATTGCTATTAATAGCAGTGGCTATTTTCTAAGTCAACTTAATTAATAGCAGGTAATGGACTTCTCCTCCAAGAACTTATCCAATCCTTTTTTAAACACAGTTACACTAACTGCACTAACCACATCCTCTGGCAACAAATTCCAGAGTTTAATTGTGCGTTGAGTGAAAAAGAACTTTCTCCGATTAGTTTTAAATGTGCCACATGCTAACTTCATGGCGTGCCCCCTAGTCTTTCTATTATCCGAAAGAGTAAATAACCGATTCACATCTACCTGTTCTAGACCTCTCATGATTTTAAACACCTCTATCACATCCCCCCTTAGTCGTCTCTTCTCCAAGCTGAAAAGTCCTAATCTCTTTAGTCTTTCCTCATAGGGGAGCTGTTCCATCCCCTTTATCATTTTGGTTGCCCTTCTTTGTACCTTCTCCATCGCAACTATATCTTTTTTGAGATGCGGTGACCAGAATTGTACACAGTATTCCAGGTGCTGTCTCACCATGGAGCAATATAGAGGCATTATGACATTTTCCATTTTATTAACCATTCCCTTCTTAATAATTCCTAACATTCTGTTTGCTTTTTTGACTGCTGCAGCACACTGAGCCGACGATTTTAAAGTATTATCCACTATGATGCCTAGATCTTTTTCCTGGGTGGTAGCTCCTAATATGGAACCTAACATCGTGTAACTGCAGCAAGGGTTATTTTTCCCTGTATGCAAGACCTTGCACTTGTCCACATTAAATTTCATCTGCCATTTGGATACCCAATCTTCCAGTCTTGCAAGGTCCTCCTGTAATGTATCACAATCTGCTTGTGATTTAACTACACTGAATAATTTTGTATGATCCTCAAATTTGATAACGTCACTCATCGTATTCCTTTCCAGATCATTTTATATATATGTACCCCAGGGATATCAGGGAATGAATGGAAAGTTGTACTATATGGGCATATCAGGGTTGCTCAACCATGCTGGAGCAATTAGTATTATGTTCTCTCTGCCATGGATGCATTTTTTGGTTGCACGAGCTGTCAGAAGTACTGGGGGGTATACACAGAACAGGCCTTTTGACCAGGGAATAAGGAATGCATCCTGGGATTCCCTAAGAGAGCTCAGGTGAATGGAGCAGAACCTTGACAATTTCCTTAACAGATCATTCACCACCGATTGGTTGAGAGACCATTCGTGAGGATGAAAAATCCTGCTGAGTCTGTCGGTCTACGTATTTGCAATCACTGGCAGAAAAGTCACTTGAAGGGTAATAAAGTGTGTTTCTGCCCATTCCAAGATATGTACCACTAATTTGCATAATATCCTGGAATGGGATCCTCCTTCCTTGTTTATGTAAAACATGATTGCCTGTGTGAATCATCACACATTTCCCCTGAAGTTCTAACAGGTTGATTTGGAAATTGCTTTCTTTCGGAGATCACAAGCCCTGCATTTGGTAGTCTAGCAAATGGGCCCCCCATCCACATGCTGAAGTATCCATTGTAAGTATTAGTTGCTGAGGTGGAATCTGAAAGGGTGCTCCCTCTGTTAAGACTGTTAGTTTTAGCCACCAAGATATGTTCGCTCTCATGGAGCTTGTTATTTTTACTCTTTTTGACATGGGCTGTTTGTATTGCACCCATTGAGTCTTCAAACCCCATTGTAAGTGCCGCACATGTAGTCGGGTGTGTGGGACTACATGAATTGTCGCTACCATGTGAGTTAGCAACACAAGAACTCGGCATACTGTGAAGTGAGTCTGCTGTTGAAGATGAAGGCAGAGAGAGTGTAGTACTTGGGCTCTGTCATCGAGCAGGAATGCTTTGCAAAGAATTGTATTGATCCTTGCTCCAATGAACTGAAGAATTTCAGTTAGAACAAGGTGGGACTTTTCATAATTTATTAGAAAACCTAGGTTTCAATGTACTGAATTGTATCTGCAAGGTGTGCTCGAAGATCTTCTGAGCTTGGGGAGACTATCAGACAGTCGACTAGATATGAGAATATTTGAATCCCTTTTTTCCATAAATGAGCCACAGCCACTGCTAGACATTTTGTGTAAACCCTTGGGGCAGATAAGAGACCAAATGGGAGAACCTTGTACTGATAGTGACAAGATTCTATTTGGAAAAACAGGTAACACCAACAAGATCTATGGATGGGAATGTGTGTATAAGCATCCTTCAGGTCCAGGGAACACATCCAATCATTGGATTGTATGAATGACAGAACTGATTTTAGGGAAGTCATCTTGAACTTGTTCTTGTTGAGCAACTTGTTGAAAGAATGAAGGTCCAGAATCGGACATAGACCTCCATTTTGCTTCGGGATGAGAAAGTATTGGGAGTAATAACCTCTGTTGAGCTGAGACTGCAATAATGTGCATATTGACTTCTGAAGAAGCAATGATTGTGCTTCCTGATGTAAGAGAAGAATCTGTGAGGGATCCTATGTTGGCACTACGAGATGTGGGGCTGATGGGTGCTGTTTATAATCTAGCTTGTATCCCTGTGAATTATGTTCAGTACCCACCAGTCTGAAAGTGCTGGGAGACTAAGCCTGGTGAAAATATTTCAATCTGTGTATTGGTAGCTGTAGCTGGTCTGAGATCAAAAACTGTGTTGCGGTTTTTGGGATGGTATTTGCTATTGTTTCTGTGAACATTGATTTCTCTGGCAATTTTTCTGTTGAGACTACTGGACTTGTTGTCTCATGGATTGATATGATGTTGTCTGATAGATTTGATACTGCCTTTAAGGTCTTCTTTGCTAAATAGACTTTCTATATTGTATGGTAAATGATTGTACCACTATATTTACTTGAGAGATGGACTCCCTCAATTTGACACGGAAGAGATTGTCTCCTTTGCAGGATAGATCTGCCAGTTTTTCATGGACATTCTCTCTGATAGCACTGGCTCAGAACCAGGCCATCCTATGAGCCACAATAGAAGTTGCAGAAGAACATGCTGAGGTTTCAAAGGCCTTGTAGACTGTACAAAGTATGTGTCTTAATCCCTCCTCCATATCAGTAAGAGGATGAGGTGTTATCTGGTCACCTGAATACAATCTTATGAATGATTTGAGGTTTTGTACACATTCATACAAGTACTGGGTTATGTATTCTTGAGTTGAGCATGGAGCTTTGAAAAACCTTGCAGCCAAATTCATCAATAATTATATGGTGTTTCCCTGGAGAAGTGGGGTGGAGTCTCAATTTCTTTGATTTTTTTCATTGCGGATTCTACCACCACAAAGGCACACGGCAGTTATACCATACTGTAGTGAGAAACTTTGTCTACTTTATGGGAAACTGGTAATCCTGAAAAAGGGGATTCCCATGTCTTATCCATAACAGTATCTAATACTGTGTGTGATGGCAAGGCTGTAGATTCTGCCAGTATGTCCAAAATCTTAAGGATACCAAGTACCTGAGATCTGGGGTCTGGTATCAGTACCATACCCACTTTTCCCACAAATTTTGAATATGTAGGAAAGAGTGTGCCAGTGGATATTCAGCAGGATCTAATAGAATGCCTGTGGAGCTACCCAGTGAACTTGGTGGTGACTTTTCTGGATGTTTGTCATGATCTGGTGAGAAGGCTTTTCTGTCAGATCTGGGAGATTACCCAGATTTTACGTGTGTGCTTACCGGCTTTGGTGCGATGCTCATTTTTGACTGAATCGCACTAGCTTTTTTACCCATCTGGCTCTTTTTAACCTCTTGGATTGAGGAATTTTCCATTGGGCCTATTGACGAAGCCCTTTTTATCAGGCTCAGATGATAGGTTTTTGGGCCTGAGGATGACTGAGTTGAGCGACCATCGGTGGGCAGAGGTGATAGAGCATAGCTACTTTTTCCCGACGAGGCTCAGTCCTCTTCTTGTAATTTTGCTATCTTTGCTGCTCATTGCCTCTGTGCACATCGTGACATCCGCCCGCAGTCACAGCAGGAAAATTGATCGTGGTCAGGCACCAGGCACAAATAAAAATACTTATGTCCATCGTTAAGGGACATAATATGACCACATTGGTAGTATTTGAATCCCAGTGTTTTACATGACATAATAGCACTAAAAAATGCTGTTTGGGGTTCACTTTCATGAAGTAAGAGAAATAATTAATGAGGAGAAGATAGGAAAGATGTTCCCTCACAATTGTGTGAAGCATGGAAAAAAAGAAGATTCTGCAGGAATGTTCAGGAACAACCGAGGATGCTCAGACAGCAAAACTCTTTGCAATCTTGCAATCTGGTGGCATGGAGCTTCACCCCATGCCACCAGATAACATCACCCAGAAGGCAAGGCTAATTCAGCCTGGTTATCAACAGAAAACCATTGGACACAAGGACCAGAAAACACACAGCTCTGTGACCATCACTCAAACACACAAGATGACCAGAAAGTGTGAGAGAAGGGGGCCAGAGAAAGGAGGAAAGAGAATGTTAACGGATTGCAAGACTATGAGAAGGCCATTCTTATAAGAACTTCCGTTCAATCTTTCTTGTTTTATTTTCATAAAAACTATTCAGCAGTATGGCATGAAGCCAGTTCTCTAACCTGGTAATGGGGGCATGCTAAAATTGTCTTGGTGCAAACCATGGCAGCCCCAGCTGCAGACTGGGAGACTACATAGAAACATGATGGCAGAAAAAGATCATATGGACCATCTGTCCAATTAATTTAGCATTACAATTCTTATCACTTCCTAAGAGATCCTCTGTATTTATCCCATGCTTTCTTGAATTCAGATACTATTTTTGTCTCCACCACTTCCACTGAGAGGCATCACACATCCACCACCCTCTCTGTAAAGAAATATTTCCTAAGATTACTCCTGAGTCTACCCCTTTTCATCCTCATGACCCCTCGATTTACAGCCTCCTTTCAATTGAAAAAGGCTCACCTCTTGTACATGGAAATCTTAGAGATATTTGAATGTCTCTATCTTGTCTCCCCTAAATTGCCTTTCCTCTAGATGTATATGTTTAGATCTTTAAATTTATCCCCATGTGCTGTAGAAAAAAGACCACTGTCCATTTTAGCAGTCACCCTCTGTAATGACTCCATGCTATTTATATCCTTTTGAAGGTGCAGTCTCCAGAATTGTACACAATATTCCAAGGGAGGCCTCACCAGGGACCGATACAAGGGCAATAAAGAATGGATATCCCCCCCAATGTCCAATGAACAGCAACTCTTAAATGTCTTTCACAGAGAAGAAATGTAAAAAAAGCTAAAGTGAAGGATGGAGGGGAGAATCGGCTACCCCCTGCAGTAACTCAATCCAGAAGTAATTTACCACTGAATTTGGATGGTGGTTAGTCTGGAGCAAATGTGCATTTCCTGTTAGTGTAAAGGTGTATATGATGAGGTATTTAAGGGACAGTTCCTTTACTATTAGGGCGATCAATCAATGAACTCTACCTCCTGCTGTTCCGAATGTAGTACCACTGGGCATTTGTTAAAACTACTTATTTTTCATCTGGCAGTCTCTTCCTACTCCTTTGGGCTTCTAGCTCACTCAGAACTGACCACTGACTACCGGGGGGTAGTGCTTCCCTATTTTATATCTACCTGCCACTTACCCAGCCCAGCCACTGTAGCAACAATCCTTGGCCAAGGCCCTACATCTGACCATTAGGTGTCACTATTGAGCAATGACTGAGACTCCCTCCCTCCCAGAGGCTGTGAACGCTGCCTTTGCAGCATCTACTAAGTTCCCAGGCCACACTGGAATCTCGAAGGAGAAGTTGGATGATTTCTTGTATCTACGGTGCATTAATAAGTAGAGTCAAGTGGCATATCACTGACATCAGGAACTAGAACAGGACATCCAAGTCTTTTATCAGTCTACAGCAGCCACAGAAATTGTATAAACCCTCCTACTGGCTGAGTTCAAGGATAGGAAACAAAGTTTAGAATATTACAGAATACTGCCATATTATATAATTACACCCTGCCCATCATGATCAAATTATACCATGTGCTACATATTGCTCCTGATTATGTGTGCTTCAATCTAGTCCGATCCTGGTGCAGTACCCAGACCAGAAGCGCTCCTCTCGGTATGGAGGGTAAAATGTGAGGATGCATTGCTAGGCATTAGTGGGTAGCCATATAGCTTCATGTCTAAGGAAACAGGCTGAGTCAGTCCTAGTTCTGCCCCATAACATGCAGCGAGATACCGGTCAGATTTCCCAATTGGTCTAAGAAAAACAGGACTACATCTCCCTGCATGCAATGGGGCAAAACCCGGACATTGACACAGAGCAAGATGGGACAGTTCTGGGTTTTGCCTCGCTGTGTACAAGGACTGCTCCTGCATTTCTTCTGGGTCAGCGCATGCGATAGGGCAGGGATTCCCAACCTTGCAAGGAACACGGGCCTCTTTTCAGCCTCAAAAAGATTTGTGAACCTCCCTACACTTCCTTTCAATTTTTGTATGCCATAACAAAACAAATAATGGTATGCACTCCAAAATCAAACATAATGTATAAAAATGAATATTAAGTAATGCTTACTAATCTAAACTGAATACATAAGGTTGGTCTCGATCTTCATGATTATGAAGGTTGAGACCCAACAGGGGCCACCACCTCCCCCTCCAGCTGCAATGGGGAAAAGGAAGGCAGTTCAAAAAAGTTCCAAGGTGGCAACTTGGTGCGAGCTGGCAGCAAATCAGCAGTACCTGCAGACCCGAAATCGAATTTTCTAAGAGAAACTGCTCCCAGACTTTCCTTTTGAAAACCCGGGCTGGCAGTGTACATTGCACATGATCTGAAGCAGGTGCAAAGCAAATGCTTGGAAAGTGCGCACAAAGATTTCAAAATGAAATCCCTGCATGGACTTTCTCTCCCCTAAACTAGCCCCGCGCCTTTATTCCCAAGGGTAGAAGTCTGCCTGCTGCTCATAGCTGTAGGTACTTTTTACCCTCAGTGGCGGGGAGCAGCAATTTTCAAAAGGCCTTTTTATGTGGGTAAACAGGTATTTACTCACATTAAAAAAAATGTAGAAATTGACCCCCTTTTAGCCTGCTTTCTTTTACACATCCCCCTAAATAACTTGGGTGTTTGATGTCATCTCAGCCCCTGGCTGTTGTCTCAAAGAGTCACAGGTAGCAGCAGGGCCCCCTGGGATGGTCTTGGAGACCCCCAAGTTGGGAACCACTGCAATAGGGGCAAAGCCCAGGACCAGCTCCATCCACCCCTCATGAAATGGAGTCATTTGGCCACTGTAATGCCCAGAAGTTGCAAAGCCAGGGTTTAAATTAACTTCAAACAAGACTGGAGAGCAGTCTTCTGTTGGCTCTAATACCGAAACATCTTCCAGCAAACGGATTCGAAAATAAATTAAATGCATTCTGGACTTAGCCAACTATAATATCAAGCAGCGGAATAATATCTAAGGAGCAAAATCAACAATGGACTGCTAGGGACAGGCCGCAGTAAGGGTTTAAAAGGTGAAAAGCTGAATATGATGGAGAAATGTCTTTGTTCAGACTGAGACCGTCTTAGGTAATATATCCAGTGGGGTTCCAGCAGACTATTTTAAATAACATTTCTATCAGCTGGGACCACAGTGGAAAAATTACCCTGAGAATCTGGGAGATCCCATTATAATAGAACAGTCATTTTTATAGCACTGTCTGTGTAATATTGCAGTATAGACGCTCATAAAGAATGCTGTATATATATCACATGGTTATAATGTCGCCGTGCCCACATGAAAGTTAAGCAGCTTGCTCCAGATCACACAATGAGAGGTGGGATAAGGGACCCCCAACCCCTCAGAATTTCAGGCTACCAACCTTCTCCTTCTAGGTCTGTGTACGTGACTGAGGACTGGAAAAAAAAAACTTTTTTGTTACAAGGAAGCAAAACACACAATGAAATACAAGAATTGGTTAATCCTAATCTTTTTTGTCAAAGGTCAGTTTGATGAATAAACACGAACCACGTCACAGAGTCAACGAACAGTAAAAAAAAAAAAAAAAAAAAAGCATGTCCTTGCAGTGCAGTGGGGGGGCTCAAAAACTGGACCGTACACGGCTGAAGAGCAGGGGGGGTCAGGGACTCTGGGGTCATGCACAAAGCCCGGGGCGGGGGAGGGGCTCTGGGGGTCTCATGCAAAGCTGCGGATCAGGGGGGCTTTGAAACCTCAGAGTGGCGTGTGACGCGCTGAGAGGCTCCGAGGGGTACGGACTGCACACGATGTGTCGGGAAAATGGATCCAGGACTCCAAAACTGTGCTCAGAGTGGCCGGCTCATCCCCTTACATGGAAAAAAAAAAAAAAAGACCTCTGCAGTTGGCCTGGACGATCCTGCACCCCAGCTTCCATCAAGAATGAGCAGGGAGATGGCAGGACTCAGACTGAGCTTTTCAGTTCCATGTGGAGGAGGGCGAGTCAGGCCACAATCTGACTGAGACTTGAAATCTAAGCCTGTGTGTGGCCGTGCATTACCATAGCTTAGGCCTCAAAGCTTTTCTCGCATTCTGTGTCAATGGGGAAAACGCTTAGTAAATTCAAGATCTTAGGCCTAGATTTTCTAAGACACCGTGGCGTGAATCGCGCAGTACAGGGGGGGCGGGCCTGCAATCGCTGCCGGCTTTCGCACCCAATAGCGCCATTGTAAGAGGTGGTGCTATTGGGCGCGAAATTGGAAGCAAAAAGGCTCCTTACCTTTTTGCCGTCCACGCTGTCTTTGTGGTGTCCGCCCCGGTGCCGCCCCGACTCCTCCTGCTCTGGTCTTGACACCGCCCCCTTTTTAGTGATCGCACACGAAAATGGGACTTTTCGCGTGCGATCGCTTTGAAAAATGACCCCCTTGGTTTGCAAAGACAAGCTGGACTATAACAACCAGAATGCATTGCGTTGTCACTATGGTATCTCTCTCCCCCTTCTCCCCCCCTGTGAGAGACAAGGTTCAGTTAGTGGCCCCGGGATATAAGCACTGCCGCCAGTTTCCTGCAGCAGATTTTTCAAGATTCAGCAGCAAGAATTAGCGAATTTTGTGGCATATTTTTTAAAACTCTGCAGCAACCATGTGGCAGATTTGCTCAACGTTGCATATGTCTGCATATTACAAATGCATTTTTTACTTTATAAAAATTAGTCGTTTCTGAGGCCCATGTTCAGCCGTTATGTGGCTGAGCTAGTTAGGCGCATAAACCTATCTGGCTGACTTAGCCAGGATATTCGGCAGTGCAGCCACATCGCTGAATATACCCGGCTACCTAAAAGTTAGGCGCATAAGTGTATCCGGCTAACTTTAGGACACGCGCACAGCTGAGCAAAGTTAAGCAGATAAGTTATCAGGGTAACTCTGAATATCGGAGCTAATTCAGCTCCTGCCCGTTGCACCCTTTTCCTGCCCACCCTTAGCTGACTATTTAGACAAATAAATGGTTATCTGGCTAAGTGGCGGCCGCTGATCCTGAGCAGATATCCAGCTAAGTGGCACTGAATATCCACCTCTCTGCATCCAGTGAATTTCTTTGGTTCCTTATTGGAGAGAAAGATCTGATGCTCGGGGCCATGGTGGAAGGAAGGAAAGGAATCTGGGAATGGATGGAGGGAGGGAGGGAGGGAATGTCAGAAGAGGGAAAGGATCTCAGAGGAGGGAAATGAAGATGGGATCTTAGGCCAGAGGAGGAGAACAAGGCATGGGGGGGGGGGGGGGGGAGAAGAGGATGGTGGGGATTCAGGGAGGCTGAGAGGAGGGAATCAAAGAGGAATCAGAAGAAGGGGAGGAGGAGGAAAGACTGGAGATGGGTGGAAGGTTGGGGATGGGATAGGAAGGAGCAGGGAGGTCCTGAAATCTTGTGGAGAGTGGAAGCATCCCCTCCCCCAGCTCACATCCCAACCCCCAGTCACTACCCTCTCTCTCTCGCCTTTTCTTTCTTCCACCCCCTTGTTCTTTTATTGTCCCCGTTCCACTTGCCCATACACAAACGCCACCCCATTCCCTGAATCCTGGCTGCTTGAAACAGACACTCCTCATCTTAAGCAGCCCCATGTCAAAGGATATCGACCTTTCTCCTGCCCTCGCGCCCTCTGAGATGAGGAGGGGCTATTCTGATTATGGCCCAAACAGTCCGTGGCCTATCCCTGGTCAAATTAGAGTTCTCACGTATCCTCAACTCAGAGTGGGATGATTGTGTTATTTCCGCCTCCTCCCTCAGCTTTAGTGGACGTGCTGGCTTCATTTCATGCTGATCTGAAAGATTTTTTGGTTGTGGGTGATGTCAACATTCATGTTGATGTAGCCTCTCTTTCAGGTGGTTGTGAGCTAGTTTTATCCTCAATGGGATCATCAGGGTGGGTGCAATTGGTCAGACAAGCCACGCGCTCACAAGGACACATTTTACACCTCGTTTTCGGAAAAGGCCCTTTCCTCTCATTTTATTTCTCCCAGAGTGACTTGTGACCCATGTCCTGCAGTCCCAATCATTGCTTAGTTCAGCTTCAGGCCTCGCTTAAAATAAAAAAAATCTCAGCCTAACCCTTCTGTTCAGGATTGTGAAATTAGTAGATGTGATCGTTTTGTTGTCGATATCCTCTGTAATATATGTGGATCCAAAAATTTCTAGATGCCAATTGTCTCAATGCTGATGAAGCACTGATTTTCTGGAAGAAATCTCTAGAATCTGTTTTCAATGACTTTCTGGTGCATCGCTCTGATTTGCTTATTGTATCAAGATGCAATTAATCAAAATATTGACTAATAATAGTAATGAGGTAGTTCCCTTGAAGAATAAGTCTGTGAACTGACTCAAAGAGAGCTCCCTGATTTAATCATGAATTATGTAATTTTCAAGAGGAGTTTAGCAAGCTCGAACGCCATTTGGCGTAAATCAAAACTGGACTCTGATCATGAAGCCTGTCTTGCTAAACTCAAAGATTATCAGCGTGAAGTTGAATCCCAAAAACCACTGTTTTCTGGCAAATCCAATTCAATCTGCCCTTAACCAACCTTGAGAACTGTCCAATTTGAAGCAGTCTAGCCTTTTGGCTGCTTTTAAAAAGAAAATAAATAAAATATCGTCCTTGGAAGCATCCTCGGAGGTAGCCCATTCAGTGGGAATTTGTAGAAATTCAGGGATTAATCGCTGGTAGGAAAATTAAGGTCTGTCCTTCAACTAACTTTTAAATGTCTCATTACTGAGTTCTGCTGCAAAGCTTTCTTTACAACAGGGGTTGGCAATTCCAGTCCTCGAGAGCCACAAACCTGTCGAGGTTTTAGGATATCCTAATGAATATGCATGACATAGATTTGCATACAAATGCAAATCTCTCTCATGCATATTCATTAGGGATATCCTGAAAACCAGACTGGTTTGTGGCCCTCGAGGACCGGAACTGCCCACCCCTGCTTTACAAGAAGGAAATGCTCCTGTTTTTATAAAAACTGCCTCTGTGAAACCCGTTTTAAAAAACCTGATCTGGATATAAATGAGATAAGTAATTATTGACCAATCTCAAATTTACCTTTCCCTGCTAAACTTCTAGGGAAAGTTGTATTGAAACAGCTACAAGATGTCCTTGATAAATTCTCTGTTTTGGATGCTCATCAATATGGATTCTGTCCTAATCACAGCACAGTCACCTTGTTCTTATTCCTCTTTGATGTAATTAGACATGGCTTTTTCTTATCTTGCTCGACTTAACTGCACCGTTTGATACCATTGATCATAGAATTCTTCTTATTCAGCACCTGAATGACATTGGGATTAGAAGTGTTGTTTCGCAGTGGTTCACACATCCTCTCTTAATGGCAAAACAACATATTGTTTTATCTGGGCAGAAATCAGATGTCTTTAAGTTAAATACTGGTGCTCCACAGGGATCTTCCCTTTCAGTTTCTTTATTCAATATCTGTATTGCTCCCATTTGAAGTGTTTTGGGTAATCTTGATGTTGGATATCGCCTCTATGCAGACGATATCCAATTTTTTTGTCCCAATCAAGGGCTTCAGGCAGGAAGCTCTTGACTAAATTTAAAATATCCGGTGACTTTGAGGTATTAGCCTTACAGACAATAAACTCTCTCTAAACATAAGCAAGGCTGAGATTATCTACCTAGCTCGCTACCCTTCAACAAGACGTACGCAGTTCTCAGACTGCAGAAGGAACAAGAATCCCCATTGTCACTCAGGCTTGCAATCTTGGTTTTATCATAGATTCTTTGCTGTTTTTTGAAACCTCAGATCAGACAAATTGTGTGGAGTGCCTACTACGAATTACACTCCTTACGTAAGCTTCACCCATATCTGAAGGAAAATGTTTTGAGAACTATGATATATTCTTTGGTTTGTGCCTTCTATAGATATTGGTCTTCCTCAATCCACCATCAGGGCATTGCAGAATGTCCAGAATTCTGCCACAAGAGTCGGTGTCTGGAACATCAAACCGTCAACATATTACTCCAATTTTTAAAGGTCTTAATGGCCTGGTGCCAGCAAGTTTTAATGCCTCTTTGAAATGTTATTGTCCATCCAGGACTCTTAGATCTGCCTCTCTATTAGATGCTCCCTCTTACAAAGTTGTCAGATTAGATGAATCTCGTGAATGGCTTTTTTATGTGCAAGGTCCTGACCTCTGGAACTCACTCCCACACTTTTTAAAAGAAGAGACTTCATTTCTTAAATTTAGGTAGCTGGTGAAGGGTTTCTTTTTCCAATAGATTTTAACTAAGTTGTGTCACAGGAAAAGACATTTACTAAAATGAGGAATCAATTGTATTATCCTTCTTTCACAGGCACAAGACAGGTTTTATCTTATTTATTTTATTTTTGCAGTATGATGTTTTAGCAACTATTTGATGCAGGTTTGATGAGATGTAGTTATAGAGGCTCTGTGCAGCACTCATTGTCTTTTATGATCAGTGCTTTTACTTATGCTTGCTTCGTTGTCATCCTAGGTTAGTCAATGTTATTTTACTTTTTGCTTTTTTATTTTAATTTGATATTTAATTGTAAGCTATAGGTTGATTTTATGAATGTATTTATGGAAACTGCTAAGAAATTTTGATTGGTGGTATACAAATATTGAAAGAAATAAATAAATGGTGAAATTTGGGCTTACCTGTTAATTTCCTTTCCTTGAGTCCTACCACACCAGTGCACACTAGTGGGTTATCTCTGCCTATTAGCAGATGGAGACAGAGGACACACCCCTTTTTCAGTGACATCATCACTTGGTATATAGGCTTGTGCTGCACCGGCAATAGTCAGTATTCTTATGTCAAAGCAATTAACTTAAAGAACAATAAATAGAGACGTCATAAACAGAAACGATGGAGGAAACTTTCCTATCTATCTGTGCTGCCTTACAGATGTCTTCCAGAGAAGATGTTGCAGCCTCTGCTCCAGAGGAAGCCTGATCCCTTGTAGAATGAACAAGAACCTGTTGACCCTTCGACAAAGGCTGAGAGACAAAGAAGACTCTGAGGCTGCCTCACCCTGTAAGGTTCACTGGATGAAGGCCTATTGGTTAGCTGAAAGGGATTAGCTATCTTCTAACTCGAGGAAGGGTCAAAGAACCTTTAATAAGGGAGAGGTTCCCCTTTCCATCACATTCCCCTTTACAGGTCACTGGAAGAGATACTACCTGTTTAACTAAAGGCACAAATAACCTTGGATAAGGAGGATTGCTCTGGTTAAAAGTGACCAACTCTGTGAAAGACTAGGAGGGATCATTGCCAATTAGAGTCTGTAACTCTGGGCATAAGCCATTAGGGATCTAACTTTGAGGACTATCCTTCGGGAACATAAGTGTGGAACCAAGGGGTGATTCCCTGACACAAACCTGGACTGACTTCAGCCTTTCTTAAAACATTTGGTCTTTATTTGCCACTTTAACATACACACATTAGTAGACTGCCTTTACCTTCAGAACAGTGTACTCTAATTACTAACAGTAGGTACCGCTTCCTTCAGTACTCATACAGCTTCGTTACAGCTCAGTGTTTGGACAGCAATATTCTACAGGAGCTGCCTTCCTCCTGGAAACCTGGGCCTGATCTGACTAACCCACCTGGTCTCAGCTCTTATTCCTCCCCTGTTGGGCCCCACCCATAGAGCTCTCTCTCACAAGGTGAATTAAAGGGGACCAGGCACCCTGCCTGGTTCCGCACTGGATTAAAGGGGAAATAGGGGCACTTATAGAAACATAGAAACATAGAAATGACGGCAGAAGAAGACCAAACGGCCCATCCAGTCTGCCCAGCAAGCCTTGCACATTTTTTTCTCTCATACTTATCTGTTTCTCTTAGCTCTTGGTTCTATTTCCCTTCCACCCCCACCATTAATGTAGAAAGCAGTGATGGAGCTACATCCAAGTGAAATATCTAGCTTGATTAGTTAGGGGTAGTAGGGGTAGTAACCGCCGCAATAAGCAAGCTACACCCATGCTTATTTGTTTTACCCAGACTATGTTATACAGCCCTTATTGGTTGTTTTTCTTCTCCCCTGCTGTTGAAGCAGAGAGCCATGCTGGATATGCATCGAAAGTGAAGTATCAGGCACATTTGGTTTGGGGTAGTAACCGCCGTAACAAGCCAGCTACTCCCCGCTTTGTGAGTGCGAACCCTTTTTTCTTCTCCCCTGCCGTTGAAGCAGAGAGCTCTGCTGGATGTGTGTAGTATCAGTTTTTCTTCTCCCCTGCCGTTGAAGCAGAGAACTATGCTGTATATGCATAGAAATTGAAGTATCAGGCTTATTTGGTTTGGGGTAGTAACCGCCGTAACAAGCCAGCTACTCCCCTCTTTGTGAGTGCAAATCCTTTATTCCACATTTCCTCTTGCTGTTGAAGCTAGAACGATGTTGGAGTCACAGTAAGCATGTGTACGTTTATTGAATAAGGGTATTGTCTCCAGGCAGTAGCCATCATTCTGGCGAGTCACCCACTCTTCATTGGCGGCCTCTTGACTTTATGGATCCACAGTGTTTATCCCACGCCCCTTTGAAGTCCTTCACAGTTCTGGTCTTCACCACATCCTCCGGAAGGGCATTCCAGGCATCCACCACCCTCTCCGTGAAGAAATACTTCCTGACATTGGTTCTGAATCTTCCTCCCTGGAGCTTCAAATCGTGACCCCTGGTTCTGCTGATTTTTTCCTACGGAAAAAAATCTGTCTCACATACCCCCCTCAGCTTGGACCTGTCAGTCTGAGCATCTTCACTCCCCCTGGATCCCATCCAGGGGGGAGTGCCTCACCTCCCCAGCCCCTCTTATCTGGCCACCCACCAGTTAGGTTTGGGGTTAGGGTTCTAGGGTTACCCTCACCCCCACCTCCCAGGGTAACCCTAGAATACCCTACCAGCACCTAATGTACCATCTGCACCCCCAGTCCTTTAAGCAAGTCTCTAGCTGGCTCTGGGTTCAAATCCACCCCAGCAGTACTTCTTGGACTGGCTCTGGTGCCTCCATTGGTGATTCCTCTGGTATTCCCTCAGTTATCTCTGGCCACTCATCTGTGCTGGTCTCTAGCTCCTCCACAGCCTCACTTGCTGGGTTCTTCACAGCGCCACCTTCTTAGCGCTCTCCGCGATTCCTTCCTCTGGGTTCTCCTCTGGAGCCTCACTCACTGGGGTCTTCGCGGCACTTCTCACTTGGCACTTCATCTCCTCTCTCACTGGCCTTTTCATGCCCTCTCTCTCGGGCTTCTTACAGGAGCTGTTTCTGGACACCCAGCAGTGTTTGGGCACCCTACAACAGGGTCTTTCTCAGAACCTCTTGTAGCACCAACTTCCAACTTCTCACTACTGCTTCCTCCTGGGCAGTCTGTGTTGCCTTCTCCAGGACTCTCTGTGACCCCTTTTTCAGGGTTCTTCACAGCCCCCTTCTCTGGGCTACTCGCAGGAGCAGTCTCTGATCTCCCAGTAGTGTTTGGGTACCCTACAGGGTCTTTCTTAGGACCACCTGTAATGCCAATCTCAGACTGTTGCCTGGTCCTACACAGGTTTAAGGGGGGGAAATAGGGGCACTGCCTCACAGTGAGATTAAACATCTTGAAAGGAGGAAACAAGAGTTCTGAGCCAGATCCAGATTCCATTTGAGTACCGGAGTTCCAAGGGGAGGATAAACACACATTACACTGAACTCCCTGAATATGTCTATAACCATGAAATAACTGCAACTGGAAATCCCAGGGAATTAAGAGCTCAGTTCTTGTCCCAAACCCTTTTGCAGGAAAATCAGCAGAGATAGGATGTCCAGCCACCAGGCTGAGACGGCCAGAGATCTGAAAGAGGCCTCAAGCCTAATGAGATGGCAGCAGGAACAGCCACTGCTGAAGAATTCTCTCTCCTGTTTTTTCCTTCTGACAGCTGAATCACCTGCAGGCTTTGAGAGCTTGCAATCTGGCATCAGATCCTGCCCATGGTCACCCACATGGCTCTCTAGCCGGTATCAGTACAAGAGGCAAATACAAGGCTGCATGGGATGCCTCATACAGGTGGCTGGCCCTGTCAGTGCAGATTGCAAAGATAGCAGGGCTGTTTTCTTCCTTTGTCTTGCGGCTTTCCTGCACAAGGGACAAACAGTTGAAAGTTCTAGCTCTCTTTGAATAGCTGCGGAGCCTGCTACCAAAAATGCTCCTGTCAGGCTGCGGAGGTCCCCCATTAAGTGCTGGTTGTCTCCACAATATTTATTTATTTAAAATGTTTTTATATACAGGTTTGTTTTTTTTATACGAATAGGAGCAGCCCCTATACCTCTGGGAGGAAAAAAGGCTGGAGGCATATGACTTTATAAGGGCAGTCTGAGTTCCAACGGCTGCAGGTCATGCCACGACAGTGAATCCTTACGCCTGCTAGGAAGGTCTCCCGAAAGGAGAAGGCCTTCTCTGTTGCGGCAGCTGCTAAACTATTGTCGGTGTAGCACCAGCCTATATACTAAGTGATGATGTCACTGAAAAAGAGTGTCTCTTCTGACGCCTTCTGCTAGTAAACAGAGATATCCACTAATCGACTGGTGTAGAAGGATGCTAAGGAATGAGGACGTTTCCCCTTACAACTCACCACACAAACATATATTCACATTTTGGTATTCTCTCAGTAACAGCACCACAAGCTCCCTCCACTACCAAGAACATTGTGAAGTAATGCAGAACCTATAGAGCAAACCTGCCATACCAAAACACTCTAACTGCTAGACTCAAACAGTAACAAGAGAACCAATGAAAAGGCAGCAATGCAAATACTAGCCCAGGCTCCAGAACAGCAATATACCTTATACTGGGGAAACAAAACATCCCACCCAGAAACTTAACTAAACACTTGCAGAAAACCTCACTTCAGTCAGAGACAGGCCCTCAACAAATGCAGAATAAGTGGCCACAAATTAGAAAAGTACAAACAAAAATGGAAATGGAAATTCTGAGAAGCCAGACTCTGCATGCAGTGCAACACCATAGAAAAAGAAGAATGCAAAGGTATCAGAGCTAACACGCTCCAATTAATACACTAAAATGCTTTTTTTCTTCTTTACCTTTGTTATCGGGGCATTTTAATGTGCTAATCATGTTGCTCCCAGTCTTCTAACTCCTTTTCTAGGGTCTCCTGTCCATTTATGTTTTTTCTTTTCCTGCCTGTTCTTCCCTTGCATCCCTCTTTGACATTGTTTCCCTTTCATCTCTTTTCCTCATTTCTCTCTTTCTATCCATGCATCGTTATATTTCATCCCTTCTTCTCCCCCTCTCTCATTCTCCAGGCTTCAGTCTCCCTCTTTTCACCTCTCACCTACCAGTTTTCCATCTCCTACACTCATCCCTTTCCACTCTTTCACCCCTCCTTTTTCCTACTCCCCATTTCTCATCCCGTCATTAGCTTCAACTCCTACTGCTCATCCCCTCTCCTGCTTCCAACACCTTTCCTCTTTTTACTGCTTAGCCAGCCACTCCCTCCACAGCCCTATTTCCACCTTCCCATCCCTTTCCTCTGCCTCTCACCCCTTCCCATCCCTTTCCATTGCCTCTCACCCCTGCCTCAGTCTTCCAGGTCCTACACATTATATCTCAATCGTTCCCCACCATTCAGCCCCCTTCTCCTACCCCACATCTCACATCCATAGCTCTATTTCATATATCTTAGCCCATCTAACACATCCCCACTCATACCCCCAACTCTGTGCCAAGTTCCTGCTCTCGCCACAATCCCAAAGTCTCCACAATATCCCCATCCAACTTCCGAATGCTTGCTCTCCCCACACATCTCTTGAGTATCTACTTTCTCCTCCACACCCAACCTCCAATTCCCCTACTCCTCCTCTCCCCCCAACTGGGGATTCCCCACCAGATTTGGGAATTCCCTCTTCTTCTCCATCCCATCTTGAGTCTCCACTCACCTTCTCCACCCAGTTCCCACTCTACCCTCACCCAGTCTGGGACTTCTTTCACCCACCAGCACCAATATCAGATCAGAATCAGAGCTATAGACCCAGGCACACACTGGGGATAAAGGCAGAACTGGACTAACCTGTTCCTAATGACATGGAACCAGTTGGCAAATATAGTCTTGATCCATCTAGGAATCCTGTCATGGGAAGGACAATTCTCTAAAGCCATTTATGCAGGAAGATGGAAAACAAATTGGAAGGAATAACTAAATATATTTACCCACACAAACTGGCAGTCTAAGTTGCCTTCCCCTCATGATGTACATGCCTCATTCCACTTCTAACTGTACTTAGGGGAGGTGCTCCCAGGAGGGGGCGAGGAGAGGAGAAACGTGTTTTGGAGAAGAATCGGAGAGTAACCCTTTCTCTTATAAACTCAGTGAAAGTACATGTGGACTTGTCCCCCAGCTGGCAGCTGGAAAATTGCCCCAATATGGAAAATCTGGAAGTTACATAGCCCATGTTAAAGAATCTCTTCTTGTAGACTCTTCTATTTGATATGTAAAAGAAAAAAATTGTTCTCTTATTTTACTGTTTGAAACATTTTGAAATTTAACGAACAAGTTTGAAAACAAAAAAAAATTTTAAATGTAAAGTTTGCAACCCTCATCTGCCAAGCAGGGAATATAGGAACCTGTTGCCTTCCCAGCTAGGTTATTTATTTTTTTTAATATCCCCTTAGGGATTCCAGTCCCGATGTCTATTTATTTATTTATTTGTTGAATTTAGCTCATGCCTTGTCATTGTAGTTCAAGGCTACAAGGATTGAGAGTTCATCCAAATCCAACCCAGAGGGGCCGATCCCAGTCATGGCGTTGAAGCTCCTGAGTTCCCTAAGGAAAACACAGGGCTACTTTCCATGCATGTGCTGTGGGCAAAGCCAGGAATGGATTATTCTCTGTTCCTTATGACATGGAACCAGCTGACAAGCCGAGAGTGCTGCACCACCACAAACACCTGCACCCGTGTATCAAACCCGCTTGTGCTATCAGAAGCCAAAGGAAGTGTCATGAGCACCCAAGTCCATCTCTGTTGCTTGGGAACAGCCTCATCTTTGGATAATTCTTATGCTGGCCTAAGAAGTTCTCACAGCATGCAAGGAAGCCGGGTTTCTTCATGAACAATTGGGCTACAGATTTTATTCTATTTTTTTTTAGCTGTGATGCAAAAATTAATCTGGCAGATTTCCAGAATCAGCACAGGACAAACAACTGTACAATTGGGCAAAAGGTCAAAGCAAAAAACAGTATTGATCCAACAGTGTTTCCTAATAAATGTTTTTCTCCAAGCATGGAAAAAAGCAACCTAAGCCCCTTTGTTGACCTTGCGTTTTGCAAGCCTGAGCAATGTAAAGACGAATGGTACTGGTGCACCTGTCCCTCCACGTGGCTGGAAACTACCAATGGAATTGGAAAGCAAGAACCCTGAAAAGAGACTGCTTTCAGCCACTACCCTGTTATTTCAAGGTAACCCCAGGCTGCGTCAGAGGCTGTTGTGCAGGAACGTGGTCAGAGCACAACCTGCGTCACAGCCATTATTCCGTCAACAGTGTGCTGGCCATGGTCAATGATCAGCCTTGGATTCCAGGCCGTATATTAAGCAGCTGCAAGGGCTGGCAAGTGGACACTCAAGCCTCCAGCCAATGAGTTAGCTTCAAACGGTTGGAGGTGGAGAAGAAAGAATGGACCTTCTCCACGACTTGGGAGTCCAGATGGTGCAGTACCTCCAGACGCACTACAGGAGCCACCAGGATTGGTTCGTGTTCATTTCTTACGCGGCGGACCTCCGGAGCACCTTCTTCATTTTCTTCCCCATCTGGTTCCACCTCTGCGAGGCGGTGGGCATCAGGCTCATCTGGGTGGCGGTGATCGGGGACTGGCTGAACCTGGTCTTCAAGTGGTGAGTGCCTAAAGGTTTCATTCTGCAACAGGTTTCTTAAGGTGGAGAATTAGATGGTACAATGAAACTTTGCCCATGTTTGCTTCTAGGAGAAAGATAATCAGTGCCTCTTACCTCAAATATTTTAGGTTCTCATTGACACAACCCCTGTGCACTTATTTTCAATGTACTTTGTGTTCCTCGCTTTGAAAAATCTAATTTCTTGATAGAATAAGTTACCGGTAAATGACTAATTCTGGAGTTAAAGAAACATAAGAACATCAAGTCCAGTATCCTGTTTCCAACACAAGTACCTGGCAGGATCCCAAGGGGTAGATAGAGTCCAAGCTGCTTATCCCAAGAAAAAGCAGTGGATTTCCGCAGCTAGACCTTAATAATGGTTAAAGGACTTTTCTTCCAGCAACTTGGCCAACTTCCAAGAACTTTTTTTTTTTATTTATATTTAATTAAATTCTTAGCATTCATATACAATGAAATAAAGAAACAGTAAACAAATTGGAAAACAAAGAAAAATCCTAAACTTTCATACAATAAAATTTCTACTCATTACAAAGTATTCCAATAATTCCAATCCACATTAAAAATTTGGGAAGCTTACCAAAGAAAAACCAAACATAAAAGAAAGGAAAAAGCACAGTTGTATCCTTACAGTGATTTGGGAGAGAAAATAAACAATTATACTCACATCTAAAATCTCTTAAACAAGTTGTTACAAACTTCTCAATCAACCAGAAAAACTTCCATGTGTGCAAGATCTAGGAATACAAACTTAGGCCTAGATTTTCTAAGACACCACGGCATCGTGAATCGCATGGTACAGGGGGGGGGCGGGCCTGCGAAAGCCGGCAGCGATCGCACCACTGCGGTGCGATCGCTGCCGGCTGTCGCACCCAATAGTGCCATCATAAAAGATGGTGCTATTGGGTGCGAAATAGGCAGCAAAAAGGGTTCTTACCTTTTCACTATCCGCCATGTCTTTGCGGCATCCGCCTCGACTCCTCCTGTTCCGGTCTTGACGCCGCCCCTTTTTAGTGATCGCACGCGAAAAATGTCCCCCTTGGTCTTCTGAAATGCTATCAGACAGTGGCACCTAAAGCACGACCCTCTGTCTCAAACATAGAAACTGCTTCCTCCTGAGTTGGCCATTCCTAGAGACATCAGGAAATACTTGGTCACAAAGATCTTTATTTTTTAAATATTTTTGGCACGCTAGATTTTTATCTTGCTCCAAACTAAAGGAAACTATCAAAGTAGCTCTAATTTGTATATCATCAATAGATGCCTCTAAAAAAAGATGTTAAGCTTGGGCTTTCTGCCTGCAAGATATCCATATCATTGTCAGGACCTTGATTGCCTTTCCTAAAACAGAGAACACAGTACATTTTTTAAATTAAGATATATCTTTATCACTAGAAATACTCAGAATTTCACTCACATATTTTTTTTTTTAAATAGCTCTTGAGCTGATAGCAATCTAGACACTGGAAATTTAAAAAATCACAAATTTTTACATCTCATGGCATTTTCCAGCCCTTCAAGTTGTTGTATAATTAAGGTGTCCTTAATACAGGAAGATCCACAGGACTGGACAGCTCTAACTTGTGAAGTTAAAGTTGAGGCAGAAGGACTCTAATTGTGTTAGCCGGGTTCCATAATCTTCCAGTGTTTTCCTGGTCTCAACAGACAAGTTAGTAAATTGGGATATTGATTGGGACAGCAACTTCTCTATCTTAGTAACAACTCACCAGACATCAACTAAGGTGACACTTTCGGGCTCAGTTACTTCAGAGCCTATTTCCAATGGCAAAGAAGTGACAGATGGCAATGAGCCACACTCGACAGCTGGGATATCAACCACAGCCTGTGTAGGCTGTGTATTCCCTCTATCTATAGTTGGCGATATAGAAGTCTTCTCCACGGGATCAAAGTTAATAACTGGTGAACTAGCACTGGTAAGTCCAGAGGGGGTATAAGAGGACTGGTTAGGGCCTGGACTACCTGAAGCCCCTGATTACAAAGAAATCTCAGGAATAGATTTTCTCAATGTTTGACTCACTCTTCGGGTTAGATGAGTATCCATTGGTCCCTTCACCGCTCTCACTGCAGGCGTAGAGGGTAATTGTTCTAGCTTTCCTTTTCCTTCCCATCTAATGAGTTAGGCTGAAAGGAAGAGGAGCCTTCCAAATTCTCACTAAAGGGTGCACACTTTTGGTGCGTGGCTTCGGCAGCGCATGCTGATGGCCGCACCGAAATTTAAATAGGTACAGCGGGTGGGTGATGATGAAGTCAGAGGGAAAGGCGAAACTCAGATGGTCCCAGCGCTTACAGCACTCAATCCTTCGGCCTAGCACACCCACAGGTATGCCCGAATCTCTCCCGAACAAGCTTCCACTCGTTCGCCGCCGCACCAAAATTTAAATAGGTGCAGTGGGCGGGTGATATTGACATTAGAGGGATAGGTGAAAGTCAGATGTTCCTGGAGCTTACAGCACTCAGTCCTTCGGCCCAGCACACCCACAGGTATGCTTGAATCTCTCCCGAACAAGCTTCCGGTCCAAACCTTTTTTAAATGCAGCTACACTAATAGCTTTCACCACAACCTCTGGCAACCCCTCTAATTATAAGGTGGAGAGAGTCTTCCTCACAAAACTTGCAGCCAGGAATTATTCTCTACAAGCGACAGGATTTATCCCCTGCAGCCACATCAGTTCAGAGAGTTTTAGTGTCTGGAAAATTGCCCAAATCAGAGTAATCGAATTACGATGACATAGGCAGTTGTTTTTCTTTTTACCATAAAAAATGAGCAGTTATTATTATACAGGAGCTAATCTGGTGGATCGTGTGAAATCAGCTGGTGGTCTTGATCCACTTCACTAAAAAAAAAAAAAAGAACCTCCAACACAGATTGGCACTGATTGCAACTCTTGCTGGCCGTCTGAACAGGCATGGTAACTAAATTACCCTCTCGCACTTAGAGGTGGTCCCTTCCGAGGATGACTGAGACACCTTGGCAGGGCACTGTGTGTGTGTTTGGGGGAGAGGGGAGCACATAACTGGCACTACTACTGCCCATGCTATACCTGTTCTGAGTTGGAGGGAAGCTATCAATGTTCCTGCCTGTACTATACCGGTTTAGTGGTGGTGATGATGATGATGATGGGGGAGCAGGTGTGTGTGTGTAGCTTGCACTGCTGCTATCCGTGCTGTATCTGTTCAGTGACTATATGGAGGACTTCTGTTTCTAATGTGGTCAACTCAGCATCTTTCATGGGCATTAAATTTACTAGGAAAATTGAATAAAAATACAATTGAAATCTTATTGTTATTTTGAAGTCCAAAAATGAAAATAATAACTGCTAGGACAAAATTAGACTCATTGTTTAAGAACCAGATGTAGAACTAAGTTTATGTAGCACTTTATTCTAATGATCACAACACAGTGCAACATCTCTCCAACATTACATAAAACAAACAAGACAAGAGGGAAATCAAAACATTTTTTCAAAAGAAATCAAAAACCTAGTCTAACAAAAAAAAAATTTTTTTTAATTCAAAAAGCAGATTTCAAAATACCTAAAACGGGCAGGCGTGATGGTAAATGATTTGAATTTGTAGTGCAAGGAAGATTGAGACTGCCTGAGGCCCATTGCAGGCAAGAGACAGCAGATTACATCTGTTGCACCAGTTTTTCTGCCCAGTTTAGGTATTTTGAAATCTGCTTTTTGAATAAAAAATGTTTTTGTTTTTTTTTGTTAGACATAGTTTTTGATTTCTTTTGAAAACATGTTTTGATTTCCCTCTTGTTTTGTTTGTTTTATGCATTTTATTCTAAGGCGGGATTTCCAAATACTCGGCAGTCGTGGAATTCACATTGCTATTACTACCCGGCAGCAAAGGGGTTAAATGAAGTCATAAATATTCCCAGGGTCACACCAAAGGGCAGCAAGGTAAAATTTTGAGAATCTTATCCTGGGTGTCCTAATCCTGAGTCTGGCCATTAAACTAAATGCATATGGAGGAAGGATGCCACACGTTTCATTGCTGGCGGACAACAACTGCCAACATCTGCCTGGAGAGAACTAAATAATCTGTAAGCGCTGCACACTGTGCTAAAGCTCTGCTAAGAACCAACAAGCAAACCTTTTTGGAATGGACGCAAAATCGAAATTTGGGAGGGGGGTTATATAAACAATGCTAAGTTGCATTCATAGGTAAGAAAACTTCATGTAGATCGCTCAATGGTTCCCAAGCAGCCATTTTCTCATGCAGATGCTTTCTTGTGTTTTCAGGATTCTCTTCGGCCAGAGGCCATACTGGTGGGTCCATGACACAGATTACTACAGAAACACATCTGCTCCTGTCATACAGCAGTTCCCAGTCACCTGCGAGACCGGTCCAGGTGAGAAACACTCATACATGCACAGCAAAATGGGTATTTTAATGGATATGGTGATACGCTGAAGTGCGAAACGGGGCGAGGGGAATCAGGTGTGCTGGATTCTGCTGAGCTGCCAAGCAATGGCGGAGCCTTGGTGGGCACTTGCCCAACCAATTTGGACCCAGGCCCACCCAAATGGAACCGGAAGAGGAGCGCTGGAACTGCAAGACCATCATGGGAACCCATCCCCGCAATAGCGAGGAGGACGACCCTGGCCCGGCGAGACTGGGTGTGCATTCCATGCATTTGCACGGCCACGGAGCATCACATCCAGGGAGGCAGCGGGCCAGTGGCCACGGAGAGGCCCACTGATCTTCTGGCTTGGTGGGGGAGGAGGGGGGAAAGAGGGAGCAGAAGCTATGCACGGGCTTGAATGTGTGTATGTGTGGGTAAGAATGGGAGCCCGGGTGTGGGTCTGTACATGCATAAGAATGAGAATCAGAGAGAGAGAGAGCGAGAACGAGTGTGTGTGAGGGGGAGTCTGTGAAAGAGAGAGAGCGCATGTGCGTGTGTGAGGGAGTCTGTGTGAGAGAGAGAGCGCGCATGTGCGTGTGTGAGGGAGTCTGTGTGAGAGAGAGAGAGCGCATGTGCGTGTGTGAGGGAGTCTGTGAGAGAGAGCGCGCATGTGCGTGTGTGAGGGAGTCTGTGAGAGAGAGCGCGCATGTGCGTGTGTGTGTGTGTGAAGAAGACAGCAGTAGAAGAGAGACACTGAAAAGGAATTAGGAAATGGGCGACAAGGGAAAAATGGGAAAAAGAGACCAGGACCAACTGATTAGAAAAATACAAAAATCAAACAAAGGTAAAAAAAAAAAAAATAATAAAATTATTTTGAGATTTTAACAATTTGAATATATCATCTTTGGGAATGTGCATTTCTTATATTTTTGTATTTTGCTCTCTTTCTTCGGTATTTCACTGTTCAGTCTGGTTTCTCAAGCTTTCTATTTTGGTTTTATCTGCATGTTTCTGTTTCTAATTTGTAGTCTCTTATTTCTATATTAGGTAAGGGTCAATCTCAGTTTTGCCTGTGTGTGTGTGACAGAAATGCAGTATTTCTGCTTGCATGTAGTTTCTCTGTAGTAGTAGTAGTCCAGCTTGTTCTGTTATTCCCGTAGGTGATGTATTAATGTTCTAGGGCCTGGTATAGTATTTGCATTGCTGCTTTTTCATAAGGTTGCTGTTTTTTGAATCCTGAGAGTCAGTGCTGTGAGTGTATGGTAAGGCAAGGGTCTAGATGCCTCTTTCTTTGCAGGAGTTTGCGTTTCTTCACAAAATAGCAGTTGAGGGATATTTTTTGCTGAGGTGATAACAGAATTTGAATATTTTTTTTCATGTTAGTTGTAATGTGAATTGTCCTAGTTCTGCTCTGCACCTGTTCTGATGATTAATGCTATTTCATTGTAGTTCTGATGATTTCTAGCTTTCTGCAAAGAGGATTCATCAAAGAATACATTAATTTTTGTTTTATTACATAATTGGATCTGATTGTTTTGTTTGCTTTTTACATTATATACTTTTGCATTTATAAATTGCAATAAATATAAAAAATTAATACAGATTAATAAGGAATTTTTAATGCTGGTAATTGCTTGAAATAATTGAGATAAAATATTTTAAAGTTTCATGCATGATGCATAATGGCTGTGCAAACTGCTTAGAAAGCCATTGTAGGGTGCAGTATATGGCATTATTTATTAATAAGAAAACAACTAGTAGGTCTCAGACCTGCCTGCCTACAGCCCACCCATGTTATTTATTTTATTTAACAGTTTTTTATACCGACCTTCATAGTAAATAACCATATCGGATCGGTTTACAGTTTAACAAAGGGAAAACTAGAGTAATAATTCAAGTAAACGAAAGATAACAATAGGTAGGAATAAGTCAAAGTTACAATCAACAGGGGGAGAGAACTTGGAAGCTTACAACAAGCTGGAAAGAAGAAAGGCCGGTAAAGTGTTGTTACCATAGAATGAACAAATTAAAAAAAAAAAAAAAAAAAAAACTTAAACAGTGCTATAACCTGAACGTGTTAATCTTGCTATAACCTGAACATGTTAATCTTGTGCCACCCAAAAAAATCAATTCTGGCTACGCTACTGCTGCCACGTTTCTCTGGAGGGACACTTCTGGTCAGTCCTGCCTTTAGAACTTATAATCTGAATGCACTGTGGGAACTGTAGTCCCTTCTTCCATGTGGAAATCAGCACTACAAGTACCAGGATGCATCAGGAGCACAAGGCCGAAATTCTCCCTCTGAGTCACTTGTCAGCTCTTGTTCTGTGCACTTCTGCCAGGTTAATTAAAAACATATCCTGATTGTATTAGTTAATAGATCAATCCCTGCACCTCTTTGTTTACCCACTGCGGATGCTTTATTCCACCAGGAAGCCCTTCTGGCCATGCCATGGGCTCAGCCAGCGTGTATTACGTGATGGTAACAGCTCTCCTCTCCATCCTGCCTCCCAGAAAACAAGGAAACCCCCGAAACAGGTAGGAATCCAACTCAACAACACGTAGCTATAGGCTAACCTTTAAGAGGAAAACTTCTAGAGACAATACTTTGGTAAGAAGGGAAAAGTCTAGAGTAGAAATGACAAATAAAGTAAAATTTCCCTTGTAGGGATGGAGCGTGGCAGCTCCATGACTAAACTCATAACATCTGTCCATATACTGAATATACACACCCAAGTACGTAAAATAATATTAAATGCACATTCACAAACATATCATTTTATTATGTAAACAAAGGATTGTTAAAAAGATCAAGAGAAGCTTAAGTCACTAATTTGTAAAGAACTTTACGCCTTTTTCTCAAAGTCTATTTTAAATTATTTATCCCCCTCAAATGGTGGTAAAATTGTATTTTATATTATTGAAAACCAGGAAAATCCAGTCATCCAAAAAAAAAAAAAAAAATCCCAGTTTACAAAAGGGAGCTGTCACATGCTGATGACATCACTCTCTGAGCAAAGAACAGCCAGTGAAGAAAAGCTATGATGTCATCAGCTACAAGAAAGATTTCTTACACTGTGATGGCTCCAGAATTCAGTGTGAAAATGTTCCGGTACCTTCCACTTGACATGGTTTTTCCTTTCCTCAGGTGTGCCCGCACCGTACTCTGGTTGGGGTTCTGGTGGGTGCAGGCCTGTGTTTGCCTGTCTCGGGTCTTCCTGGCAGCTCACTTCCCCCACCAGGTCATTGCTGGGGTTGCTGCAGGTCAGTATCATGTCCCTCTCCACCTTTCAATGGCTCAGCAGTCATTAGCTTACAACTATGTAAAAAAAACAAAGGAAAACAATCTTGTAAGATCATTCACTTGGCAAATAAACAAAAAATACATCATTAAAATTCTAGTCTTTTGTTCTGGGCTTTTAAAGGTCATGATAGGGCCTGATCTGACCAAAATGAGCCAAACTCCCAATACCAGTAGAGGCCTAGAAGGGAAACTCTCCTTAATTGGAGCTATAAACCCCAGAATAATTAGAAATGGGTGAAACTTAGAAATGACGGCAGAAGAAGACCAAACGGCCCATCCAGTCTGCCCAGTAAGCTTTACACTTTTTTTTTTCTCATACTTCTGTTAGTCTTGGCTTTTAGTAACCTTTTGGTTCTGTTTCCCTTCCACCCCCAAAAACCAGGACTGGCTCAGTGTCCCTGATGTAGGATTACCTCCTCACCCAGGGCAACCCAAATATGCTGATCCAGTCCCGGATTTTGCTTCTTTGCATGCAGGATGATTCCGATTTTATTTATCTACTTCCTTGTAATCTGCACCAGAGAGAAGTTTAAAAGCCCAGAACAAAAGACTAGAATTTTAATGACGTATTTTTTATTTATTTGCCAACTGAATGATCTTGTCCCTTTCCATCCCAGTATTTAGGAAGCATGTTGAGGCTCTCATCAAACGCAGCGTAGGTGCAATAATCAGTGGAACAATGCCTTGTGTCTGTTTACAGGAATGGTAGTGGCTAAGATTTTTGATCATGTTGGATTCATCTACAAGGCGAGTCTCAAAAGATACATCTACACCATCCTCTTCCTCTTCTGCTTCGCCCTGGGGTTCTACCTGCTGCTGAAGGTTCTCGGCGTGGACCTGCTCTGGACACTGGAGAAAGCCAAGAGATGGTGCGCCAGGCCTGAGTGGATCCACATCGACACCACCCCCTTTGCCGGCCTGCTCAGGAACCTGGGCATCTTCTTCGGACTGGGGCTAGCTCTCAACTCCCAGCTGTACCTGGAGAGCTGCAAGGGGAAGCAGGGGCAGCAGCTCACCTTCCGCCTGTGCTGCATCCTCTCCTCCCTGCTGGCCCTGCACCTGTTTGACTCCTTCAAACCTCCCACCAAGGACGAGCTTCTGTTCTACACCCTGTCCTTCTGCAAGAGTGCGGCCGTGCCACTGGCTGCTGTGGCCATCATCCCCTATGGCGTGTCTCAACTTCTAAACAGGAAAGAAAAAGTGTTATAATGTCTAGCCATCTATTTATTTATTTATGTTATTAATAAATCCAGTGGAAAGTTTAATAGCTATATTAGTTCTGGAGAAAACCGGATCCTTGGCAGACCTGGTGAAACCTTTAAATGACATCCATGAAACTTATCCGAAGGTGGTGGTTGTCAGCCATCCAGACCACACAGCATCTGAAGAAGGGACCTAAAGTGGTCTCCGTTTTACATGCTTGACAACAATCATTGAATAAAACACTCATGTTGATTCAATTAAAGGATTTACCAGCCTACAAAATAATTCCAGTATTGTTAATGTATCTATGCTATTTAAACAATGTACAAAGCACTTTAACACTGAATTATGAAGTGTTCGTTTTGGATTCTATTTTAGCCAAATTGATCAATTGATTGATTTGATGGATCGATATTGATGAAGGTGGTGTGGCCTAGTGGCTAGCCGAAAGAATTACACTTAAAAGTATAGAGTACTACCTCTGACATTCTGTTTGACCTCGGGTAAGTCACCTTATTTTTCTGTTTATCCAGCCATAATCACTTAAAATAATGACAGGGGGGGGGGGGAGGATAATTGCACCTTTCCCACTTTGGAAGTTATCATCCAGCCCTCAGTGCCAACACTGTGCTGCCAAGCCATCCCTCCGTGTCTGAGGTTCCAGAACTGTAAAGCACTTTCCGCTCTATTCTATATGAGCAAAGACAGAGACATGTTTATTATCAAGGCAAGGTGAGGCAAATGCTGGGTGACAGTCCTTAGTTCTGGAGAGGCCGGGATTATTACAGGTGTGCAAGGAAAATGTTTTTGTTTTGTTATTCATTTACTTTTGTTGCTGTTTTTTCTGTTTTACTTTATTTCATTTCTTTTTGTTTTGTTTTGTTTCAGCATTCACTAAAACCATTTAATGTGCCCTAAATGGTACTGAAGTGCATTAAGATGGTTTATGCGCACAGTAAATGGCTTTTGCATGTGCTAAAGCTTTTCTTTTTATCATATGCTAAATGGTAAAATGACATTTCATTAGGGTTTTTTTTTTTCCTGTCATTTCATTAAAAAAACAAACAAACATAAAACAAATGCCGATATTTCGGTGTCATTTTAAAACAAAAGCCCATCCCTACGGGTTCTAATCGCCAATGAAAACAAAGCCACTCGTTTTTTCTGCCGGGGAACCTTTTACTTGCAATCAATCTAGTATTTGCTAACAGAACGTTTTGTATTATAAAAGGGCAGCAGGAAATATGCAGGGACAACCAGTTATACTCATGGTATAAATCAGTCGTGTGCCCGCTCAGTCCTAGGCTTATTTGTGCAAAAAAAAAAAAAGAATACCGCAGCCACTACTTTCTGTTTTACTGTCTTTAAGACGCCAAGTGTCTTTTGTTACCTGGTTGATGTGCAGAGCCCCCCGCAACCTTGGCACAGGGACGAGCAGGCAGTGGTCGCAGCAAAAAAAAAAAAAACATCCGAGACCCATGGATCCTGGATCCTCTGAGAACGAGCAAACTTAGCCCAGTTCAACCCGTTGGAGGTGGGAAGATTACCTAAGCAGCAGCAGCAGTGGTGATGGGGAAGATGCAGCGTCAGGAACGGAGCCCTCTGGCATCTCGTCTCATCCAGGGCAGGGAAGTGGAGGTGCCTGAGTAGCAGCAATTGGTAATTTAGCGTTTACTTTCCACTCTAATTATTTTCACTGTGTGGGTTTGTGTGCACTTGTGGTGACAGGGACAGGGGGGAATCTGATGGCAGCGTGAGCAAAGGAACATTTTCCTCCGGTCCTCTTCTGGCACTTGGGCCTTATTTAACCTCCCCCACCCCCGAAGCGTTGCTGAGGTTTGTAGTCCTGCTTTCTCCATGGAAGCCAAACTCTAAGTCCCAGCATGCCATGAGACAGGAGATGACAAGGACATATCAACCAATCACTCCAGAGCTGTCAGCTAACTCCAGGCCATCAAAGATGCAGCAACTCAGTCATGAGTTTCTAAAGCAGCCAGTGCTAAGCAATCTGGGATCACAGCCCGACTACATTTGATAAGAAGTACAGCACTGTAAATCCCAGCTGTATTAGAGGTGAAAGGGATGTTGCCACTTCACCTAGATCAATGTTTCCAGACCCTCTCCTGGAGGCTCACCTATCCTGCTGGATTTTCAGGATTGCATGAGATAGATTTGCATACCTTGGGTCAAATCCATCTCTAACATATTCATTATGGATACCCTGAAAACCCAACTGATTAAGTGGCTCCAGGGAAAGGTTGGGAACACTGATCCAGTTCTGGTTTTGCCTCCATTGCATGCAGGGGAGATGTAGTTCTGATTTCCATATTTAAGTAACATCATCCTGTGCCTTTACCTGTTCATATTGTTTTGACCTGATGAAGTGAGTAACTTCTGACAGCTAGTCAAGAAATATATTAAGTTAGTCCAGTAAAAAAAAAAAAAAAAAATTATGGCCTTATTTTTTGTTAACAATGGGGCAAAGCCAGGCCCGAATCAGCCTCTCCTGGGTAAGATGGCTATGCTTACATTTGAGTCAAACAGCAGAACTGGCTCAGAGGTGACATGTCATTTGGCCAGGCTAAGCCAGTCCTGGTTTTATTCCCATTCCATCTATGGTATGGGTTCTCAACCCAGTCCTTGGGACACAGTCAAGATATCCACAATGAATATGCATGAGAGAGATCTCTCTCTCATGCATATTCATTGTGGATATCCTGAAAAGCCGACTGGTTAGGTATGCTCCAAGGATTGGGATGAGTACCACTGATCTATGGATTTTGAGTTCCTGCCTTGAAGAAGCTAGTACGGGCTCAGCCTGTCCCTTAGGAATTGGAGGTATCTGATCACCTTAGAACTGGCCTTGGAGTTGCTTGGCAGACCTATCCGTCTAGGTCAGCGGTAACCAACTCCAGTCCTCAAGAGTCATAAAAACAGGTCTGGTTTTCAGAATATCCATGATTGAGAGATCTGTATGCACTGCCTCCCTTGCATGCAAAAACAATGCATATTCATCATGGATATTCTGAAAACCAGGCCCATTTGTGGCTCTCACAGACTGAAGTTAACCACTCCTGCTCTAGGTCAACAGTTCTCAACCTGGTCCTTGGTGGGATCATGCAGCCAATCAGGTTTTCAGGATATCCGCAATGAATATGCAGGAAATAAATGCATACAGTAAATCATTGCGGATATCCTGAAAACCAGCCTGGCCTTGTGATCTCTGAGGACCGTGTTGAGAACTGTATCTCTAGATCAAAAGGTGTATAGGCCCTGGTTTTCAAGGGCCTGGATTTCAGGAAAGCCACAACCAAGATTCATCAGCCAAGATTTGTATATATTTGGTCTGAGAAGCAGCTTAATTTTCACAATTTGGTTTTTCATAAAACCAGACTTAGGTTTGCAGCCCTTGAGGAACCAGGGCTGTGCCCCTCTGCTCCAGCTGCAAAGAATATAGCAATGCTTATTGTATTTGCTCTGCAATATTTTCTCTATACTTTGCTTTATTGTATTGCTGGGGGGGGGGGGGGGGTTATCTGTGTGTCTTGTGCCCATTCTCTGGATTGTGTACTATTATGGTACCATTTGTTCACTTGTATGCTTGGAAGCAGGAGGGGTTAGATGGGATCTGTAGCAATTTTGGCCCCAGAAGGCGGCCACCGCATGGCTCCATGTCATAAGGGACAGGCTGAGCCGGTCCTGGTTTTACCCCATGCCATCTATGGACTACTTGTTCTGGTAGCTCTAAAGAAAAGCAGAGAGAACAAATCCATAGGTGAAAAGGGGGTTGAACTGGCTTGATCCAACCCTTAATACATGGAGTTAGCCAGTTACCTCATCCTAGCATTTCAGGCACTTAGTGCAAACCGAGTAGTGCTAGAGTAAGCCAAAACAGCTGGTATTCATTTGGAGTATGGTACATACAGTTAGAAAACACAGATGAAAAGAACATGGCTTCCATAAATCAACATCCGGCCCAAGAAATGGGTTTTCAGTATTTATCAGGGATTCTATATATACATTCATAAACATTAATTTGAGAAGTCTTGGGACGCACACATTTGAAATTATTTTAATTTCTTAGAGCACAAACTGTGCAGAAAGAAAACAATCCCAGGGAGGAGACATCTAAATGGTTAGCTAAGGACATCTTCGTAATTCAAATAAACTTGTCAGGGAGCTATTGAATGGCCAATGGTGATGGATATATTTTGGGGTGCAGTGGAAAGTCCCCATAATACATGTCTGCGCCTTGGCTGCATTGTCTCACAAAGCAGGCAGAAAGGTGATAGCGCATGGAGCGAGCCCCGTCCTTCCCAGGGTGACTGCCTGCCTCCAGGACAGAAGGCATGGTTTCCATCTCTGGGTTTCCAAAGGCTGTTTCCAAGCATTTCAGACTAAGAAAGTTACAGAAAGCATCTGAAACAGGAGGTGGAAAAGGCAGGCCAGCTCACCCCCTTGAGTCAGATATCCACCTTGTTCATTCCTGGCATGCTAGGTGGCTTCTGGTACCGTTAAGTGCATAAACAGAGACCAAAAAGGCAGACTGGCATCTGTATTACAATAAAGCAAGGTTACCTGTAAAGTATTGGACAGCAAATTATAAGTACCTAGAGCCACAAGTGTGCACACAAACAGACAAACACACCACTCACCCAATCACGCACAAACAGCAGTCACTCACCCAATCACGCACAAACAGAACACATTCACCCAAACAATCACACTCACATTTTTCACAGACCAACAGTCCTGAGCCAGCCTGATGACTCCATGGCAGTGCTGTGCAGTGCCATTTGGAAGGCCTTGAGTTTGATTCCAGGCTCAGGTCTGCTCACTGGGGTGGCTGGGGAGGCTGCGTTTGCAGCCTCTTGCCTACAACTGTACTTTGTGCAACATCAAGTACAACGGTTGGCACCTCTGGTCCTCGTCTGCTACAAGTCAGTCAGGTTTTAAGGATATGCACAGTGAATATGCATTAGCATGCAGTGGAGGCAGGGCATGCAAGTACATCTCATGCATCTTCAATGTGGATATCCTGAAAACCCAATCGAATTGTGGCACTTCAAGACTGGAGTCAGGGCCCATGCGAGAGCATTTGGCACCCTAGGCGAACATTCAGGCATGCACCCCCAATTTACTTACTGGCAGCAGCTCCAGCACAATGGTCCTTCTTTGGCAGTACTGGCTTTCTCTCTCTGGGTCTCGTGCTGATTGGATTTTGCTGCCCCCAGAATATTTTTTTACCTAAAGGAAGCACCAGCCCTGGCGGGAGTTACCTACTCCTGATCTAGTAGACTGATTTAGCGCCCATGATTGCAGGGTAGTGGATTCAAGTTGGAAGAGAAGATGTAAGAGAGGGTGAATGAAAGCTTGAGGTTCTCATTAATTTGTAAGCCCAAAGAAACAGAAAAACTGCCAGGACCAAAAAAAAAAAGATTGACCTCACACACATAGACCACCAGTCACTCAATGCTCCACAATCACAGGGGTTACTGATTCTGCTCCCCAAGAGCCATAAACAGGCCTGGTTTTTGCAATATCCAAAACGAATACGTTTGAGGTAGATTTGTAGATAATGGAGCCAGTACATGCAAATCTATCTCATGCCTATTCATTGTGGATATCCTGAAAATCAGAGTTGGCCACCCCTGCACTATCAAACCATAGCAGACATGCATTTGCAATTACAGACACACAGGTCTCACAGATCAAGTCATATACACACCCAAATAAGTCGTGACAACCTCCCTTGCCCACACACATCATACAACCACATGACCACACATCTGAACAGACTGACACAAACACATGCATTTTGACAAATGGCAGACAATTGTCCAGGCACAAACAACAATACACTTACCCAACTCTTCCCACATATTGCAACCAATCACATCCAAACACTTCCATGCTGCAAACACAAGGGTGGTAAAGAAATCAGGGACCTGATTTACTAAAGGCTTTTTCCCTGTACGTACCCGGATCAGTCCAGACTCCTGGGTTTTGCCTCCCCTCCAGCAGATGGAGACAGAGAAGTTTTTGACAGACACTGCCGCTTAAGTTGATGTGCCACCTGCAGTCCATCAGTATTTCTCTATCTCCAGCAGTCTGAAAATGAAAAAAAAAAAAAAGTTAAGAAAAAGCAGTCAGGTTTAGAAAGACGACTCTACAGCCTCCCATCTACTTCATAGAGCCAAAGAAGGAAGGCACCTTCCAGCCCATCCTCGATTTGAAGAAGATGAACAGGGTGCTTTGGGTGCCGCATTTTTGCATGGAGAACTTGCGGTCGGTAATTGCAGAGGTCCACAAGAGGGAGTACCTAGCATCCCTGGACTTGATGGAGGCTTACCTGCACATCAGGATTCGGCCCGACCACCAAAGATTCCTCTGGTTCATGATCCTAGGAGAAGATTTCCAGTTTTGCACCCTGCCTTTTGGCCTAGCAACAGCGCCCAGAACCTATATCAAGGTGATGATGGTGGTGGCAGCTGCCCTCCGGAAGGAGGGAGTTCTGGTGTACCCTTATTTGGATGACTGACTGATTTGAGCAAAGTCAGAGTCTCTCTGTCGAGAGGCAGTGGATCAGGTCCTGTGCCTCTTGCGGTCCCTGGGGTGGATAGTCAATTTAGCCATCTGGTTCCCTCCCAGACCCTGGAGTTCTTGGGAGTCCTCTTTGACACAAGGTTGGGCAAGGTGTTCCTCACTGAGGAGCAGATCCACAAATTGCAAGCTCAGGTTCGCTCGCTGTTGACCATGCGCATGCCCAGGGTCTGGGATTACCTACAAGTTCTTGGGTCAATGGCTTTCACCCTGGAGTTGGTCCCATGGGCCTTTGCTCATGAGGCCTCTTCAGTCTACCTTAAATATCCCATTGGGATCCATCTCCCAACAGTTTCAGCTACCGCTTCCGCTTACAGAATCTGCGTGGTCCAGTCTCTTCTGGTGGCTCACCCCGGACCAACTTTGCTGAGGGGTAGACCTGGAAGTCCCCCTCTTGGATAGTGGTAACCACGGATGCCAGCCTCTCCAGTTGGGTTGCAGTCTGTCAGAACAGATCGGTCCAGGGCCATTGGTCGGTGACGGAGTTCCTTGTGGTCCATCAACCAGTTGGAGACCAGAACCATGCGACTTGCTCTCCAGGCTCTCCTCCCCCTGGTGAGGAGAAGATCAGTAAGGATCCTGTCAGGCAATGCAACAGCCATGGCTTACATAAATCGCCAGGGAGGCACCAAGAGCCTAACAGTAACTCTGGAAACCCGGGAATTGATCAGCTGGGTGGAACTGCATCTGGAGAGGATAGCAGCTTCTCATATTGCAGGCTCAGACCACGTTCAAGCGGACTTCCTGAGCCGTCACCAGCTGGATCCCGGGGAGTGGAAGCTTTTGAAGGAAGCCTTTCATCTTATATGCAGTTTGTGGAACCCGCCCTGCATGGACTTGACGGCGACTTTCCACAATGCCAAAGCCCCAAGGTTCTTCAGTTGGCGTCGGGAAACAGGAGCAGAAGTGGATGCTCTGGTCCTTCCTTAGCCATCAGATATTCTGCTGTATGTGTGTTTCCACCATGGCCACTAATCGGCAAGTGTTGCACCGGGTAGAGGCCCACCGAAGGGATGTAATCCTCATAGCACCGGAATGGCTGAGGCGGCCGTGGTTTGCGAACCTGGTCAACCTAGCGGTGGATGGCCCCTTGCGGTTTCAGCTTCTGCCAAATCTCCTCCGTCAAGGCCCCGTTTGTTTAGAAGGGGCACTAAGGAATAAGGATTATTCAGATACAGTGATTGCTACTCTCTTGCAATTCAGGAAAACCGCTACTTCCCTGGCATATGTCAGGGTGTGGGGTGTTTTGCATCTTGGTGTGTGGAACATAGGGTGGACCCCACCCATGCCTCCGTGAGTGATGTCTTGGCCTTTTTACAAGATGGTCTAGTTAAAGGTTTATCCTTTAATTCCCTGAGAGTTCAAGTAGCGGCTCTGGGTTGAGTGCATGGAGTTCATTTGGCAGCACATCCAGACATCATGCGCTGCCTTCAGGGGGTGAAGCATTTATCTCCTCCCATCCGGAATCCTTGTCCTTCCTGGAGCCTCATTCTGGTTTTGAGGCCATGTATGCATCATCGTTTGAGCCATTGAAGCGCGCAACATTAAAGGATCTTACTTTGAAAGTGATTTTTCTAGTGGCTATATCCTCAGCTTGGCAGGTGTCAGAGCTTCAGGCCGTATCCTGTAGAGAACCCTTCTTGAGGATTACAGATACAGGAGTGTCCTTGAGAACGGTTCCCTCCCTTTCTGCCTAAGGTGATATCATCACTTCATTTGAATCATTCTGTGGCGCTCCCTTCCTTCCCGGATTTGGATTCTTCCACTCCTCAGACCAGAGATATGCGAAAACTGGACGTGAGACGGGCCTTGTTAAGTTACCAACAGTTTCCGCCTGTCGGATCATCTTTTTTGGGCTGTGGAGTGGCCCCAGGAGAGGGCATAAAGCTTCTAGGGCCACTATTGCGCGGTAGTTGAAGGAGGCTATCAGCTGTGCATACATACATCGCTAAAGGTTGGCCGTTGGGCTTCGTACTCATTCTACCCGATCGCAAGCAGCTTGAGTGTCAGCGGGTTTCGCCACAAGAGATTTGTAGGGCGGCTACTTGAAAGTCTTTGCACATGTTTGCCAGACACTACTGCCTGGATATCCAGGCCCCAGAAACAAGGGGTTTTGGCAAAAGCGTGCTTCGAGCGGTACTCTCCAGGTCCCACCCAGTGTAGGAAGCTTTGGTACATCCCAGAAGTCTGGACTGATCCGGGTTCGTACAAGGAAAGGAAAATTGGTCCTTACCTGCTAATTTTTGTTCCTGTAGTACCATGGAATGGTCCAGGGTCCCGCCCAGTTTGAGATTGAGCAGACTCTCCAACTCCCCTATCAGTGTTGGTTGTGTTCTGCAGAATGGTTCTGTTTCTGGTCCCTCGCAGGTGTGTTGTGCGGGCAAGGGTTCTTATTGAATTTCTCAAGGTTTTCTTCTTCCTTCTGCTCGTTTGGGGGAAAATTGTAGATAGTTTGTTATGGTTGCGTTCCTATCCATCTGTCTTGGATAAAGTTCAATACTGATGGACTGCAGGCGGCACCTCACTTAAAGTGGCAGTGTCAGTCAAAAACTTTTCTATCTCCAACTGCTGGAGGGGGAGGCAAAACCCAGGAGTCTGGACTGATGCGTGGTTGACAGGAACGAAAATTAGCAGGTAAGGTCCAATTTTCCTTTTCTCATTCTGTGTTGACAGGGGAAAAAAACCTTAGTAAGTCAAGCCCTCGATTTGCAGTTGCTGCTGTCCAAGCATCAGCTGTTCTTCGCTCTGGGTGAGATGATCTGCCCACCCTTCCCTTGTTTTGCACTTCCCCATCGCTGCCATCTTGTTCCAGCTGCTGCTGCTGCTCCTCCTGTGTGGGACATACTTTTACAGCTCTGGGTTTCATTCCGGCACTTCTGCCTCCGAAGCCATGCTGCTTTGCACTCGTTTCCATGAGGATTTGCCTTTGGAAGCCCATGCGACCACTGGTCCCATTTCCACAAGAACTGATGTCGCGGGGTCAGGGGCCATCAACAAAAGCGCAGTGCAAAATAACAGGAGCGCAAGACAACAGTAAAACAAATTTGATTTTCTTCTGACTTGCAATAAAAATAAGGAGGGCAGGCAGGGTCATGGCTTCAAGAATTCTAACAAGCTGGCCGATACAGTACCCGCCATTGGACGCGCATTTTCCCTTACCCCTTATTCAGTAAGGGGCAGAAATAGCGCGTCCAACCCGCCAAACCTAATAGCGCCCTCAACATGCAAATGCATGTTGATGGCCCTATTAGGTATTCGCGCACGATTCAGTACGTAAAATGTGCAGCCAAGCCGCACATTTTACTTTCAGAAATTAGCGCCTACCCAAGGTAGGCGCTAATTTCTTTTTACTTCTTTTCTGTGCACTTTCCCGGTGCCCGAAGAAATTAGCGCCTACCTTTGGGTAGGCGCAATATCATGGTGATATTAAGTCGGAGGTCCTGAAGGGTAAAAAATGTAAAAGAAAAAAAGAAAAAAAAATTTTGAAGTCAGCCGGTGGCTGTCGGGTTGAAAACTGGACGCTTAATTTTGCCAGTGTCCAGTTTCCGAGCCTGTGGCTGTCAGCGGGCTCGAGAACAGACGGCGGCAAAATTGAGCGCCGGCTGTCAAACCCGCTGACAGCCGCCGCTCCAGGCCAAAAGGGGGTGCTAGGGATGCGCTAGTGTCCCTAGCGCCTCCTTTTGCTCGTTTCTACCGCCAGACCTAATTTAAATACAGAATTGCGAGCACAGGCAAGTGGCCTGTGCACGCGCCGGGAGAGCAGGCGTTCGTCCGCTCTCTCGCGGACTTTACTGAATCGGCCTGACAGATATGTAGAAGAGGTGTGTGGGGGGGTGAATGTGCATGATGGGTATCTGAGTGTAGGGGTGTGTGGACTATGGGTTTGTAGGTGGGAGGAGAGAGAAGAAAAAATACAGAAAGCAGTGGAAACAGACAGGTGCTCAGAAAATGCAGAGCCATGCTGTCACGACTCCTGGGGATGGGATCCCGCCAAAAGTCCAAGACACTTGCCTCATTCAAATTTTGACCACTGTGTGGCCAACCTCAAGGGTAAAAAAAAAATAAAAAATTTCTAATATATTGAAAAAAAAAAAAGCCTCTCCTGTTTATCACTCACTATTTGTGTTTTTAATGTATTTTGATGTTAATTGCAAAGCATGGTTTAGAAATTATTTTGAACAGTCATTGCTGGAATTTTTTTTTTTTTTTTTAAAGAGACAGGCATCAATCAATTGCAAAAGCCACAGAGAAAAGGTAACCTAGCAATAAGGAAAGAGAAAGCAACTGCGTCAGGAAACAGGCAGCCCCTGGCAATTAAAGTTACTCGTGTTCGTGTTTGAACATGTTTAAAGTTACGGTGGAAGCAGATGACAAATAGTTGCCTAGCATTCCGATAAGACACCAAAGCGGATACCGACCTAAGCTGAAAATGTCATTCTTCTACTCCGAGTGCTAAGCCATCTTTGGCTTAACTGGGGTAAAAGTGGAGAAATCTTTAGCCAGACGACATGCTTTAAAATAATAATAATAATAATAACACGGGCACTTATTTGTCTTCCTTAAGTGTCTTGAGTAGATTGTAAGCTTCATGGAGCAGGAACCTCTCTTTTATGTGTGGGTGCAAGGCTGTGAATGTCTACCAGCACTTTAGAACTGAGAAGTAATGAGAATAGGGAAACCAAAATATGCAAATTAAACTGAATCTTACACCAGGTACATGCAACCGTAGCTCATGAATATTCATTGCTAATATTCTAACAGGTGAATTGGAATTTTTTTTCCATAGAAACAGGAGCAGTTTCATAGAATTTTCCTAGACAAGATGACTAAACATGTGGAGGGTGCTAACAAACTGAGTGTTCGACTCACTAATCTAAAGATGTTAATATGACCAATAAATTAGATACAACACACTAATGTTTCATAAAGGTGCTTTTATGCTATTTTATCACAAAAGTAGGGCAGATTTCTAGATCCCTGTGGGATAAATGTCTAACACAAAGACTGATGTGTTTTGTACATCAGTACATAAAAGAAACATTGAAAAACAAAAGGTCCAGTAGTGAAGTGTTGTGTAATGATTTATCAACCACCACAACTGTGAACAAGCAACGGAACCGATAATTCTGATGAACTTCAGTGGGGAAGTTATAGGAGAGCAACATGTGTCAGTGGAGATCACCTTTGTCCCTAGACCTCCACCAAGTTAATGTCAAGGGATCCACAGCGATCCAGCCGCTATTCCTTCCATCTTTACTATGATACAGTGGGAGCAGTAGGGGTTGGAGGGCAATGGTTTGCTTTCGGCCTATGTGACGATTCAGCGAGTTGTTGCTTTTGGGGGGGGGGGGGGGGTCATGTGGGTGAATCTTTCACTTGCTGGCAAGATGCCTTATCCCTTGATCTAGAGGCTGTCCAAGGGGCAGCAGAAGATTGTGGAACTTGATGGAGTTCTGCTCTCCTGACAACCTAACCTGCTACACGCGAGTTATTATTTCTGTGTACGTTAGTGTGTATCAAAATACTTGAATGCCAATAAAGATTTTTTTTTTTAAATGAGATAGCATTTCCTCTCCTAGTTTTCTTTCTTTTAAACATAAAAATAAGCTAAACATGAGCGATATTTTTCTTATGCCCCCAAGTAAAAATCAACAAGCAGGCACAGAGGCTTTGCCACATACCTGAAATATCCAGGACATGGCTCTATTAGCCCTCCTCCCCCCAAGATTTTAATAATTAACTCAATCATAATCAGAGCTTCCCCTCCCCCTCCACGCCCCAAGAACAATCCTATAAAAATACATAATTGAACATTGCACAACTGATTTCTGTTCTGCCAGCGCATGCAGCTGTTATCAGAGAGACATGCTGATGACAGCTGTGACAGGGAAACCACCTGTTAGTTTGATCCCAGAGGGGGTCCCCATGGCCCTCTCCACACCCGCCTCTTACCAAATTTCATTCATGTGAAGACAGGACACAGGACACCCCCCACCCAGTCATAAAGCAGGAGGCATGGTTACAAACATTTTACACCATTAGTGCAAGGTGCTGGGCATGCATGTCCGAGGTGTCTGTAAACAGAAGAACCCTCTATGCAACAAAGAAACCCCTGCCCGCTTTCAACCATCTAGTAAAACTACCACACAAATTATTTGAGTGCAATCAGTTGATAAAAATCATTCCATATGGGAGTGAAGTCTATATAGGGTAGAACAGAATCCCAGCATAAACCCTGCACACCCAAACTCCCCTCACAAAGGGTGCAGAGCAGAACAAGGACACTCACCACAGAAAAATAATATTCAGATTCTGGTGTCACCTCAGTAAAAGCAACACAAACTTTCTCCAATACCAGGAGCACTGTATAATACTAAAACCCTGCAAAAATGTACTTGTAACCTATAGGAAACCTGCCATACCATAACACATTAACTGCCAGATTCAATCAGTTACAGCCCTACCTCTGAAAAGACATTACAAATATTACACTGGGCCCTAAAACACTAATACATCTATTAAGAAAACAGAACAAGTCAGGCTGCTATAGATCCCTATACAAAAATTACAAACTAACAGAATTCTTCACATCAGTCACACATGCAGAACAGACCCTCGCCAAACATAAACTAGAGAGACCACAAAGAAGAAATACAAATTTGCAGTCAAAAACTGAACTGGAAGTCACAAGAAGCCAGACTCTACAGGCAGTGTAAGAATGGAAGAACAGAAACATCACCATTCCTTATTAAACAAACAAATTCAAGAAACGTAAAACATTAATCATGATAGTAAACCCATACTAATAAAAATATTTCAAAACAACTGAAGATAATATTCAATAATAAAAAATCATATACATTTTTAAAAAAAATGTACCAAACACCAATTAAATATTTTAAAACAGAAGACATCAAATAATTAAAAACAGTAAGATTAAAAAATAATCCCTCTCCATACCTGGGAACTTTTGATGTCCAGTCACCCTGAAATTGTCGTGGATTATGGGGTAGGCATTTATCTTCTCCCACACACGCATGCATACAGTCTGTCACTCCCACATGCTCTCATACATGCTTCCTCTCTCTCACACTCTCGCTCAGGGTCTCCTTCTCTCTTCTGGGCCTCTTCTTCAGCCATTGCTGTCCCCACTTGTCTTCTACCACCACAAGATGGGATCTGTGGTGGCCCTTCAGAGGCCTCATCATCTGCTGCTTGGCTTCTTTGGCTGCTGACAACTACCAAAGAAGAGGTTCAGGGGGGCAAGGGCCCCATGTGCTTAGAGATAACGATGCCCCTGCGCAGACTCGCTTCATTTTCAGAGGATGTGAAGAATCTTCATAAACTACCAATGCTTAACTAGCACAAAACAAGTGCAGCGCCTAGAGTTACTAGAAAGCTCCAGGTCACTAAGGACAAGCAAAGATGGTCTTGGATTTACTCTTACTATTCGCATGGTGAAGATGGTTCAGTTTCCCTAAGAAAAGCAGGAGAAACAGGCTATGGGCTTAAACCAGGACAGTCTCCAGCCACCCAAGCTGACATGCTGTTATCAGGTCAGCCTAGAACAGGCGTGGATCTAGAACAGCCGCTCGCTAATGTTTTCAAGCGGCAGAACTCCAAGACGAGGCAGACCTAAACAACTTGAGACAGGGGAAGGGGCGGAGAGGAGGGAGCTGTAAAGCATCTCGGAAATGCCGGCAACCCCAAAAATGGGAGGGGAAAGATACAGGCAAGCAGCGTGATCTTTCAGGGCATGGGAGAAGATTGTTTTGCTACTGATGTGATGAGATAAGGATATTAACGTTAAAAAAACACAAAAAAAAAAAAGATTTAGGTTGGTCCACTGGCAGTGCTGTGCACTGCTATAGCAAAGGAACTGGGTTTGATCCCAGCACAGGTTTTCTGCCCCTGGGTCAGACGAGGCTGGGGAGGCAGCGGTCACAGCATCCTGGAGCAAGGGAAACATGGACACCGCTTAAAGGCGACACTTAGTGGTCAGATTCAGGCTCCCATGATTGCAGGGTCCCAGAAGGAGTCCCGGGCCTCGACCCCTGGCCAGGATCTGACTTGCTGTTTTTGGGACAGGGACGGGATAGAAAACAGGAGGGAAATCTCCAGGTGGTTTCAAATGAAAGTTCAGAGCACCAAATTCCAGCCCTGGTTCTGGCTGAGTTGGATGTCCAAAAAGAGCAAGAGAAAATTACAAGTAAAAAAAAAAAAAAAACCAAAAAAGATTTCTAAACTCACCACTGCCTGGAATAGCACAGGAAGAGAGAGAGCTGTGCATTACGAAGCTGACCTGCTCTACTGTCCTTCAGTAGTTATCCACAGAGGCAGCTGCTGCAATTTTGCATGTGATGGAAACAGGGTTTTTTGTTTTTATTAACCATCTTTATTCATATTTTCAAAGCAAATGACATTTCATGAGTCTCTGGCACATTAATGGCCAACGTCTGTGATGCCACGACACCGGAGGAAGATTATACAGCTCCCTGCATTCTTGTAGTCTGTAAAAGGTGATTCCAGACTGGCAAATGAGCCAGAATAATTTTTAAAAGGGTTTTCTAGGGGTACTAATAAGGGGAAAAATGTTATTTTACATGGAGAAAGAGAACACTCAGGCAACGTTATGGCATTCCACAAACTATTTATTAGCGCATTTTCCAGAACAATGGATGCAAGAGTTTGGGTTAAAGGGACAGCTTAGGGATACTTTAATATCTGCAGTGTGAAATTTTGCCAATGAACATGGAGAAAACAAAATAATTACACAGTCCTTTTATGCCACATAAAACTGGCACTATATTTTTTTTCCATTCCCCTACACACCCTAAAGTTAGGGGAAACTCTCAGACAAACACAAACATACAAAATCCACACCCACTAAGTGCCTTCAGCCACCAGCACCATTTATAACTTCAACATCCTAAACCAACGCAATCTGGTTTGTGGTGCAGTTCGGTTTCTCTTCTACCTTTTTATATAATTAGCTAAGTGTTAAAGTCAACAAGATTCTGGATTCTGCAACCTCCAAGTGGGTAATGATCCATGCTGAAGTCATGCCACCTGCCCCTCTCACTCCTCGGTGGGTGGCCAGCCAGCGAGGGCTTCCCGCAGCAGCGCCTCCACCTCCGGGCGACGGCCCATCTTATTGGCTTTGCCCTGAAAGCGCTCCCGCTTCCCGGCACCTTTGCCCTCCAGGAGCTCAGCCACCCTGCAGGAAGAGTCACAGGAAGGAGGGGTTAGAGAGGAAGGATATAAAAACACAGGAGGGAAAAAAGGATCACCCATCAGGTCCACTTCTTTTTTTTTTTTTGCCCCTCTCAACTCCACCCCCACAGAAAAGCAGCTTTAACCAAGAAACCCCTGCGTGCAATGGGGTAAAACCAGGACTGGATCAGGCTTGCTGGTAAAAAATATAAAAGAAAACAAACCTAAACAGCTGGCAAACCCCTCAGAAAAATGCAATCACAATAAGGTTTCTTGACTCTTGGCATCTACAATGCAAAGCCTTACCTCAACCCGAAAATTAGTTAAAAAAAAAAAAAACAGCCACAAAAATGGGCCGATGCTACCTTTCCAAGGCAGAGGAACGTTGGAAGATGCACGCTTTCAGAACTATCGAGGTTCCCTTCCTGGACGGTGACTGCCAGCCGTAAAAAGATATCATCCACGGAGCCACCCAGGCTGCTCCTTTAACTGGCTCCAGATGTGTTTCTTTGGGTCCTGCTTCCTTTTAATGTTACCTTTGCTGAGTTAGTGCAGAGCTTCCCTTCTGATTTCTTGTAACTTGTATAGAAATGGTTTGTATGCAGGCGAGGCACATGATCATTCAGTTCTGGTCCAACCTGAGGCCCGGGTGCATCCAGCCGCGATGTGCTTTCATGGGAGGGTCTCACCGCAATAGTGGGGCCCCCTCCCCTGAAAACATATCATGGATGTACAGCGCGGTTTTTTGTTTTTTTTTTGTCTTGCAGCCAAACACCGCGGGACAAAAGAACGTGGCAAGTGGCCCTTTAACGCGATGGCTGTCCCCAACCTCCAGGCACAGGCACTGCCTTAAAGGGCTGCTGCCTCCCCCCTCCCCCACAAAAAAAGTCTCTATAAAATGGGGAAGTTAATTAGTGGTCAGTGCTGATCTCTGGTTCAACCTGGAGCCGCCACTCGAGGTGGCCCCAAATCCCACAAATAAAAAATGTGAATAAAGTTCCTGTGCAGCGATGGCCCTGGCCCCCCCCCCCCAGTCCTCCCCAAAAATGTCATAATGGCCTCATTGGGGTGTACAGTCCCCCACCCCTCTCCCTCCCAGAGGTGATTTTTAAAAGATTGTCTGGTTTGGGCCTGGTTTGGGTCTGGGTCGTGCCCCCCCCCCCCCCCCGCAAAGATGAGTAAAAGAAAATGTGCAGGTCCGGGGGCTCCAAACCTCCCTCCTGCACCCCTCCAAACCTTAGAAAAGCAGGTGGGATCTGGCAGCAGGGCCAGGGCACCCCCTCCCCTCTCACCCGGCCAGTTGGAGCCATTTTTGATAATAGCAGCGACCTACCTTGCCCAAGCCATGTGACGTGGCAAGGTCCGGGGACGGGCACATTTTCTTTTACTTGCCTTAGGGATAGGAGGGTGGCCCAGGCCTGCACCAGACAATTTTTTTTAAATCACCTGGGGGGGGGGGGGGGAGTTACAATGTCTCTAGACCCCAATGAGGCCATTATGACACCTTTAAAAGAGGGAGGGGGGCCGGGCCATCAATGGGCAGGAGGTTTACTCATTTTTTTTTTTATTTTTTTTTTAATTTCTGGGGATTCATGGCGGCCTTGAATCCTCAGAATCTTTTCCTTACTTTTGCCACGGCGCTTTCATTTATTTATTTATTTAATCGACAGGCTCTTTCAATGGGAGGCGGGAGCCTCGGGACCCACGTTAAGGCCCCAGGCCTCCCTCTCACATTTACCGCTTTTCAAATAGGGGTAGTTATTTTATCGCAGCTGACCGCCTTCTCGGGTGGCCGCAATCACATATTTGCATCAAGCTGCCTGGATTGCAAACAGGATGCTGGGCTTGATGGACCCTTGGTCTGACCCAGTATCGCATGTTCTTATGTTCTTAATGTGGTTTCTTAGCATGCATTTGCATTATTCATACATGCAAATCACACGCAAAGTGAGTCATTGAAATAGGGGAGGGAACCTGGGTGGGGAGATACAAAATATCACATATATCGCGCAATATACGCTGTTTAACATGCATTAGAGCACTACTGCAGCTTAATGCATCCCCCAGTAAGGCTATATAAGTATCTCAGACAGTCCCTCCCCTGTTTAAGATATTTTTTGTTTTGTTTTTTTTAATATGGCCATCCTAGATTTTTTTTGCTGCAGAACTGTAGTTGGGGCTCAAGCTTCTTCCAACTAAACAGTAAGCTTGAAGAGCAACAATGGGAGCAGAAGGCCAGTCCCTTCCCCCACAAAAATATTTTTTCTTAAGCATAATTAAATAAGCATGATCCTTGTTCCCCCCTGCATCAATTTTACAAATCAATTGATCCATGTAGCTGATACATTTTACTGAAGTTTCAGGTTTTAAATTAGGGTGAAAGGAAAAATTACGTCTTACCTGATAATCTCCTCTCCTTGAACCCAGTCAGTCCAGTCCAGACAGATGGGTTATTCACCCCAACTAGCAGAAAGAGACCGAGAACAACAGATTTCGCTGACGTCACTCATATTAGTCCTGGGGGAATTCTGCTCTACTACGGAGCACAGAATTCCCCTCCTGCACAGAATTTGGCAGGCCATTCTGCTCACAGCGAAGTTGAAGCAAGTCCTGGTGTGTGTGAGAGAGAGAGATTGGGAGCGTGTGTGAGAGAGAGAGAGAGAGATTGGGAGCTTGTGTGTGTGTGTGAGATAGAGATTGGGAGCTTGTGTGTGTGTGTGAGAGAGAGAGAGATTGGGAGCTTGTGTGTGTGTGAGAGAGAGAGATTGGGAGCGTGTGTGTGTGTGTGAGAGATTGGGAGCTGATGTGTGTGTGTGTGAGTGAGAGAGACTGGGAGCTGGTGTGTGTGTGTGTGCGAGAGAGAGAAAGATTGGGAGCTGGTGTGTGTGTGTGTGTGAGAGAGAGAAAGATTGGGAGCTGGTGTGTGTGTGTGTGTGAGAGAGAAAGATTGGGAGCTGGTGTGTGTGTGTGTGTGAGAGAGAAAGATTGGGAGCTGGTGTGTGTGTGTGTGTGAGAGAGAGAGATTGGGAGCTGGTGTGTGTGTGTGTGTGAGAGAGAGAAAGATTGGGAGCTGGTGTGTGTGTGTGTGTGAGAGAGAGAAAGATTGGGAGCTGGTGTGTGTGTGTGTGTGAGAGAGAAAGATTGGGAGCTGGTGTGTGTGTGTGTGTGTGTGTGTGTGTGTGTGTGAAAGAGATATTGGGAGCTAGTGTGTGTGAGTGAGAGATATTGGGAGCTAGTGTGTGAAAGAGAGATTGTCTATGTGTAGGGGAGGTGAGCGAGAGAGGGATCCACTGTACAGGGGTATTTCAGAGAGTGACATAGGTAGCCTTGTGAGGGGGTGTGTGTGCGCAAGAGATAAAGGGAGCTTGTATGGGCGTGTGAGCAAAAGAGAGGGAGCCTTTATGAGGGTGTGTGTGCGCACACGCAAGAAAGAGGGAGTCTGTATGAAGGGGTGGGTAGGGTGTGCATGAAAGAGAGAGAGCCTTTATGTTATGTGTGTGTGCGCAAGAGAGGGAGCCTGTTTGAGGGGGTGTGTATGTGCAATAGAGAGAGGGAGCATGCGCACGTGTGTGTGTGTGTGTGGGGCCTGAGAGGGTAAAGTGAAAGGAGATTGGCCAGGGGAGTAGGGAGAGAGGGTGGAAGAAACACTCTCACAGTGAACTTCTCCACCTGCCGGTCAGGGTGAATAACCCATCTGTCCGGACTGCTCTGACAGGTTGAAGAAGAAATCTGTTTTCCTAGATTAACAGGAGCCTTATCTGGGGGGACAGGGATGCTGTCCAGCCTGCGATTCCACGTCCCAGCTGTGCCTCGCCGATTAATCGGCAGCTGGCAAGACAAACTACAAAGAGATGTATTGTATTTTACACCCCCCACCTTCTCCTCAACCCTTCAAAGAGCGCCTGGGTTCATTCACTAGAAACCATTACCTAAAAGCACATTAATGCAAGAGCTCTGGCAAACACTACTCTTCTAGTTAGATTTTGGTCTGGCGATTTTCCCCTGCTCCTCTGGGCTTTCATCCTGGGCTACGGGTGCCATGAGCCTTCACTTGCAGCTACCCAGGATTTTAACCCTATTTTATAAACCATCCCACCTAGCGTAGCCACTGCAGTGTTGGTTTGTGGCCAGGGGTCACAGATCTCACCTGCCTTCAGAACCTGATGTGCCTAGCAACCCTAAATCCAGCCTTTGGCTGGTCCGTATTCAGAAGCATTTTAGCTGGATAACTCAGAAATCATCCAGCTAAATGAATGTTTGGCCACTTATCCAGCTAAATTCTTATTATCCAACAGAAATTGGGCCAGATGAGTTAGGGGCATTCTGAGGGCATAACTGGAAGACGCACCTGGATAAGTTATCCACCAAAGTCTGGTCATCCCACAGACCTGTCCTAAAGTTAGCCGGATAACTATCTAATTTTAACTTGCCAAGCTGCTCAAAGACTGAATATGGACCCCTCTAGGTGTCACTGTTGAGCAATGCCCAAGACTCCCTATCCTCAGCCAGCCCAGGGATCAGAGGTTGGGACCGGCAATGAAACTCAAGTCTTCTGCATGGCACTGCTGCCTCTGAGCCACCGGGCCAGCCTTGCTTTTCTTGTAATCATATTTGTTCTTGATGCCAGAGGAGGTGTGATACAGCCTGAGCCAAGGCAGACCCGGGAACACTAGACTAACACTGTTCAGTCTCCTCAATAGCTGGTCTTAAGGTTAATATTTCAATTAACAATAACTTTCTTAAAATATTATGTAGTACTGCCTCACTAATTTATTTCCAGTGCTTCATGTTTTTAAGTTGCTCAGTTCTTAGGAATTTGTCTTCTGTTTGCTCTCCCCTGCAAAGCTTCCCCTTCTCTACTGCATCACGAGTCAGTCAGGGTGCCCATCTCACTCCTGTTCACACACGAGAAAGATATCCTGTCCGGCAGAGTTAGATACATAGGCTGTTGGCATATACTGTACCTGGGTCCCAATTTCTCAACTAACTCTTGTGGTCCAGCTAGCAGAAAGAGCCCGGATGTTTTCTCATCCCCAACGGTTAGGAATATCAGGGTTTCCTGGGAACAAACAATCGAAGGGCAGGTCAGACGGCCCTGTTTGCCAATGGGGTATCTATATTTTCCTAGGATGAAACACAAAAATATGACAGCAGATAAGGGCCGTCTAGCTTTCACTTTACTTCTTTGCAACTAAGGATCCTCTGAACTTATCCCAGGCTTCTGTTACTGTTTTTGCTTCCAGCCCTAGGACACCACTCCATGCATCCACTACCCTTTCCACGAAGAAATATTTTTGGATGTTATTCCTAAATGGCTTACAAGATCCAAGGAAGCATGGTTTAACAGAGGTAGGTCTTGCCTGACTAACAGGACCAATTTCTTTGAATGAGTAACCACAGAATTGGATCAGGGGAGAACGCTAGATGTAGTGTACTTGAATTTCAGGAAGATATTGAGTGCCCTTGGTGTGAGCTCTAAAATGACTGAGTTAGAAACTGGCTGAGTGGGAGGTGACAAAGGGTAGTGGTAAATGGAGTTTTTTCTGAGGAGGGGGTGTAACTAGTGGTATGCCTCAGGAACTGATCCTTGGACTGGTTGTTTTCAACATTTTTGCGAGCGACATTGCAGGATTGTTGGGGAAAGCTGTTGTTTTGCCGAGGATACCAAAATCTACAACAGAGTAGACACTTAGGAAGGTGTGGAAATCATGAAGAGGGACAGGGCAATAGTAGGCAGTCATCCTGGAGCTCTGGTTTTCAGGATATCTGTGATGAATATTCATGAGTTACATTTGCATACAATGGAGGTAGTACATACAGATACACCTCATACATATGAAAACCAGATCTGTTTATGGCCCTCCAGGACTGGAGTTGCCCACCTCTGGTGCAGAATCTGGTAGTTTAGATTTAATGCTAAAAAATGCAGAACTATGCATTAGGGCTGCAAAAACCCAAGGAAGCCGTGTAGTATAGGGTGTGAAATTCTTCCATGCACAAAAGAAGAGCAGGATCTGGGAGTGATCATCTTTGATGAACTCAAGGTGAGCCTCAAGTGAATAAAGTGATGGCAAAAGCCACAAAGATGCTTGGCTGCATATGGGGGAGGAATGGTCAGCAGAAAAAAGAAAATTAGTTCTTAACTGCTAATTTTTGTTCCTGTATTACCACAGATCAGTCCAGACTCCTGGGTTTTGCCTCCCCTCCAGTAGATGGAGACAGAGAAAGTTTTACTGACACTACCACTTCACATGAGATGCCACCTGCAGTCCCTCAGTATTGACCTGTACCCAAGCCAGAAATGAAACAAACAAAACCAACGCCTTGATTAATCTCCCCTGAAGGAGTAGTGGGAAAGGAAACCTGGAACTGAGAACCACACCCACACAAAATCCTGTGTAGGACTAACAAAAACCTGTGCCACTCTTCAGGGTAAACTTAATAAAACAGATCAAGCGGACTTCACAATTATCCCTTTTCCTCAACTGGGCGGGACTCTGGACTGATCTGTGGTACTACAGGAACGAAAATTAGCAGGTAAGAACCAATTTTCATTGCCCTGTACGTACCCAGATCAGTCCAGACTCCTGGGATGTACCAAAGTTTCCCTAAATAGGGTGGGACTGTGAGAGTCCTGCTCGAAGCACGCTTTCATCAAAGCCCATGGCCTCTGGGACCTGGACATCCAAACGGTAATGCCTGGAGAAAGTGTGTAATGATTTCCAAGTAGCCGCCTTACAGATCTCCTGTGACGAAACTTGTTGATACTCAGCCCAAGAGGCTGCCTGAGAACAGGTAGAATGCGCCCGTAGCCCCTCCAGAACAGGGCGACCTTGACAGATATACATGGAGCTAATAGTCTTTTTCAACCACCGCACATTTGTGGCTCTTGACGCCTTATGACCCTTTTTGGCATCACTCCACAGCACAAAAAGATGATCCGACAAGCGGAAGCTGTTCGTGACCTCCAGGTGCTACAACAAAGCACGCTTTACATCTGTCGTAATTCTTTAGCCTGAGGCATCATAGGAGCCAAACATGGAAAGGACAGGAGCTCCACTGACTGATTTAAGTGGAAGGACACTCCTGCATCTGAAATTCTCAGAAAGGGCTCCCTACATGACAGGGCCTGAAGTTCGGAGATTCTGCAAGCCGAACAGATTGCCACCAGGAAGACCACTTTCAAAATGAGATCCTTCATAGCAGCTTGTTTCAGAAGTTCAAACATAGGAGCACACATGCTCTTAAGGACCACGTTAAGGCTCCAGGAAGGGCAAGGCTTCCGAACCAGAGGACGCAAATGTTTCACGCCCCATAGAAAACACACAACGTCCGGATGTTCCACCAAAGACACCCCTTGAACCTTACCTCGAAGACAGCCCAAAGCCGCCACCTGAACCCTGAGGGAATTAAAGGATAAACCTTTTACCAAACCGTCCTGCAAGAAGGCCAAAATATACACCATCGAGGCTTGCATAGGATCCACCTTCTGCCCGTACACCAGACCTAAAAAACTCTCCATACTCTCATATATTGGCAAGACTTGCATGTCCCTGGCCTAACGGCCAAGGTGGAAACACGAACAAAAGGACGTCCGTCAGCCAAGGCAGAACTAAGGCATCTACCCCTTCTGCTCATCTTTCCCTTCGCCAACTGAAGAAATGCGAGGCTTTGGCATTGCGGAAGGTTGCCATTAGATCCATGCATGGTGTGCCTCACCTGTGACTGATGAGGCACATCGCTTCCTCTGACAACTCCCGCTCTCTGGGGTCCAGCTGCTGCCGGCTCAGAAAATCCGCTTGCACGTTGTCCGTGCCAGCTATGTGGGACACTGCTAACCGCTCCAGATGTTTTCTGCCTGGCCGATTAAATCCCAGGCTTCTTGAGCCACTGCTAGACTTTTGGTGCCCCGCTGTCGGTTGATGTAAGGCACCATTGTCACATTATCCGACAAGATTCTCACCGGCCTCCCCCTCACCAGGGGCAGAAATGCCTGCACAGCCAAACACAAGGCTCTCATCTCTAAACAACTGATGGACCACAAGGCTTCCTCTGCCATCCACCGCCGTTGCACAAACTGGTTCTGACACACTGCTCCTCACCCGGAGAGGCTGGCATCAGTGGTGACGATCGCCCAGATCGGGACATCTTAAGTCCATACCTTGTCTTAACTTATCCGGAAGGAGCCACAATGAGAGACTGGACCGAGCAAGCTCCGTAAGTGGGAGAGACAGCTGAAACTGCTCTGACAACGGGTCCCAGCGGGATAGTAAAGCCAAATGTAGAAGTCTCATATGAGCAAACGCCCATGGAACCAACTCCAAGGTGGAAGCCATAGACCCGAGAACTTGCAAGTAATCCCAGACCTTTGGTACTTGCTTCTCCAACAATCCGTGAACTTGAGCTTGCAATTTGGAAACCCGCTCTTCGGTGAGGCTTACTTTCCCCATCCTGGTATCAAAATGTGCCCCAGGAATTCCAAAATCTGGGAAGGGAAAAGATGACTCTTGGACAGATTGACTATCCATCCCAACGATCTCAGGCGCCAGAGGACTAAGTCCACTGCCTTCCGACAAAGGATTTCTGACTTCACCCAAATCAGCCAGTCGTCCAGATAGGGGTGAACCAAGACCATGCCCTCCGGAGAGCCACGGCTACCACAACCATCACCTTGGTTGAAGTTCCTGGGTGCCGTCGCCAGACCAAAGGGAAGGGTGCAAAACTAAAAATGTTCTCCCACAATCATGAACCTCAGATATCTTTGATGATCGGGCCAGATTCCAATGTGCAAGTATGCTTCGGTCAAAGCCAGAGACACTAGGTACTCCCGCTTGTGCACCAAGGCAATCACTGACCACAGGGTTTCCATTCAGAACCAAAGAATCTTCAGAGCCACATTCACCTTTTTTAAATCAAGGATTGGACAGAACGTGCCTTCCTTCTTGGGAACTATGAAATAAATGGAATAGCAGCCTGTCCCCTCTCCTCCAGGAGGACAGGAACAATGGCTCCCAGCCTGCGCAGATGACAAACTGTTTGTCACCCTACCAGCTTCTTTTCTTCGTAAGTCATGGGGAGACTAGGAACAAATCTCTTAGCGGCTGAGCAAATTCTAAAGCGTAACCTTGTTTTATCATGCTTAAGACTCACTGGTCTGACAATCTTGGTCCACTCCTTGTAGAAGAGCTAGCCGGCCTCCTATCGCTGGCACCGAGGAGTGGACCAGCCCTCGCAACATTGGGAGAATTTGGCTCCACCTCCACCCTGGGATGAGCTCTCTCTACCCGACTTCGCCCTCGAAAGGACTGGTTCCAGGACAGTTGTCTGCCCGAGGACTGTCGCTGTGTACTCCCCAATGCTCTGAGCGGCCGAAACCGCCAACTCTCTCTGAAGCGAGAATGAGGAGGAAAATAACTTTTCCCATTCAGCTTATCTTCAGGCAATTTATGAACCTTATTCTCACCGAGAAGCTTGATCATCTCCTCCAAGCCCTTACCAAAGAGCAATTTCCCTTTAAAGGGCAAAAGCTCCCAACTGAGACTTGGATGAAACATTGGCTGACCAATTTCTCAATCAGAGGAGTCTCTGGGCTGAAACCGCTGATATCATAGTCCTGGAGGAAGTCCTGACGAAGTCATATAAGGCATCTGCGCTATATACCACTATGGCTTCCAGCCGCTCCGCCTGTTTCATCTCAGATTCAGACAAGAATCTGTCAGCTTGCAACTGCTGCACCCGGTGTAAGGCAGCTCGAATGCCAAGGGCAGACACCTCAAAACTCTTGAGGTGCACCTCCAGCTTCCTATCCTGACGGGCCTTCATAGCTGTAGAACCGGCAACCGGAAAGGTCGTCTTCTTAATAATAGCCAAAAGAGATGCACCCACCTTCAGGACCTTCAGAAGCTCAAGCGTATCCTCTGGCAAAGGATACAACTTATCCATAGACCTGCTGACCTTCAGGCCTGTTTTGGGAGTATCCCACACCCTAAACAGCAATGCACTGACAGACTTGTGAAAAGGAAAAGACCTCGTTGGACCCCAGAGGCCAACCATGACTGGGTCCACTGCTCCCAATTCAGATTCCTCTGGCGGGACCCTCTATACACAGTTCCTCCAGAACAGCGGGTATCAGGGGACCCAGCTCCTCCCTGTGGAACAACCGTACCACCTTGGGATCATCGCGTTTGATCGGGTTCTTTGACAATGACTGATCAGAGTTCTGATCCACCAAACCCGGCTCAAAACGCGGAGGGTTTTGCACTTGCAGATCATCCGCTTTTGAAATTTCAGAAGAGCTCTTCACGGCGGGCAGCAGAGCCGGGGCCTCTAGGACTCGCCTGACCCTCGTGGCCCCTGCAGCCCCAGAGGGCCTGAGTCTCTTTGCTGGACTCATCAAATCCCCCTGCTCATCCCTGCGCCATGCAGCCTTCCTGGCCTTATAAGCTTTGTGTAATAAAAGAATAAAATCTGAGGAAAAAGTAGAAGAGGCACCTGAGTCCTCCTGGGAGTCCTCCTCGCTTCCTGAAAGGGGCCCCTCAGTGTCTGGACCTTCCCCTGAGGTCCTCACCACTGGAGATAAAGGAGGAGGGAAATGCCCATCTCCCTAAAACGTGGATAAGGTGGCCACTGTTCCCGCGCTTAGCAGGAGGGATCGTCCACAGGCTGCTGCGCTGGCAAGAGCCTCCCAGGCACGCGGCGCCTGGCCGATTTATTCACTGCCATGCTCCCTTCACCAGAGAGGCACCAAGAGCATTTGCTGTTGCGCGTCTCCACAAGTCGAACCACGTGGCATGAAATCCAGCGCCGGGCAACGACAACAGAAAAGCCGCCGGAGGAACAGGGAATAAAAGCTGATCCGCCCGATCGCTTAAGCAGAAGAGCCAGGGTAAAAACGTGCCGTCCCACAGCAACCCCTATTTGTTCCCTTTACTTAATTTCTTTACTTTTTTTTTTTAAGAAAAAAAATAACAAACTTTAATAGGAAATATAAGAAACACTTCCCTTGAAGTATGGTGCAGGCTCAGTCCGTCCTTGGGGCGAGGGAACTAGGACCCCCAGTTTTCTGCCCTGTCCGGAGATGAAGGACCAATTAACAAAGGGTCCCCGATCCCTTGCTCACTTACCTTACAAACCAGGGGGGATGGCACCACCAGGACCTAACAACTCCCTGGGAGGCAAGCACTCCTAAATCTTGTAGTCTCACTCTTTTTATTTATTTATTTATTTTTTAATTTTTTTTTTAACTCAGACTGCAGGCTTTGCACCTCCATCTGCTGGAGACAGAGAAATATTGAGGGACTGCAGGTGGCACACCAGGTTAAAGTGACAGTGTCAGTAAAACTCTCTCTGTCTCCATCTGCTGGAGGGAAGGCAAAACCCAGGAGTCTGGAGTGATCTGGGTAAGCACAAGGAAAGAGAGGTGCTATTGCCCCTCTATAGGTCCCTGATGAGACCTCACTTGGAATACTATGTACAGTTCTGGAGAACGCACCTTCAAAAGGATATAAATAGGTTGGCATCCAGTGGTGTGGCTACTAAAATGGACAATGGTTTTCATTCTAAAGCATATGGGGATAGACTTAAAGATCTAAACATATATACCCTAGAGGAAAGGTGAGATAGGGAAGATATGATAGAGACATTCAAATATTTCATAGGTTTCCATGGAAAGGAGGTGCTAGAACAAGGGGCTCATGGGATGAGGGTGAAAGGGAATAGACAGAAGAGTAATCTAAGGAACCATTACTTTACAGAGAGAATAGTGAAAGCATGAAATAACCTCCTAGTGGAGACTAGGACAGTTTTGAATTCAAGAAAACATGGGACAAGCACAGGGGATCTCTGCAGGGGTGGCAGATCTTGTAGAGCTGAGCAATTGGGGTGGATCAACATACTAGATAGACCATAAGGCCTTTTCCTGCCATCATGCTTCTGTATTTCTAAATTTACCCTCTTTGAGCCTCATCTTATGATTGCTTGTTCTGGAACTTTCTTTAAAGTGAGAAAGGTTTCATGTGTATTATTTATGCCTATGAAGTATCGGAATGACCCCATTATGCCCCCGCTTCCTCTGGGGGATACATATTTAGATCCTTAAGTCTCACTACATAGGGCTTTTGATGTTTAACTTGGGCCTTTCCATAATAATTACCCACGAGTGACTGTTTTGTATCCTTTAGTGGGACTGATAGTGTGTTTGCTCTGACAGTTATAAAGGCCCTTCCTGCTCAGTCAGAACTGGCAATGGGATCTGTCACCAGAAGCCTTCATTTGCATCTTATTCAGGGAATGGTTTCCACTATTTTATATCCCTCCTCAGCTCATTCAGTCCCATCACTGCCCTGCCCTGACAGTCTTCAGCTGGGGAGGGCCCTTCCAGAACCCTGTCAGAGGTCCCAAACTTCGACCAGTAGGTGTCACTGTTGCATAAAGACTATGGCTCCATCACCAGAGGCTGTGAAAATGCTGCCTCTGCTGCATCCCCAGCCCCGGCCTACCCAGGGTCCCCTCCACACGGCAGTGCTACATTGCAACCGAGCCTGACTTATTCTTCCTATTTTACAAATGCTGATGCACAGAAAAGATGCACAGGGTCCTGAAGATCCATGCATTGAGCAGAGTTAGCTGAATAAAATGCATGAATATGACCACCATCGTTCAGTAATTGGATGGCTGCGGACACTGATGAAGCAGGTACCGAGAACAGAGTGTACCATCCACAATTTATTTTTTTCCCCGACACGCCACGTCACACTAGTGAACCCTGCCGGCGTACATAAATCAAACTTTACAAAGCCAGATGCACTGGCTCTCACCAGGGAAAGTGGGCACAGTGGGTGGTTGGATTGCCCTGTCGCCTCTTGCTAGCAAGAGCTTGTGGGTCTAGCAATGTCCTGACATTTACCAAAGGGTAAGGTGGTGGGGGAGCAGAGGCAGGAATACACAGGTAGTTACAGAGCCAGGGGGAGGGAAAACACACATTTGGGGCCTCAGTTAGAACAGACTCTCAAAATATCAAGCTGCTTTGTGTTGTTGGCCAAATTCCCTCTAGGGCAGTGATGGCGAACTCCAGTCCGAGTGTCCCAAACAGGCCAGGTTTTCAGGATATTTACAATGAATATGCATGAGATAGATTTGCATACAATGGCATGCCAATCTCATGCATATTCATGGTGGATATCCTGAAAACCCGGCCTGTTTGTGGCCCTCCAGAACTGAAGTTCGCCATCACTGCTCTAGGGCTTGTTTTATTTCTACTCTCTGTGTTTTGGGTTTTTTTTCCTAATAAAAGGTGGGCAAATAAAAAAGGCCCTGGAAAATAAATGGATCAAGGCTCAGTCATTTTGAATCCCAAATCTCAAGACTGAAAAAAAAAAAAAAGTCCATCTTTATCATATTTCTAAATACACCAATTTATTTTTAAGGTGGACAATTAGTGTCCTGCAAACTATGCTCTGCTCGCATGCACCCCCACCTCCCTGTGGCCTAGTCACAGAACAAAAGAAGTAGGGGGCGGGGGGGAGCGGAGGGATGCAGGGAACATGGATATCACCGGACTCACCTCTGGCCCAATCTCATTGGCGACAATATTCATAAACTCGTTATCTCCATCTTTCCTGAGCAGCACAAAAATGAAAATTTATTTATTTATTTATTTATAACTTTTATATACCGAGGTTCAATTAACAAGATTAATCATCACTTCGGTTTACATTACAACCAGCAAAATAACATAGACAAAGTCTTGTTTTACAATGAACAGGGAAGAATAACCTGGATAAAACAATGAACAGGGTAAAATTAAAAGACAATCCATAAAAAAAAAGGGGATCTTCCTTCAGCTTTCTGAACAGAAAAGGTTCCTCCCTGCAGATTCTGCCTGCCATTTCTCCCCGTTAATTTATTTAAGAGGCTTTCCAGCCTGGCTGGCTCAAGAACTCAGCTGAATCTAAATGCATCCTGGCCAAGTCTTAGTGCATTCTGATAGAGAGGAAACAACCAATGCTGGGGCCAGCTGGAAGGTACTGAGCACTCGGCTGCTCTCTTACTTTCTGGGAAAGTTTAAGGTTCCCTGATAAACTGTGCATGAGGTTGGGAGCAACCCCAAGGAGCAAACAAGTGGGTTGGTTTTTTAAGGCCCGCACCATGCCCCCAAAATCATAGAGAAAACACCACTAAGACACAAGCTTCTTGTCTTTTAGTTTTAAGTGCTTTTAACATAGTACAACCAGTGCCTAGCAAAAAGTCTAAATATAATCAGCTACTGGCAAGCAGAAAACCGCTCATGATGTAGTGCAGGGAGATATTCCCTGCATGCCACAATCCTGCCTGTAAGCAAAGCAATTCCCGGGGAGGAAGGAGTCCTGTTTGAACAGGAAGAGATAAACTTTATTTTAACCTAAACTAAAAAATAAAATATAGAAACCCCAGCATGAAGCGGTAGGGGTGAGATACCACAAGGTAAAAAGGGTACAAAACACATAATATGAATTTCCCCAGGGGCTCCCAACATGGATGGTGGCACTAGAGCTTTCTTCTGCTCCCTCTAGCACTAACGAGCAATAAAGGAAAAATGGTTCTTACCTGCTAATTTTCGTTCCTGAAATACCACAGATCAGTCCAAACAAGTGGTTTTGCAACCCTACCAGCAGATGGAGGCAGAGGAAAAAAAAAACAACTTTTCAGACACTGCTACATAGAAACATAGAAATGACGGCAGAAGAAGACCAAATGGCCCATCCAGTCTGCCCAGCAAGCTTCACACATTTTTTCTCTCATACTTATCTGTTTCTCTTAGCTCTTGGTTCTATTTCCCTTCCACCCCCACCTTTAATGTAGAGAGCAGTGATGGAGCTGCATCCAAGTGAAATATCCAGCTTGATTAGTTGGGGGTAGTAGCCGCCGCAATAAGTAAGCTACACCCATGCTTATTTGTTTTACCCAGACTATGTTATACAGCCCTTATTGGTTGTTTTTCTTCTCCCCTGCCGTTGAAGCAGGGAGGTATGCTGGATATGCGTGAAGTATCAGTCTTCTCCTATGCTGTTGAAGCAGAGAGCCATGCTGGATGTGCATCGAAAGTGAAGTATCAGGCACATTTGGTTTGGGGTAGTAACTGCCGTAACAAGCCAGCTACTCCCCGCTTTGTGAGTGCGAACCCTCTTTTCTTCTCCCCTGCCGTTGAAGCAGAGAACTATGCTGTATATGCATTGAAAGTGAAGTATCAGGCTTATTTGATTTGGGGTAGTAACCGCCGTAACAAGCCAGCTACTCCCCTCTTTGTGAGTGTGAATCCTTTTTTCCACATTTCCTCTTGCTGTTGAAGCTTAGAGCGATGTTGGAGTCACAGTAAGCATGTGTATGTTTATTTAATAAGTGTATTGTCTCCAGGCAGTAGCCATCATTCTGGCGAGTCACCCACTCTTCATTGGCGGCCTCTTGACTTTATGGATCCACAGTGTTTATCCCACGCCCCTTTGAAGTCCTTCACAGTTCTGGTCTTCACCACATCCTCCAGAAGGGCATTCCAGGCATCCACCACCCTCTCTGTGAAGAAATACTTCCTGACATTGTTTCTGAATCTTCCTCCCTGGAGCTTCAAATCGTGACCCCTGGTTCTGCTGATTTTTTTCCTATGGAAAAGGTTTGTCGTTGTCTTTGGATCATTAACACCTTTCAAGTATCTGAAAGTCTGTATCATATCACCTCTGCTCCTCCTTTCCTCCAGGGTGTACATATTTAGATTCTTCAATCTCTCCTCGTACGTCATCCGATGAAGATCCTCCACCTTCCACATAATTTCAGTATTGACCTGTACCCAAGCCAAGATGAACCCCACCAATAATAACCTCCTCCCCTTACAAGGTGAGCAATAGAACCAAGGTTGGAACTCCCTAGCTGGAGCCTTCATCACCATAAAATGAATTTGAAGCTCCAAAAACAGAACTCTTCTGCACTATTTACAACCACTAGTATTACCGGTCTTTTGCAATCAGCGGGGATGAGCCTCTGGACTGATCTGTGGTATTTCAGGAACGAAAATTAGCAGGTAAGAATCAATTTTCCTTTCCTGTACATACCCAGATCAGTCCAGACAAGTGGGGTATCCAAGCCCCCCTACACTGGATGGGATCCCAAAAGACCAGCTTGCAACACACCTTCACCAAATGACACTTCCTCGGGCACCCAAATATCCAAACAGTCATGTCTAGTAAACATATGAAGCGAAGATCATGTTGCCGCACAAGTCTCCTGTGGAGAAATCAACTGACGCTCCACCCAGGAAGCTGCTTGCGCTCTCGTGGAGTGTGCACGCAGCCCTCCTGGAACCGCCTGGCCTTATAGATGTACGCCGAAAAGATAGTTTCCTTCAGCCAACACCACTGAGGCTTTAGAGGCCTCTGTAGCCTTCTTTGCTCCACTAAACAAGACAAAGACGAGCCGATCTCCTAAAACCGTTCCTTACCTTAACACAACAGTGTCCGCTGAACATCCAGTAAATGAAGCTCCCTTGCATGTGGCATCGAAAAACAAAAATCACCGCCTGATTGATGTGAAAAAAGTGGAATCCACCTTAGGCAAAAAGGAAGGCACTGTACACAATGAAACTCCATCGTCTGTGATCCGAAGAAACGGATCTCTACACGACAAAGCTTGCAGCTCCAAAATCCTTCTGGCTGAACAAATCGCCACTAGAAAAGCCATCTTCAAGATAAGACCCTTCAACGAAGCCTGACGCAATGGTTCGAAGGGAGGACCACACAGCACCCACAGAACCAAATTAAAGGTTCCAAGCCTGACACAATCCATGAACCAGAGGGCGCAAATGCTTACCTCCTTTTAAAAAAATGAATGTCATCCGGATGTGAAGTTAATGGCCTCCCCCAAAGCTTACCTCGAAGACAACCTCTCAATGAATTGAAAGCCAAACCCTTAGCCAAAAAAGCCAAGAAGTGAGACACTTCTACCTGCACAGGTCGACACCTTGCTCCAGACACCACACTACAAATGGCTTCCGCACTCAGACATAAGCCAGAGAAGTGGAAGATCTTCTAGCCTGAAGCAACGAAACAATCACGCTTCCGAGTACCCCTTCAAGCACAGGGAACTGGACCTGGAGCATCCCTGAAGTGGTAAAGGCAGGAAAAACTCCTCCGACATCAGATTCCAACAGGACAGAAGCGCTCGCTGAAGAGGTCGCATGTGAGCAAACACCCAAGGAACTAACTCCAGTGTAGAAGCCATAGAACCCAGGACCTGCAAATAATCCCAGACTCTGGCCACAGGAAGTCAAAGTAAACAGAGCACCTGAGACTGCAACTTGATCCTCCTCTCCGCGGTAAGGAATACCTTGCCCAGGCTGGTACTGAACTGCGCTCCCAGGTAGTCCAATGACTGGGATGGAATCAAATTGCTCTTTGCTAGATTCACTACCCAGCCCAGGGACCACAACAAACTCAGAACTCGCCAAATTGAGTGTCAGCACTTCATTTCCAACTTTGCCTGGATGAGCCAGTCGTCCAAGTACAGGTGAACCAGAACCCCCCTCCCTTCTTAGCACTGCTGCTACTACTACCATCACTTTTATGAACGTCCTGGGAGTGGTCGCTAAACTGAAAAGGAAGAGCTTGGAACTGAAAATGCTCGCCCAATACTACAAACTGCACAAACTTCTGATGGCCCGGACGGAAGGGAATATACAGGTAAGCTTCTGTCAAGTCCAAGGAAGTCAGAAACTCCCCTTTAAGTACCGCCGCTATTACTGTTCGCAACATTTCCATTCAAAAACATGGGAACTGTAATGCTACATTGACCTTCTGCAGATCCAGAATGGGCCAAAAAGTGCCTTCCCTTTTCAATAGCACGAAGTACACTGAATATCTTCCCTGGCCCCGTTGGAGGGACCGGCACTATTGTTCCCAGGTGCTTCAGATGCTGCAATGTTCATCTGGCGTGGGATGAACAATGGGACATTACACACGCGTTGCTGATCGGGGGTGAAAATTCTAAGGTGTAGCCATCTTTTATCACCTCTAGAACCCACTGATCTGTCGTGATCTTGGTCCACTCCATGCTGTTTTCCAAAACAGATTATTGTAATTCACTCCTCCTAGGCCTACCTAAAAATGCCATCCGCCCCTTACAAATCCTGCAAAACACTGCAGCCCGTATCCTTACTAACACAAACTCAAAGGAACATATTACGCCAGTTTTGAAGGAATTACACTGGCTCCCCATTCAATCCCGCATACACTACAAGACTCTAACACTTATCCATAAAGCCCTCCACAATCCTGAAATGAAATGGTTTAATAAATCAATACAACTTCAATCTTCTATTAAACCCACCAGAAATCAATACCTCGCCACATTACAAACCCCTTCACCTAAATTATATAACAATGTTTCCACCAAAGCACGAGCGTTCTCTTTTGCTGGCCCTTTGTTATGGAATACTATGCCCACTGAACTGCGCCTTGAGCCATCTCCCAAAACATTCAAGCAAAAACTCAAGACATGGTTATTCACACATGCCTATACGTGAAATATATATGTTGATCCTCTCCCATTTTCTCACTGCCTTCTCTACCCTTCTCCCCCTGTCTAGACACCATCTCTAATTCTCCTACCTCTGTTCCCACTGTAAATACCTCTCTTTACAATTGCTATTAACTACTTTTGAAATGCTTTCTCCCCCCTCTTACTACATCTAATGTAGAACTACATCTCCTCTTAACCCTTTTCCCTTACCTCAGCCCCAATTTACTAGAATCCCGTTGCTACATCTCCTCCTAACCCTTTTCCCTTACCTCAGCCCCAATTTACTAGAATCCCTTTGCTCCCTAGTTCTGTTTAACTTACCTCAACTAATATACCCCCAAAGTATAGTTCTGTGTTTTTTAATAGATTCTACTTTTATTATATTTAAATATTTATATACATACTTTCGTTTAATATATAACTTGTTAAATATATAATCTGTTAAATGTACAATCTGTTAAATGTATAACGCTCCGGCGTAAGTTAAATCTGTTAAATCTGTTAAATGTATAATGCTCCGGCGTAAGTTCCTGTTCATTGTACACCGACGTGATATCTTTGATGAGCGGCGGTATATAAAAAATTATAAATAAATAAAATAAAATAAATAAATAAGAGAGTCAATTTCCCCCAACGGCTTTCATGAAGAAGAGAACCAGCCTAACCTCATTGCAAAGTCTTTTTTCATCCAGCTCCTTGACTGGAATTATCACGGGGCGATCTATGCACCCCTCGAAAGGACTGCTGCCACCCCAAACCTTGCCTTTCTGCCAAGGTGGGAACATTTCTGTTGGACCGGAATCTCTGTGCATCTCGAAAACGAGAACGAGGCAGGAAATTCTTCTTGCTGACCTTCTTATCCTCTGCCAATTTATTTCCCTTCGATTCACCCAAGTGCTTCAACAGTTGCTCAAGACCTTCCCCCAAAGAACAACTTCCCTTTAAAAGGAAGATTACACAGCTGAGACTTGGACCACACATTGGCTGACCAACTACACAGAAGCCTATAGGCTACCACCGCTGAGACTGTGCTCTTGGCGGAAGTTCTGACCAAATCATACAGTGCATCCGCCACATAGGCCACCCCTGTTTCCAAACGGGCTGCCTGCTTGAATCTGGCTAGACAGCCATTCTCCTTTTCCTGCACCTTTTGCACCCAGCAGGGGTCTCCAGAAGGACCACGGGAACCAGGACCACTGGCTTTCACGTCCTCTTAAGGTATCAGATCGAGACAACCAGGGATATCCAACTCCCCACTCGCCTGGCTCAACCTAAGGAATGGCCCACGAAGGAACCTAGCACCTTAGGGAGCCAAATCTCTTCACTTCTTTCCTTTTCTCTTTTTTTTTTTTTTTTAAAACTCCAGACTTCAGGATTTGCACCTCTACCATCTACTGGAGATAGAGAAATACTGAGGGACTGCGGCACTCTCAGTTTTGTAGCAATGCCTGAAAAGTTTCTCTGCCTCCACCTGCTGGTAGGGATACAAAATCCACTTGTCTGGACTGATCTGGGTATGTACAGTAAACAGGTGATTTGTTAAAATAGCAGGCAAAAAGAATGAGCTCTGTTCTGGTCTTTTTTTTTTTTTTTAATCTTCAGCCCATTGAATATTTAAAAAAAAAAAGAAAGAAAGAAACCCAGCCTAATGAGGCGAGGCGGACAACATGCTGTGGAAAACCGAGTCACGCATCAGTTAATAGCACCTTCTTGTTGCCACTGCCTCTAGCATGCGACGTGCCACTTCCCCAGGTGGATGGGGTTAAAGGGGGCCCACTATGCCAATAGGCCTTGCTTTACCTGTGCAAGGTAAACAGCGGTCCTCGGTCCACACTGCTTTTGAAGTTCTGGGCTATCAACACGGCGAGATCTCGCAGCAAATTCAAGTTAGTCTGAAACAACAACAAAAAAAAAAAAATCAAATGTATAATTTAACTATATTTTTCTTCAAATGTAAGACCTCTGTGACCTTTCTCTCCCTGCGCCTCAGCTCAGATCTCTGGCTCTGCCAGCAACTTGGTGTGACCCAGAATAAGTCGCGTTTCCTTTCTGTGACGTAGCTCCAAGTCCTGGCAGAAAACTGGCACTGAGGTCCTCCAGAAGTTCTGGACTGACAGAATCTTCTAATTCACCGTCTCTTCTTTCCTTTTTTTCCCAGACTGCAGGTTTTGCACTACCTGCCATCTGCTGGAAACAGAAACATACCGAGGGCCTGCAGGTTATATAGCAGTTTCAATCAAACTTTTATCTGTCTCCATCTGCTGGCAGGGGTACAAAATCCAGGAGTCTGGACAGATCTGGGTACGCACTGGAAGTCGGGTTTCCTTTGTGTGATACAGCTCAAATCCTTGGCTCTGAGTGACTTGCTGGGTCTCCTTGGGCAAGCCACCTTCTCTTTGTGTTCCAGACTGAATATAAAAGCAATTACGATCCTTCTGCACTTCAGCAGCTGTCATGCACCATCATATTAGATGTGCTAACTAACCATCCAACTCAGGTGTCTGCTTATGCCTTTGTAAGTGCTGCAAATATAAAACTATACTGAGATCCTGTTTGGAAGAAATAGGCTATAGCACATTAATAATTTTAATTTATATATACTTCCTCAAAGGTTTTACATACAGTACACCTAGAAGAAGCAAAAATTAAGGTTGATGCTACCAGCCCTGCACAAGGCTTTGATGAAGCCTCATCTGGCACATGGAGATACAGTGAAGGACAGATGCAAGATCAAGTTAAAAAAAAAAAAAAAAAAAAAGGTATAATCCCTGTGTAACAGGGTTGGACCAGTGGCAGTGCTGCATGCTGCCATGCAGAGGACTTGGGTTCAAAATCCTGGGACAGACCCCTGTGTTTCCAGGGCCGGCCGGGGATGATGCATTCAGTGCCCCTTTGTGAGAGAGAGGGAGGGAGGGAGGGAGGGCGTGCCCATGATTGTGCAAGAGCGACAGCCAGTGGTCGGATTTAAGGTCCATGGTCGTAGGGTTCTGGAAGACAGCCTGGTATATGCCCCCGGCCGAAGGCCGTCACTGTAATGACTGGGCCCAATTAAGTCAGAAAGGGAGCTATAAAAATAGGGCTAAAAAAAGTCTGGGTAACCGTCAATGAAAGCTCATGGTGGCAGGAGCCCAGCCCTGGTTCTGACAGACCGGAAAGTCAAATGAGGAAACTGCTGGATGTAAATAAATTCATATGCAGTGCTGATTGAGGCGATGGATCTGTTTTAGGAGTCATTCTCCATGTGGGGGGGGGGGGGGGGGGGTTGGGAATAAGGTTAAAGGAGTGCAGCTTGGCACGGCACCAAGTATTATTACACAGGCTTCCATAAGAGTGCATTGAATGGTAGGACCGGAGAGCAAACCTGACATCAAGATACATTCACTTAAACAGCGCGGGGTCTGCAATAACATCTCTCCTCTCATCCAACAGACATCGGACAGAGAGGGGCTTCCGCACAACCTGCAAATATAATCTCAGGCAGTGCTGGGGGTGAACAAAGGCAAAGATGATGGGAAAATGCCTTTATTCTAGCCACAAACTCACTCACTCTCTCTCAAAAAAGCATTTTATCTGTAATAACTGGAGGGCTCATGTACTGTTACACACTTTATCTGTCATTATTTTGTCTATATAAATACTTTGCTAACAGTATTCACATTGGGGTTGTCATTGTTGAGTTGTAACTAGAGTCAGTCATCCCATGTGCTTAGATTTACCACTGTATAGTTACAAAGTAAACACATTTTACAATGTTGGATGTGAGAGACATTGTTTCTAATGCTCTCAAAGGGATTATCAGAATAACTTTGTGTTAGGTTTAAGTAGTCTTTTATTGTTTATACTTGTCTATGTGTATAAATACAAATAAAGTGTTGTAGTTAAATAAATTACATTTTAACTTGTATTTGCTCAATCTCACAAGTGCTTTTGTCCCACTCTTTCTGGAGTGTTATTTTCCCATGTATCACAAGCACTAGTTAGTACCACATATACGAAAATATGGTTCTTACCTGATAATTTTCGTTCCTGTAGTACCAAAGATCAGTCCAGACTCCTGGGTTCATACATCCGTGCCAACAGGCGGAGACAGAGAAAGTAAAACTGCCACTGCTTTAACTACTCTGATGCCCCCTGCCGAGCCTCCCCACCTCAACCAGATAGGGTAGGGGTTCCTTACCAGCAACCCCGACCCCCTGGGAGGAAAGCTCTCAAAATTTAAAAGAAAAAACAACTAAAAAATCCTAAACCAAAACTGCTGTCCTGCCCTGCTGGGAGACAGAGAAATACTGAAACTGCAGGGGGCATCAGGAGTCTGGACTGATCTGGTATGTAGAGGGAATGCCTGATTTTTTGTGCTCGAGGGCTGCCTTCAAGTTGGGTTTTCATGATATCCACAATAAATATTCATGAGTGCTCGAGGGCTGCCTTCAAGTCGGGTTTTCATGATATCCACAATAAATATTCATGAGATATACTAGACAGTCAGGTTCCTTTGCAAATCATTGCCTAGCCTGAAAACCAGACCTCACTGAGAGCCCTCTGGAGGCTGGATTTGGGAACCAAGACTCTGAGGGAAGTTGTCTCCTGGTCTGGGATGTGCAAAGGGCTTCTGTTTCAGAATTGCCGGTATAGCTTCTCCATGCCCTCCCCTTCAGCCTCCCTTTCTCCCCCCTCCCCAAAACAAAATCTTAAATTCTCAAGGATAAAAAAAAAAAAAGCAACGCACAAAGAAACACAAAACAGCAGTAGACCGTCTCAGAACCATAGGCCCTTATCTTTCAGTGTCTGTACCTTCTGGAGCAGTTTCACCGATTTCTGTAGCTTCTCCACGGCTTCAACATGCTCGTCTGGTCCGTTTCTGAAATGAAGAGAGGCAGAGGTTTACTTTGCCGTGCTCCGGTCACACTCAGGGGTCAAGAAGGGGTTTGGTGCAGGGTAAGGGGACCTGCAAGGACTGTGCTTCGCCTTCTGCAAATAATGCATGGGTGGAGGGACTGAACTGTTTTTCACCCCACAAAACCTTTAAGCTTTGGGAGGGGCAGAGGCAGGGGAAAAGGTGGCAAAGCTTTGCTAGGGCTAATGCAGAATCAAATCAGGTTTTGCAAACACAAGGCACAAATCACCAGGTCTTAAAAAACATGCCTCTATGAAATGTGCAAGAAAATGCAAGATGGTGCATCTCCCTGCCATCCCACCACCAACTCCAAATCACTTTCTGCAAGCTGAGCGAGCTCCCTGCATGCAGGAAGCAAAGGGTGAAAGAGAGGCAGAGTTTGAGGAGAAGCAAAGGTCATGGCACCATACTTGAGGAGAGATGTTAAGGCCTTTTCCACTGCGTGGCTCCGTTCTGCGTATTTCAGCACTCTGTTCCCTGCCAGAAAAAGCATGTTGGTTTTGTTCTTTTTCCCCTTCTCCGTGCCGAGGATCTTAATAGCCTTAAAAATGTTTTAAAAAACAGGACATTACTGGTTTTTGTGACACAGGCTGCCCTTACAGTGTCCAACGATCTTTGACAACGGTAAAGCAAGCCGGGCTCTCAGCTGCAGGTGAAGCTGTGCAGTGTACGACAGAGGGTGCGAGACAGCACGCTAGCAAGTCAGAAGCTGGGTGCAAATCGAACGCTTTGTGTTGTGCTGTATATGGGTATTGTGTGCTCATTTATACAAAGAGGAAGAATCTCAGCTGGGCACACGCGACGGGCCAATCTGATCTTTATCTGCCACGGACTGCATTACGACAAACTACAAGCAAGAGCGTGCGCAATCTGCTGCAACCATACCTGCAGGTGGCTCAGGTTCAAGACATGCGTGCCACAGCACATGTTGGCATCAATACCCTGGATGTCTATGATCCGAACCGGCCCAGCATGGTTATCTGGCAAACCACGGCTCCTCACCTGGGAGAAGACACCAGACCAGTTACAAAATGGGAAGCTGTGAAAATGTTCGTGCATAAAATTCCCTAACATGCTTGCCATCTAAAAGGCAGGCCCATTAGCAGCAAATTTTTCTCTAAAATTTTTCAGTGGCCACCAAGATTTCACAGATCCAAATCAGGGAGTTTCTCTCACACTTCTGAAATTCAAAAACAACAAGAGGGAAGTCGTATACATATATGTTGGGTTTTTTTTAAAGAAGAAACTGTGTGGGGCAGAGTTGTATTTTTAACATGCAACAGCTCTTGCTTCGGGCCAGAATTCCTCACGTGAACACTTATTGTGTTAAAGGCATGTGATGCCCCCTACCCTGCCCAACCCCCACCAAATAATTACAGGAAAACTACACCAGCAAAAACAGTCACCCGTACTACAGGAAAGAGCTTGTCAGCTAATCCCGGTGTGATTCTTCCTCCTCAATAAGCAAACCCAATCTATAACGCACACCCTTTGCACCTCTGTGGCTTCCAATAGGCTGTTGCTGCCTGGGACTGTTCAGCAAAAAAAAAAAAAAAAACCTTGGGGAACTTACTTTTTCTACCTCAGGGTCATCCACGGACACAACCCTGACGATTACAGGAATGTGCAGCCTGATCTTCTCGTTCACCGCCTGCTCGATGGCCTCCACCTGCTCCGGGGTCACCGCTGGCATGTCGAGTTCTATTGCACTGCGCTGACGGCCCAGTTCCCTGCAATGATCCCAGCATGAGCTTGGCACACACCTTCTGAACTTCATGGAGCAAGGCGGCTCCTCTCTAGCTCTCTTGCAACAATTAAATTTCATTTCAGAATCTGAACTATTGCAAACACAGAGCATGTTTACAGTGGCATTCTTTGTATTGTGAATTTCGTTTTTGAACAACAAGGCATGGATGTTGTGAGTGGACCTGATTAGCTAGCAGAGGGTTGCGTTAATACCCACTGTACTCAACGGTGTCCTGGAGATTGGTTGGAACCTCTCCCTCTTCCCGAGATTGTACCACATTCTCCCAACTAGGCTTGCCACACTCAGCTGCCTCTTTTGATGCTGTTCTTATCCACAGGTCAAAATATAATACCACTAAGGCACTTCAGGGGTAAGAGTAAGCAGTGCTAAGTCCAAAAAATGACCAGGTCAAGGACATGTGAACTTTTAGCTTTGACCATCAGAGATTTAATCTTATATACATCTCTAAAATTTACAGAACAGAGACCACTGTGAGACAGCCTTCAGGCCTAGAAAAATAAGCTTATTCTTGAAGAAAAAAAAAACAAAAACCCAAATGACGAAAGTCTAGAAGCAGAATAGACACTGTGAACTACATACAAATTGCATTGTGGGAATGATGCATAATAAAGTGTGCAAGTGCCTCAGTAGGACTATGCATTCATCTCCTTCCACAACATGACACTCAACCCTGAGGGTCAGTGCTGTGCCTGAACATGGCAGCACATTTTGCAAATGTCAAAAGCACAGCACTGAATGGAGCAGGTCAAATTCCATGCTTGGCATTTCAGGAATCAGTTCGCTGCTGATGCGACTGAGAGGGATACGTGCTGGGCATCACTGAAACACGCTGCCTGCCCAATTCCCATGGATATCCCCTGCCTTTCTCTTCACACTTCCTTTTCATTTCCAGGCACCCTCTGAGTCGGTGGGTCTCTTGGGCTAACACTGATACAGCCTTTTAATCTTTTGCCTGATCTTTTTATTCAAGGGGGGGGGAGGGGGGGAGGGGGGAACTGGAAATGTTCTCCTTACCAGGAAGTTGTTTTGAATCCAAACATCAGATCAGCAATGGCAGTGATGAGATGTTGCCCTGGAATTAAAAGTGAATGGAGCACGTCAAGACAGAAACACAGAAGGTGTTGGCAGAAAAGGATCATGAGGTGCATCCAGTCTGCCTGTTTGCACCTGTCTGCTGTGCTGTCATACATCTTACTTGATCTGAGGTCTTTTCCCTCCCTCCGCCACTCAGGGCCCATTGTGTATGTCCCCTGGCACCCTTGAATTCTTCCATGTTTTGGTTCCTACCAATTCTGCTGGAAGCATGTTCCATGTGTAAGACAGGAGACCTGCTGTCGATAATGCGAGCTGAGGTGTTCCGATACCACGCAAGCATCCGACAGATGAATATAAACTTCCCCACCTAGAACATTACCAGCTAAAGCTGCTGTCCAACAGTGATCAACTCTACAATCATAGGAAAATGAGTTCTTACCTGTTAATTTTCGTTCCTATAGTACCAAGGATCAGTCCAGACTGCTGGGTTATGCCTCCCTTCCAGCAGATGGAGTCAGAGAAAAGCTGAAAGGCACCCCCCCACACCCCCCCTGGTGTGCCACCTGCGATCCCTCAGTATAATCAATATCAAAGCAGAAGGAATGTAAAATATGGTAAACAACCAATGACTAGATCAAGTCAAACAGTAACCTCTGAAAAAACTATAAACTTGTGACAAAAAGAACCAGGTCGTGTAGGCACGTAAGTTCTGAAAAAATCTGCAAAGAGAAAATACAAGTAGCCGAGCGGACTCTCCTGCCTATGGGCGGGCGTCTGGACTGATCCTTGGTACTACAGGAACAAATATTAACAGGTAAGAACTAATTTTCCTTTCCCTGTACGTACCAGGATCAGTCCAGACTGCTGGGATGTACCCAAGCTGCCCTAAAAGGGGTGGGACCTGAAGAGTCCCGCTCGAAGCACACTGCTGCCAAACGAGTCCATCTTTGGATCCCGAACATCCAAACGGTAATGCTTGGCAAACGTGTGCAAAGATTTCCAAGTGGCCGCCCAGAAAATCTCTTGGCTTTCCACCCAGGACATTGGCTTTCCACCCAGGACGCTGCTTGCGACCAAAGAGAATGCGCCTTAAGCCCATCCGGTACTGGACTCCCATGACATATGTAAGTTGAAGCAATGGCGTCTTTCAACCAGCAGGCAATAGTAGCCTTAGTCCCTTTCTTAGGACCGCTCCACAAGACAAAAAGATGGTCGGACAGTCGGAAAGGATTAGTTACCTCCAAGTACCGCAAGAGGACTCTGCGAACATCCAACCTCTTGAGATCCTGAGCTTGACGAGAATCCCTATCCTCATCGGAGAATGCCGGCAACTCAATCGACTGGTTGACATGGAAAGCAGATACCACCTTAGGCAAGAAGGAAGGTACTGTCCAAAGGGAAACCCCAGAGTCAGAAATGCGCAGAAAAGGCTCCCTACAGGACAACGCTTGAAGTTAGAGATCCTTCTATCCGAACAGATAGCCACGAGAAACACAGTCTTAAGTGTTAAATCCTTCAGCGTAGCTCGCTTCAAAGGCTCAAAAGGAGGACCACACAGGCCATAGAGAACCAAATTTAAACTCCAGGACGGACAGATCGCATGCACCGGCGGCTTTAAGCGTTTGACACCCTTCAAGAATCTGTGAACAGCAATGGAAGTACCATCAACCTTACCTCGAAAACAGCCCAAGGCTGCTATCTGCACCCGTAGCGAGCTGTATGCCAAACCTCTCTTTAAGCCGTCCTGCAAGAAGGCAAGAATGTGACCAATGGCGGCCTGCCGCGGGGACACATTCAACCCACGGCACCACGAATCAAACACCTTCCATACCCGAACGAAAGTAACAGAAGTAGAAGTTTTACGAGCGTGGAGAAGAGTAGTAATAACCGCCTCAGAGTAGCCCTTCTTTCTCAATTGCCTCCTCTCATAAGCCAAGCCACTAGACAAAAGCGATCGGCCTGATCGAAAAATACTGGGCCCTGCCGGAGGAGGTTCGGTAGTTGACCAAGGCGCAAGGGGCCGTCCACTGCCAGGTTGACCAGATCTACAAACCATGGCCTCCTTGGCCACTCCGGAGCCACCAGAACAACCTGCCCCTGGTGGGATTCGATCCAGCGTAAAACCTTTCCTACCAACGGCCATGGAGGAAACACATAAAGGAGAATATTTGGAGACCAAGGAAACATCAGAGCGTCCACCCCTTCCGAGCCGTGCTCCCTTCTGCGACTGAAGAAACGAGATGCTTTCGCGTTCAAACGAGTTGCCATTAAGTCTAACCGGGGAGTCCCCCACCGGCTGGTGATGAGCCGCAGCGCCTCCTCTGACAGTTCCCATTCTCTGGGATCTAGCCGCTGCTGGCTGAGGAAGTCCGCCTGAACGTTGTCGACTCCGGCTATGTGGGATGCGAGACAGATTGCATTCCACCCAGGCCATTAACATGTCTGCTTCGGAGGCTACTAGCCGACTTTTTGTACCCCATTGCTGGTTTATGTAAGCCACGGTGGTCGCATTGTCGGATAGGATCCGTACCGCCCGGTGGTGAACCAGTGGAAGAAATTGGCGCAGCGTCAAGCGTATCGCCCTGGTTTCCAAGCGATTGATAAACCACTTGGTCTGCGCCAGCATCTAAAAGCCCTGTGCTAATCGCGACTGACAGACTGCCCCCCCCAACCTGTCAGGCTGGCATCCGTCATCACGATTATCCATTGAGGAGGCTCCAGATCCACGCCTCAAAGCAAGTGATCCGGGATCAACCACCAATCTAGACTGGACCTGGCCGGTTCAAGGAGTGGTAATGGCAGTTGGAACTTTTCCCGACTTGGGGTCCCAATGAGAAAGTAGCGCCCTCTGCAAAGGCCTCATATGAGCAAAAGCCCAAGGAACCAACTCCAGGTTAGATGCCATAAAACCAAGAACCTGCAAGTATTCCCACACCACGGGTAAGGGAAGAGCCAACAGGCGTCGCACCCGAGACATTAGCCGCTCCATCCTCACCAGAGGCAGGGAAATCTTGCCCATACCGTGTCGAAACGTGCTCCCAGAAATTCTAACACCTGAGATGGAACCAGCTGGCTCTTGGCATAATTGACAACCCAGCCTAGGGAATGCAGTGGACCCAAAACTGATTGTACTGCATTCTTGCAGAGCTGTTCCGACTTCGCGCGGATGAGCCAGTCATCCAAGTAGGGACGCACTAATATCCATTCTCGTTGAAGGCTCGCTGCTACCACCACCATCACCTTGGTGAAAACCCTCGGAGCAGTCGCAAGCCCGAAGGGTAGGGCATGAAACTGGTAATGCTATCCCATGATCATGAACCGTAGGAACCTCTGATGGTATTCCTGGATTCCTATGTGGAGGTAAGCCTCTGTCAGATCCAGAGAAGCCAAAAATTCGCCTTTGTGGACAGCCGCAATGACAGATCTCAATGTCTCCATGTGAAACCGAGGGATTCACAATGCTCTGTTGACCTGTTTCAAATCCAATATTGGTCGGAACGAGCCCTCCTTCTTGGGAACTACGAAGTAAATTGAGTAGCGACCGGTCCAACGCTTGGCTACAGGAACCAGAACAATGGCTCCCAGAGCCTCCAACCGAGACAGCGTTTGAAGAACCACTTGCTGCTTCGTCTGAGACCCACTGGGATACACTAGAAACAGATCGTGAAGGGGTCCTGCAAAATCCAAAGCGTAACCGTGATTTATAATGTCTAGAACCCACTGGTCTGAGGTTATCTTGACCCATTCCTCGCGAAACCAGAAGAGTTGCCCTCCGATCTTCGGAATGGGCTGGCGCCCCTTCATTGGGGTGCCTTGTTGTTGGCGAAGGCATGAGAGGCTCTAGAGCACTGAGGCCACCTGCCACGAAAAGAATGCGCCCATGCTTGAGACCTTGTGGACGTCTGCCGAGGGACGTAGGAGGAAGAACCCCTGCCGAAGCGGAAACGGCGCTGCCCTCGAAGACGGCCCCTAAATGTGCCGGGTGAGCGAATTGATCTGGGCTTGTCTTCCGGAAGCTTGTAAACCTTGTTGTCTCCCAATGCCCGAATAAGCTGCTCGAGCTCGTCTCCAAATAGAAGCTTGCCCTGGAAAGGAAAGGAACCCAGCTGCGACTTAGAGGAGGCATCTGCCGACCAGTTACGGAGCCATAGCAGCCACCTTGCGGAAACCGCCGAAGACATAGTGTGGGCAGAGGTGCGGAGATCATACAAAGCATCTGCCGTATAGGCCACCACAGATTCCGCTCGAAGCACACTGCTGCCAAACGAGTCCACCTTCGGATCCCGAACATCCAATCGGTAATGCCTGGCAAACGTGTGCAAAGATTTCCAAGTAGTCGCCCGGCAAATTTCTTGAGGTGAGACACACCCACTTTCCGCCCAAGACACCGCTTGAGATCGTAGAGAATGGGCCTTAAGTCCCTCCGGAACGGCACGCCCCTGACAGATGTAAGTTGAAGCAATCGCATCCTTCAACCATCGGGCGATAGTAGCCTTAGAAGCCTTAGGCCCCTTCTTAGGACCACTCCACAAGACAAAAAGATGGTCAGATAACCGAAAAGGATTGGTAATTTCCAAGTACTGCAATAGTACCCTCCGAACATCCAACTGCTTAAGTTCCTTCTCCCGAGAAGCGTCACCGACATCCCTGGGAAAGGCTGGCAATTCACTGTCTGGTTGACATGAAAGGCCAAAACTACCTTTGGCAAAAAGGAAGGAATGGTGCGAAGAGAAACTCCCGAGGCAGTAATACGTAGGAAAGGCTCCCTACAGGACAATGCTTGAAGTTCGGAGATTCGTCTAACTGAACAAATAGCCACGAGAAACACCGTCTTGAGTGTTAAATCCTTGAGCGTAGCTCTCTTTAGAGGTTCAATAGGGGAAGTACCCAGACCATGAAGGACCAAATTCAGACTCCAAGACGGACAGATAGCACGCACCAGAGGTCGCAAGTGTTTGACCCCTTTCAAAAATCTGGCTACGTCTGGATGCATAGCGATGGAAATACCGTCAGTCTTACCGCGATAACAGCCCAAGGCTGCTATCTGCACGCGGAGGGAACTATACGATAAACCTTTCTTCAGGCTCTTCTGCAAAAAGGTCAAAATATGAGACACAGTAGCCTGTCGCGGGGACATCTTCAACCCACGGCACTAAGAGTCAAACATCTTCCATACCCACACATAGGTAACCAAAGTGGAGGGTTTACAAGCATGTAGAAGGGTAGTAATAACAGACTCCAAATATCCCTTCTTCCTCAACTGCCGCCTCTCATAAGCCAAGCTGCTAGACAAAAGCGATCGGCCTGGTCGAAAAACACTGGGCCCTGCCATAGAAGGTGAGGCAGATGACAGACGTAAGGGGCCGTCCACTGCCAGGTTGACCAGGTCTGCAAACCACAGCCCTCCTTGGCCACTCCGGTGCCACCAGAATGATCCGTCCCCTGTGGGATTTGATCCGACGCAATATCTTTCCCACTAGTGGCCTCTGTGAAAACACATAGAGGAGAACATGCGCAGGCCAAGGAAGAACCAGAACGTCCACACCTTCTGACCTGTGTTCTCTTCTGCGATTGAAGAAGCGAGCTGCCTTCGCATTCAATCGAGTCGCCATCAGGTCCAATCATGGAGCCCCCTCATCGAACAATGAGCCGTAGCGCCTCGTTTGACAACTCCCATTCCCTGGGATCTAGCTGCTGGCGGCTGAGGTAGTCTGCTTGAATGTTGTCGACCCTGGCTATGTGCGATGCCGCTATGCGAGACAGGTGCTGCTCTGCCCAATCCATCAACCTGCTCGCTTCGGCTGCTACTAGTCGACTTCTGGTGCCCCCTTGGCGACTTATATAAGCCACCATTGTCGCATTGTCGGACAGAATCCGAACTGCCTGGTGCTGAATCAGGGGAAGAAAGTGATGCAACGCCAAGTGAACAGCCCTGGTTTCTAAACGAATGATGGACCACTTGGTCTGTGGAAGCGTCCAAAGACCCTGTGCAGACCGAAACTGAGACTGCACCCCAACCCATCAGGCTGGCATCCATCGTCACAATGATCCATTGAGGGGTTTCCAAATCCGCGCCTTGGAGCAAGTGGGCCGGCACCAACCACCAATCCAGGCTGGACCTGGCCGGTTCAAGGAGTGGCAAGGGTAACTGGAACTCCTCCGATTTGGGATCCCGAGAAAGAAGCACCCCCTGAAAGACGCCGCATATGCACAAAAGCCCAAGGAACCAACTCCAGGGTGGACGCCATATATCCAAGAACTTGCAAATAATCCCACACCACCAGCAAGGGAAGAGCTAATATGCGATGAACCTGAGACATCAGACGCTCCATCCTCACCTGTGGCAGGAAAACCTTGCCCAATTCGGTGTTGAAACGGGCTCCCAGAAACTCCAATCTCTGGGATGGAACCAGCTTGCTCTTGGGATGGTTGACCACCCAGCCGAGAGAACTCAGGAGGTACAAAACTGATCGTACTGCATCCTCGCAGAGTACTCGTGATTTGGCCCGAATGAGCCAGTCGTCCAAGTAAGGGTGCACCAATATGCCTTCCCTCCGAAGGCTCGCTGCTACCACAACCATCACCTTGGTGAAGACCTTCGGGGCCGTTGCTAGACCGAATGGCAGGGCACAAAACTGATAATGGGACCCCATGATCATGAACTGCAGGAACCGTTGATGAAATTCCTGGATCCCTATGTGGAGATAAGCCTGTTAGATCCAAAGAAGCCAAAAATTTGCCTTTGAGGACAGCTGCAATGACAGATCGCAGGGTCTCCATCCGGACGCGTGGGATCCGCAACACTCTGTTGGCCTGCTTCAAATCCAATATCAGGCGGAAAGTGCCCTCCTTCTTGGGAACGATGAAGTAAATGGAGTAGCGACTGGTTCGTTGTTCGGCTGTGGGAACCAGAACAATGGCCCCCAGGGCCTGCAAATGAACTAGAATCTGCGAAATCACTTACTGCTTCGTCGGGGACCCACTGGGAGAAATGAGAAAACAGATCGCGCAGGGGTCGTGCAAACTCCAAAGCGTAGCCGTGATTTATAATGTTGAGGACCCACTGGTCGGAAGTAATCTTGGCCCATTCCTCCTGAAAGCGTCATCCCCCGACTTCCGGAACTGAGGGATGGACCAGCGTCCCCTCATTGGGACGCCTTACTGTTGGTGAAGGCATGAGACGCGCCAGTGCGTGGGGGCCATTTGCCATGAAAGGAATGCATCCATGCTTGTGATCTCATGGGCGGCTGTCGCGGAGCGTAGGATGATGAGCCCCTCCCGGGGCGAAAACGGCGCTGACCACGGAAACATCCGCAGAAGGCACCCGTGGAACGAAATGATCTGGGCTTGTCCTCTGGTAGCTTGAAGACCTTGTTCTCCCCCAAGGAGCGAACAAATTGCTCCAATTCGTCGCCGAAGAGTTTACCTCGAAAAGGAAAGGAACCGAGTTGCGCCTTAGAGGAGGAGTCTGCTGCCCAGTGACACCGCCATAGGAGTCGCCTCGCCGAAACTGCAGAAGCCATGGACGGGCCGAGGTGCGGATGAGATCATACAAAGCATCCGCAGTATAAGCTACCGCCGATTCCATGCGGTTCGCTTGCTCAGCCTCCTCCAGAGGTAGATCTTGAGTCGTGAGCAGCTGCTGTACCCAGCGGAGGGTAGCCCTCTGCATCATGCTGCTGCAAACCGCTGCCCTCACTCCCAAGGCTGAAACTTCAAAAATCCGCTTGAGCAAAACTTCCAGTTTCTGATCATGGAGATCCTTAAGTGCCATGCCACCTGTAACCGGAATGGTGGTATGTTTGGCAATGGCCATGACCGCAGAATCCACCTTGGGTACCTTAAGGAGCTCCAAGGAATCAAGAGGGAGCGGGTAAAGCTTTTCCATAGCTCAGCTGACCCTCAAAGTAGCCTCCGGAGTATCCCATTCCCAGGATACAATCTGAAAAAGTTTATGATGGAAAGGAAATGTCTGCGGTGGAGCCCGGACAACACTAAATCCCATGGCAAAGAATCCGGGACTGCTTGCGGAACCGGGATTTCCAGTTCCTGAAGAACGTGTGTAATTAATGGATCTAGCTCCTCCTTGTGGAACAAGCGGAGTATTTGCGGATCGTCTCCCTCTACTGGATCCGCACCGCCCACGTCATCCCCTGTATCCTGAGTGTGGGGGTCTTGAGATATAGGATCAATAGCTGAGCCCCGAGTAGGAGGTCCAGTAGCCAGGCCCGTGCCAGGTACCCCCGATCCCAGGCCTTCCTGGCCTGCGGAGGGTTTAAAACACTTAGCTGGGACAGGAGACCCATGTTCCCAGTCAGCTTCAGCTTCCATATAAGCCTTATGGAGTAATAAAACAGAAGATAAAAAGGGATGTGGTCTCTTCAAAGGGCCTCCTGTTGTGCCCAACAGAGGTAAATCTGTGTTCCCAAGCAAATCGCGGGGTCGGTGAGGGCTGAATGCCGGTGGGGATAGAGGAGGAAGCTCCTCTCCCTCCCCCATAGAATCTGCATCGCCATCAGGCTCATTTAACATGGCCGCCGCCTGATCGGAAGAAGGCAGGATGGCTGCCGCCCCCGAGATCGGGAGCGAGCCTAGCCTCTGCCTGTGAGAAAAAGAAGTCGCTCCAGGAGCCTTCTGGCACGGCAGGGCTGTTCCCCTGCCCGAAGCCGGCCTCCGCGAAGGCCCCTCGCCCCCGGGAATGCACCGGGAGCAGAGGCCTTTGCGCGAGAGCCAGTACCCGGCTCCCCATACGCAGTGCAGAGAGCACTTCTAGGCATCGCAAACAGGCGCAAAACAGGGTCGGGTAGTCAGCCACCCCTTCCGGAGGCCCAGATGAGTGAAGCAGGCGTGGGGCAACAAATAAAAAATACCTCAAGGGGGAGGGGGGGGGGGGGTTTGGGGTTGGTTTTTTTTTTTACACATTCTGTATCTCTTTCACAGGAAAAGTAATCTATTTTATTTATTTATTTTTTTTACAACTTTAAGAACAAGCCCTTACATACAGAACTAACTTTGGAGCCTGCAGAGGGATTAAAACTCCTCTGACACAAACCTCTTCGAGGGAGTCAGAGTCTCTGGAGGCGGAGAGTGACCGGCCCACCGATGAATCCTCCCCCTCCTACTCACCGGGCAGTGGACCAAACGTACTCCGGAAAAAGGCTCTAGAGCAATGCCCTGCCTTGCCTGCTAAGGCTCTCTTTTTTTTTTTTAAATTGATCTAGACAGAGGATTCCCCATATAACTTAAATCAAACCTGACAGAGGAACCCTTCCCAATTTAGAGAAGATCAGGACCGCAGGTTATGCTCTCTCAATCTGCTGGAGTCAGAGAAATACTGGGGGAATTGCAGGTGGCACACCAGGGTATATAGGTGGCGCCTTTTTCAGTTCTCTCTGACTCCATCTGCTAGAAGGGAGGCATAACCCAGCAGTCTGGACTGATCCTGGTACGTAGAGGGAACTTGGAATTTTACACCCTGACAGACACTCTTGCCACACATGATGTTGGAAAAATTTAGGAATTAGCTAAAGGCAGTCAGTGTTAAGTTAATGCACGTTTTCCATCCATGCAAAGGATATTTTTGTGGAAAAATACAGGTTATGTGATAAACACTCATTACAAAAAAGGAATTTGTTTAATCCAAGCTCACTGCATTTAGCAACTTAACATACAGGATAAGATCATTTCATCTATCACTGCTGCTGACAATCTTTCTTCTGAACTCAATAAGCAGAAAAATGGCTCCATCGCTCTTCCCCACAGTCTCACTCTGCGTAACGTGCACATCAGTGATTTAGGGTTTTTTGTTACTGAGCCAGTGTGTGAAGCTTGACTAGCTGAGGGACAGCCTATGACAGGCCACACTCACCCTCAGACCCTGTGGCTCCCCACACAACAAGGGTCCCCCTTAGATGTGCACTGAATGACATAAACCCGTGGCAGGAAACCAGGTGTGGTGTTGGGAGATAATGTCTGTGCAGGCTGGGGATTTAAACCCCAGTTCACGTTCCCAACTGGTGTCTCAGCAACAGCTCCTCCTGCCTTGCAGTGCACGATGCTAGTTACCGTGCCTTGTCGTTCCAGTGTCTGCTTCGTGTTCTTGCTGTATTTCCTTATCCTTCCCTTCTGACTTGCCCTGGTCCTTGGATTCCTGTCTTGCCTTGTTTTGTCCATTCATGTCTTACCCCCTCAATGTCTCGTCTCTGTCTTGGCCTGATTCTCCAGTTATGACCTCTGCCTTAGATTCTGACTCGCTCTTAGATTGCTGCCTGCCCTGACCCTTGGCCTATACCCGCTGCTTGCCCTGACCATTGCCCTTACAAGGACTCTCTCTGACCACTGATTAAGGAACATTCACTCAAGCCCTGCTGGCTCCTGCAATGCAAAGTCTCAACCCATGGGCCTAGTAGGTTCACCTACTAGGCTGCGTCAACCATGCCACAGCCTAAAGGCTCACATCCATGCACGGTAGCGTCAAACTCAACAAACACTGCTTGACCAACAGAGCAATTCAGGATCTAAGCCTTGAGGCAAACTCAATTCACGTCCACACTGCCATCCATGAGCTCAAGAAGTCCAGATGTTTGGAACTGTCTGGCACATAAGGTCAAAAGGCTGTGAAATCATTGCTCCAGGGCCTTAGTATGGTTCACTATACTATAGTATAGTTCACTCGAGTTGCACTCGAGGTACAAAACATCATAAATTGCATACCTGTTTCTTATAATGATGCTACTTTATGTTTTTATTTCTTACACTTTTACTTGTAAGGTTTATTATTGAATGAAATGCTTGATAAAGCCCTATCAGAATATACATTCTTTGAGGGTATTCTAAAAAGTGATTACTTCCTATGTGAATAATTTCACCAAATTCAACTACTGAGATAATTTTCATCTCCTGATGAACAATACTCATAATGAATCATTCCCCCACATGCACACATACCTTGCCAATTTGAATTGAAATAATGACTTTTTTTTTTTTTTTTTTTACAGATTCATAAAGTTGCTAAATTCCATATTTTTTTACTGAACGTATAATTAAGCTTTGGAATTCAATGCCAGAGGATGTGGTGGAAGCTATAAGTGTAGCAGCACTTAAAAACGGTTTGGACAAATTTCTGAAGGAAAAGTCCATTAACAATTAAGGTAGAGTTGCAGAAATCCACTGCTTATTCTTGGGATAAGTAGCTTGGAATCTATCTACCCCTTGCAATTCTGTCAGGTACTAGTGACCTGGCTTGGCAACTTTTGAAAACAGGATACTGGGCTTGATAGACCTTTTATCTGACCCAGTATGGCAAGTCTTATGACCTTATGTTCAATACTCTTTCTGAATCTAGCATCAAACAAGTTTGTGATCTGACCTGAGTGCTGCTGCATGTGGTCAAACCTCCTCTCCCAATCCAATTTCACGTGCACAGCTGAGTCCGGATTCAAGGAAGTCTGCACAAAATGAACAGCATCTGGCCCTTGGCGGGTCACTTGGAGAACTGGAATATCATTTAGAAATCCTCTGTCATCTGGCTAAACAAGTGAGAGGGGAAAATACCACAAATTCAGGCTCTACACTGCAGGAATTCTGCAGGATAAATCTGATCAGTTCTAAACAGAAATTCCTGCAGAGCACTCAAGCCATAAGGGGAGGGTGGGAAGTGTACCTATATTTCAGCTGGAGTAGAGGTCTGTTACATACCAGGCAGCCTCCACTAGCATACTTAGGGCCTGATTTACTAAGGTTTTTCTGCCTGTCTCTATGGGAAAAATGCTTAGTAAATGAGGTCCTTGGTGGGTAATCAAGTTTACTCCTCCCTACAGCCCCCTACCATATCTGGCCACGCCTCTTACAGTTTCATCTCCAGGAGCTTCACCAGCACCTTGCCAGCTATCTTAGCAAACACCACTCTCAACCTGAAAACCCCTTACAACTCCTACTTGATTGCTAATACTGCTGCCCCTGCCTTACTCTTTTCTGCTCATAAATCTAGATATCTGCTGCAGAAAGAACAAATCGAGGACTTCACAATTCATTGTGTCTGAGCAGAGGGTATAGAAAATGTTAAATCTATACAGTTTACTTCCTAAGTTAAGACAAGTGATCTGATTTTCTGATGGGTTTGTCCATCTCATATTCTTTTAAAATATTTATTTGATAATAGTCACAGTGTACAGCAGATCTTCAAATTGCCTCTCTGTGTTGCTCCCTGAAACTTCCAGCTTATTGTACACAGTCATTTTTTTACATACTCAGCTACTACAAAGCTTAGGATGTGTTTTTCTTACAGTAGAAAAAGAAATGTTTTCACAATATATCTGTGTTCTCACCTGTCCACCTCCTTCTGGGAAGAGCAGGGTGTCTTTTAATATAATATTAAAGCCTTTCAGTGTTTCTTTCTTTCCGTTCACATCAGTTTTCACTTCTGCAGGGCTGCAGGAGACCACAACTGTGGAAAACTTCAAAACAGTACGATTAAAAATATATATTGAAGTACAACACAGTCTACGGAAAAAACACTGAAGAGTGAGAGGGGAGATTTCTGCAGCACCTTGCCATCCATGTGCAAAGTGTGAATATGGAGGATCTCTGCAGCATGTTCCCATAAATGTGGGAAGATGAATAAGAAGAATCTCTGCAGCACCCTGCCATTCATGTAAAAGATGTGAATAAATGGGATATTTGCACCATACCCTTCCATAAGTCTTCAAAGTGCAAAATGGGACATCTTTGCAGCACCCTTTCATAAGGGTTCAAAGTGCAATGGAATTTCCCTCAGTATTTTCCCTTACGTATATGAAAAATGAGTACGAGGGACCTTTACAACACCTTCCCATACGTATTTAAAGTATGAATAAGGGGAAATCTCCAGAGCACTTTGCACTAAGCATGAAAAGAGTGAATAAGGGGGGGAATCTCTGTAGCATCGTGCCATAAGCCTGCGAAGGACAGAGATCGCTGCATGGAATTCCTTATTTTTTTCTAGAGAAAGAGGAGAGATATATATAAAAAAAAAAAAAAAGGCAACTAATGCTTCAAAACTGAAACGTCAAGGTGCGGGTCCCTCCCCCCATGCCAGCAAAAGTTTGTATAAGTCTTTTCTACGTCCCCTCCCCTACTCACCTCTCGCGCGTAGCTGTCTCTTTGACACATATAAGCCATGCCGTTGCTGCAGGACTGAGTAAACCGCTTCCTGGAAGAAGGAAGTGACGTCACGCAACCCCGGCCGACTCCTGCGCGGTGACGTCATTAGTCCCGCCCACCTACCCACTGCACCTGGGCTATTTCATTAGTCTTAAATGAGCTAAACACCCCCCCCCCCTCCCGCCTTCTAATAGATGGGGGGAAATTATATTTTTTAATGTGCGGGTTGGGCTGGGTAAATGAGCGACTACGTGCTAGCGATTCTTTCTGGTTGGAACTTTTTTCCCCTTTACTGAAGGCAGCTCAGCAGCAGTCGCAGAGTGATGACTCATCGGCGGCAGCAATAGGAAGCATCAGGAGGTGACTATTGCTGTAGCATGAAGACCTCAGAAGAGGACAATGCATGGATTATTTAGAGGGAGAGCTCTTCCATGACCGTTTTTATAAACCCGTTTACTTTTCTCAACAAGAAATAACAGAAAAACAAACCTGGAAGGGAAATTGCTTCTTTACAGCTTGTTATTTTGTTAGTATCATTTTGAAATTTCCTAGCAAGCTGCACCAACCAGGGAAAATATGGTGGAAGTAAAGCAGTGACAAGTCTAAATCAGAGGCCTCCTCATAATGATGGGGTGGGCTCTAATTTCCGGCTTATATTTTCCTAAAAGTTTGGGCATTAAATGTGAGGTTTTAGGGGTAAAAGCCCCCCCCCCCCAAAAAAAAATGTCCCCAGCTACCCCAAAACAAGATTTTTTATTTTATTTATTTAAGTTTTTCTATACCGGCATTCGCGATAAAATCGCATCATGTCGGTTTACAATTAACAAGTAGATAGGGAACAAAAGGCAATAAATAACATTGATCTAAGTAATAATAGTAACAAAATAATAGTAATAGTAGTAAAAAACGTTAAACAAGAGAAGGCTAAGGAATGCAGTTACAATAAAACAAGGGAGTAATATAACTTGGATCAGAGAAAAGAAGCATGGGTTTAAATATATATAACATATATGCCTTTAAATATATATAACATATATGCCTATTCAAGCCACAAAGATGGCTTGAATAGGAGCTATGTGATGAGACTGAGCATCCTCCAGAATAGAGTGTTGGACCGGAAGGGATTTAGCGCAAAACTCCCAATTTGCCAACAAAAACCTGTTTGTCCTTCTTATTGTACTTTCTATAACCTGTAGTTTTACTTTAGTGGAGGAGTAGCCTAGCACTTAAAGCAGCAGGCTACAAATCCCACTATTGCACCTTGTGGTTTTGGGCAAGTCACTTCACCCTCCATTGCCTCAGATACAAACTTAAGATTGTGAGCCCTCTGGGGACAGGCATATGTTAAGGTCGAGAGGGGTTGGAGGGGGTAGGGCAAGCCATGGATTTGCTAGTTTTGACTGTCTCATGGAGTGGGAAGGTAGGACAAGGGCTCTCAAGAGATACCTCGGGGTTGGGGGGGGGGAGGGAGGGAGCTTGGCTAAATGGAAGGTGGGAATACTTAAAGCCATTCGGGCCCTTTAACTGCCAGACTCAGGACCATCAAGACAAGTGTTAGCGCCCGGGTTACAACTCCAGAGCTGACCGCACATATTATGTGACTTAAGTCTGAACTAAGATGCCTTTCAAATTGCAATATGAAAAATTTCTAAAAACCGGGACTGTGAAACTGAATGACCTAGGTCACATAACTGCAGTCTGCGTCCAAGAATATGATGGTCATACATAATATACCATAACTTTGTGTCTCTTAAGCTTCAAAGTTGTGGATTGAATTCTCCAATTCCAGGGTTTGGGGTCACTTAAAGTGTTGGTGCATGTGTAAAGTTACTCCTTACTCCGTTGAAGTTATTTATTGTTCTCATTAAGTTATTTTATTTTATTTTTCCAAGTTAAATCTTCCCTGTTCTCTGTAAGACATTATTCTACATTCTGTCAATTTTATTGTTACAATGTAAACCGAATTGATTAGTAACTTTGTTGCTAGAATTTCGGTATATAAAACTGTTAAATAAATAAAGTTATGTAACTGAAGAAGTCCCATCTGGTATGGAGTGTCTAATTCATCCACAGAGGAGAGGAATAATAGTCCAGAAAAGAAGAAACCTCGCTCAGCCTAGTCCACTACATCATCTGCTCGACCACTTTTTTGTTTTGAACTCACTATGTACATAGAATCCTAACCCCTTGGAGTCTGTATTTATGTGCTCCAATTTTGGGTTACATAAGCAAAATCTAAACACACAGAAGTTGCCAAGATGATGGGACCTTAGTCCTACATTTTGACAAGCTGCATACTTCAGAAATCCAGATTCATTACCAGGTAATGCACACCCACAATTTCTGTGATAAATTCAAAGAGCTATAAAACTCTGAGCCTGATTCCTGAATTGTTTTGCTGCTTTTTATTGATGCTGCCATGCTTCCTCAAGTCAAGAGCATGTGGTAGTGATCTTGCCTCTGACACAAAGGTGCTCTGAGCCCTGTGAGCAGTACAAATGGGGCCTCCCATCTGAAGAAAGTAAACATAGAGGAGAGCTTGCAATGCAGTGTGCGGAAATTTAAAAAAAAAAAAAAAAAAAGTTGTCCCCTCCAAATTCAGGATGGGTTTCCAGTCTTCACCAGAACAGCTTGCCCTGGCAACTGAATGGTTCTGTCACTGCCTCTAATTCAAGAAAATTGTTAGTTGGCAGTGTCAGAAGACTAGATTAATTATTGCCGCTCACCCTGATTCTGACTAACAGATCATTCAATTTTGTTATAACATAGGTACATTAAAATATACCTGCCTGAAAGCAGGATATTCCCTAGCTCTGTCTTATTTGATGAAGTACAGTGTTTACTCTAGAACAGAGGTGGGCAAACCTATTTTAAACAGGGCCATGTTATTGGTGCCTATTTGAGCCGGAGGCAGAGGGGTCACCCTTAGAATTCCTTTAGCAGGTGGTTACAATGGCAATTATATCCCACAGAGAGGAACAAAGCAGTAATCATACCAATAAAACAATAATTCAAAACACTTAACAAATAGAATAACATCAAATAGGTAAAAACTAGTAAAAATGTTCTAAATACCCAAAAATATTTCAAAACAGACATGAAATACCCAATAATTAAAACTAGTAAGGACTTTACAAAAATTCCCTGCTTTCCATACCTGGGAACTTTTGATTTCCATATGCCCTTATGGATAACAGGAGGGAGAAAAGAGGTTTGTTGCATGCACGTGCTCTCTTTTTCTCACCCACATATATACACATGCTCTCCCTTATCCACATGGACATGTTCTCTCACCCACTCATATTCACATAATCTCTCACACACACACACATGCACGCATTCACTGGCTCCCTCACGCACACCCCATCAGGCAAGCTCCCTTTCATTTTCAACACACATGTACAAGCTCCCATTTGTTCTCATAACAGATCACCAAACAGGCTCCCATTCATTCTCACCCACCCAGACCTTCAGGCAGGCTCCCTTTCATTCTCTCACACACAAACCCTCAGGTATGCAGGCTCCCATTCATTCTCACACCCACACACCCCCATTTATTCACACCTACACCCAGGCTGGATCCCCTCTCTTTCTGGCAGCTTCAAAGCCTCTCTCACTTTTATGCTGAAGCTATCACCGCTGCATGGGCCTTTCTGGGTTTTTTTGGCTGCCAGTGGGATAAGGTCCACTGGCAACCACAAGGTCCTTCCTATGTATACTTGGATTTTCAGAAGGCGTTTGACAAAGTTCCTCATGAGAGGCTTCTAGGAAAAGTAAAAAGTCATGGGATAGGTGGCGATATCCTTTCGTGGATTGCAAACTGGCTAAAAGACAGGAAACAGAGAGTAGGATTAAATGGAAAATTTTCTCAGTGGAAGGGAGTGGGCAGTGGAGTGCCTCAGGGATCTGTATTGGGACCCTTACTTTTCAATATATTTATAAATGATCTGGAAAGAAATACGACGAGTGAGATAATCAAATTTGCAGATGAGACAAAATTGTTCAGAGTAGTTAAATCACAAGCAGATTGTGATAAATTGCAGGAAGACCTCATGAGACTGGAAAATTGGGCATCAAAATGGCAGATGAAATTTAATGTGGATAAGTGCAAGGTGATGCATATAGGGAAAAATAATCCATGCTGTAGTTACACAATGTTAGGTTCCATATTAGGTGCTACAACTCAAGAAAGATCTAGGCGTCATAGTGGATAATACATTGAAATCGTCGGTTCAGTGTGCTGCGGCAGTCAAAAAAGCAAACAGAATGTTGGGAATTATTAGAAAGGGAATGGTGAATAAAACGGAAAATGTCATAATGCCTCTGTATCGCTCCATGGTGAGACCGCACCTTGAATACTGTGTACAATTCTGGTCGTCGCATCTCAAAAAAGATATAATTGCGATGGAGAAGGTACAGAGAAGGGCGACCAAAATGATAAAGGGAATGGTACAGCTCCCCTATGAGGAAAGACTAAAGAGGTTAGGGCTGTTCAGCTTGGAGAAGAGACGGCTGAGGGGGGATATGATAGAGGTATTTAAAATCATGAGAGGTCTAGAACGGGTAGATGTGAATCGGTTATTTACTCTTTCGGATAATAGAAAGACTAGGGGGCACTCCATGAAGTTAGCATGAGGCACATTTAAAAGTAATCGGAGAAAGTTCTTTTTTTACTCAACACACAATTAAACTCTGGAATTTGTTGCCAGAGGATGTGGTTAGTGCAGTTAGTGTAGCTGTGTTTAAAAAAGGATTTGATAAGTTCTTGGAGGAGAAATCCATTACCTGCTATTAATTAAGTTGACTTAGAATATAGCCACTGCTATTATTAGCAATGGTAACATGGAATAGACTTAGTTTTTGGGTACTTGCCAGGTTCTTGTGGCCTGGATTAGCAACTGCTGGAAACAGGATGCTGGGCTTGATGGACCCTTGGTCTGACCCAGTATGGCATGTTCTTATGTCAGCCATTAGCACGTGCCAATTCCGGTGGAGCCGAGAAGCTCCTCCTCCTTTACCATTAGTTTACTGCTATTTGAATTGCTGACACTGGGGCTGCATTGCTTTTCCACCTGTGCTAAGGGGGATGTCATCACTGGGACAATCAATTCCACTTGAAATCACCTCTTAACAAAATACTCTCAACCTAATCTTTAAATATATCACTTCGATTTTCTGAATTTCCAATACTGGATTAATCATAAATTTAGAGTACTAATTCCGATTAGTCATTCAAATATGTACACAAATAAATTTTTAGGGAAGGAAGGGAAAGTTTCATACTTAATGATCTTTTATCCCCATCACTGGGTGATCCATTTATATTGTAATCATTAACAATTCACCTCCTTGAGCAATTTCTATACCGCGAACATAAGGCCCTTACTCGTAACATCTCTCGACACGCTGAGAAGGTGGACATCGCTTCCACTGACTCTTATGGGGCGTATTCATTTATTTAAAATGATACTTGTCCCTAAGTGGATATACCTTATTCAGCTAGCCCCTATTTGGATATTGAAGGCAGACCTTTTTCGCTTACATCAAGGCCTGCGTTTGTTTCTCTGGAGGGAGAAGAAAGCCAGAATATCATTGAGAGTGCTCATGAGACCGAGAGAACAAGGTGGTTTGGGATGCCCTAACTTGGAACTATATAATTTGGCCTGTGGGGTGCGACATCTGCGGGACTGGCTTTCAGGATTGTCTACTTTGACCCCCCACGCCCATCTGTTAGAATGGTACGGTGTCCGGACCTTAAACCCTTTAATACAACTGCCAATTCAGATGGTTCCTTACTATTTGAAGCCACAACTCCTAATTGGACTATGTAGGAAGGCATGGCGTTTTTTATGCAAACTTGGGGGATTAGCAAGCCTACAACTTAAGTTTTTAACCATAACGGGACATGAACTTTTTCCGCCGGGAACCGGGGGGGGAGTCTTCCAACGCTGGAAACATTTGGGTCTCATTTATATATCTGATCTGTATGATGACAGGTCGGGCACTCTTCTTTCTTTTGTAGAACTCCAGAGGCGGTTTTTGGTGCCCAGTAGTGATCACTTTGCTTATCTTCAAATCAATCATTTTCTCCATACATCAGAACACGGGTCGGCAGACACGGCAGCAGTACAAAAGTTGGGGGATTTAGTGCGGATAGGACGAACAAACAAAAACAAAGTCTCCCTGCTTTACAAAGAATTGCTGGAATATTCCTTTACAGATATACTTACTCTATCCTATGAAAAATGGAAAGAGTGGGCCTTGTTCTCATTGACATATGCTGAGTTTGAACATTGTTTTCATGATATACCTCTGTTGTCCGAAAATATAGTTTTACAAGAATTGCAGTACAGATTTCTCTGGCTTAGTTACATCACACCAAATAGAGCCTATAAAATGAGAATTGCAGCCTCTCCCCAATGTGGTAAATGTGGAGCTCCCGACAGTACTTTTTTTCATTGCTTTTGGGACTGCCCGAAAATCTCCTGTTTTTGGAAACAGGTGGGTAAAGCGTGTTCTTTTTTTGTGGCTCGGAAACTCCCACCGGATCCAAATTTGTGGTTATTTGGTTTGGGATCTTGTCTATCAGATAACATATCTGACTCTGAGCGACTTTTGATATGCAGAGCGGGCCTATTGGGGAAACAAATAATATTAACTACTTGGCTAGAGGCTTTTGCCCCACGTTATGACAGCTGGTTCCAAAAAATGATTCGTCTCTGCTCTATGGAGCATGCCCTACTTACAGAGGTAATGCCAAAGAAATCTGTACATATTAAACAAATCTGGAATGGTTTTACAAGATTTTTGACTCCAAGACCTGGGCAGCCCAGGGATCCCTGGACTGCAGACCTGACTACTTAAATCGAAAGAGACACCAGATCACGGAGAGGAAAAGAAAAAGGCGAAGGAAAACAGAAATAAGGCTACCCACGTGTGGACCTGGACGCCCATCTATCCTCTTCATTTTGGACTTTCTTTTTTTCCAACTATACTATCCACCATCCCATGGACTAGGGGAGGGGGGGGGGGGAACGAACAAGCGACAGCAAGTCTTTCATTACTGGTTCCCACGGGGCTTTTACTCTGTGGTTTACGGATGTTGTTTGTATCTGTTTGTATAATACTGAAAATCTGAATAAAGATAGTTTACAAAAAAAAAAAAAAACAATTCACCTCCAACCATTTTTTCATATTTTTATATGTGTTGTGAAAATTTTTTTTTTAATTATATTTAAAATATAATTGTCAGCAAAGAGGATGCAATCTTGTATTTCTAAGGTATCACTCTGCAACAAACAGCTGTGAATGTCCCAGTTTCCAATGTAAAGAGAATAATCAACTGACTTATCTGATTCAAAATGATAGCCCAACGTGGCCGCGTTTCAGATCACGAAGGATTTTTATTTATTTATTTATTTAGATTTATATTCTACTTTTCACACTTTTTTCAGCGCTTCAAAGTGGATTACAGGATCTTTCCTCAGGGGGTGTTCACTTCTTCACAATGTCGGTGTTCCAGTGTCCATTCTCAAACAACGAAATTTTCTACTTCTGCTGTCGGCTTTTCACCAATTTCTTACGTTTTCTAGTCAGCTCATCTACAAAGCTACCTCTGATTCTCAGCAACTCATTTCTCCACTCCCATTGCTGACAGATTTTATATCCTGTTCAATGTCTCTCAAAACCAACCAATCCAGATTCGCGTCTCAATTACGTCAGAGCGTATTTTCAAATCAACGAACCCCAATCTAATTCTTCATTTAAACCCTCCGGTGCTTGAGACCGCAATGTAAATATCCAAAAAGCTTCTCGCCAGTTTAATTTAGCGATGTGATTTCCTCCACGTAATGACAATGAAATATGTTCCACAATCGTCCACCTTAATTGAGAAAATGTGTGTTTATGCTGCATGCAATGTAGAACTATCGGGGCGGCCACAGTTTCTGTGTATAATTTCGATTTGTGTTCATTAAGCCTGATCCTAATTTTGTAGGTAGTTCTGCCTATATATAACTTAGGACAGGGGCAAATTAGAGCGTACACTACATAGTCTGAATTACATGTCGTCTTCGTCTTCCGTATAATTTTATATCCCATGGTTGGTACCATCCATGATGGACCATCAATGCTATTACTGAAATGTGTACACTGGCCACATTTGTGGGGGCCAAGTTCAGATCTTTACATATCAGAGCGAGGTTGTGCATGAATTAATTTATCCCTGATGTTAGAACCCCTTGTAGTCACAATTAATGGGGGTTCCTTCAGTGTATCATGCAAAGCTAGAATATGCCAATGTTGGCGAATAGAAGATGCAATGGTCGCAGTTGCCACCATCTGTCTCAACACATAGACCAACTGGGGATCTTGTCTTTTAGGTTTGTATTGGAGGAGTGTCTGTCTAAGTATTTCGCTCGTTTGTAGGCTTATTTGATGACTCTTCTCGGGTACCCCTGTTCCAAAAATCTGTCCCGCAGAATTAATGCTTGTGTTTCAAAATCCTGTGTGTTGGAACAAATTCGTTTAATTCAAAAAAATTGACTAGCAGGCAATCCACATTTAAAGGAATAAGGATGGTGACTATGAAATTTCAAAAGATTGTTCTTATCAGTGGGTTTGCGATATATTGATGTTATCAATTCTCCATTCTCTATACGTATCAAGACATCAAGAAATGGTATCTGTGAATCAGACCATTGCACAGTAAATTGAAGGTGTTCATTCTGTAAGTTGATCCAATTATGAAATGATGTCAACCTTTCAATTGTATTCTTCCACATGAAAAAAATGTTGTCTATGTAACGACTCCAAAGGACAATGTCTTTCCACCATTCTGATTTATATACGATATCTTCCTCAAACTGAGCCATATAAAGATTGGCTGTTGTTGAAGCTAATGGAGACCCCATAGGGATGCCATGTGTTTGTAAATAAATCTCAGAATCGAACATAAAGTAATTATTAAATAATACTGTTTCCATTAATTGCAAAATAACACTGGTAGGTATCCGCTGATGTCCTATTCTATTAATTAAACATTGCTGTATGGTGTCAAATGCCTGTTGTTGAGGTATGTTCGTGTACAATGCAGACACATCCATTGTCACCAACCAATACTCCACCCCCTGTTCCATGACTATCCCTTGGAGTTTCTGCAAAAAATGGATGGTGTCTTTGGTGTATGATGATGTTTTCAAAACATATGGCTGTAAGATTTTATCTACCGATATAGCTGGTGCCTCTAATACAGATTCGTTTAAAGATACGATATGTCAAATACTCTAAATTTATGGGATATTCAGAAAATCGAAGTGATATATTTAAAGATTAGATTGAGAGTATTTTGGTAAAAGGTGAATTCAAGTGGAATTGATTGGGTACAACTATTAACAGATCCCTCTAATTAGTGGAATTAAAGTGCATTTATAACTTGGTATCACTGGGACGATGTCAACAAATGCCAGCAATGTCAGGCCATTTTTGATGATGTCATTGCAAGGTGCCAGCAGGCCCAACCTAATGGGCTAATAAATTCAGCAGGCCAAAGGGTTGGCCCATGGGCCATAGTTTGCCCACCCCTTCTCTAGAACCTTTTGTGTATCTTAGCTGCTACATGGGATGGGTGATCGGTGAATAGGCAAGAGGTATCAATTTCCCCTTTACCACTTTATCCCTAACCATTCCTATCTAAAACTTATTTCTAAAGTGATCCATTTTCCCAACATCATCCCCCAACATCCTCCCACCCAATAATTTTAACCGCTTTGGGTGTGTTAAAGACCATTGTGAATAAGGACAATCCACTGAGAACCTACAAAACTGAGATGAATGTTTCTAAACTTTTACCCACACATTTCTGCTTGCAAAAGAAGTGTCCAGAAGATGCATCTCGGATAAATTAGATTGTGGGGTTTTTTAATTCCCATGAGCACACCTTTTCATTTTGCCAGCCCTGCAGTTTGGAACAGCTACGGAGTTTAACTGACTCTACCCTTTTTAAGAAAGCACTCAAAACGTTTATATTTAAATACGCCTTTGGAGATGATGAGACGTGAGCAATGTAACCTCTGTTTCAGGCTGTAAATTATGTTTTTGCTGCACCATATCTATTGAGCAACTGTTATGTTTGTATGTTTTATAACTTGTATTTACTTTAATGCTTTTATTCTATGTTATTAGTGAATTATGTTTCCTTTCTAGTCTGATTTTTTCAGATCTTTCTAGATCTGATTTTTATCAACAGCAAAATCATTACTTCCAATAGTCCCACAACCACCACCGCCATCCCCTGGTCCGACCACAGACTCATCCAGACCACACTCCACCTCACAAATCACCACCCCTCTCCAAACAACTTCAAAAATTACATCAGCTTCCAGAAGCCGTACCCCAGCGACATCCTTGCCGAAGACCTCTCTAATGCTCTTACTACACTGGAACTCAGAGACCCTAACACGGCCATCAACTCCTGGATTGACATCAACTCCAAACTCTCCAAATCAAAATGCCCAACTATCACCAAAGCAATTCCCAGCAGCAACTCCCACAACACCCCATAGTACACCTCCGATCTCAAAAACACCAAAAGACTACTATGTCAAGCCGAAAAATCCTGGAGAAAACAACCCACCCCCTCGCACCTTGATAGATACAGGACGCTCCTCTACATCTACAGAACCGACACCGACAATACCAAACGTGAATTATTTGGAAAAAAAATACATCAACATCAACACAACCCAAGAACCCTCTTCAACTTCATCTCCAAACTGACGCAACCCCCCCCCCCCTTGTTCCCTCCACAGACGACAACACAAAGACCTGTGAAGATCTTGCCCAATTCTTCTTTGATAAAGTCAACAATCTCATAAATCCAAACCTGCACACATCAGGTGAAATGCCTTCTCCGAACTACGAAGCACCATCTACCTGGTCCAACTTTGATCTCATCGCCTCCACTGAAGTAAAAAAGACCATCCAGAAAATCAACCCAGCCCTTCACCCCATCGACTCCATTCCAGTCAAGTCTCTCAAACTCATCCCAGACACCATCGCCAAACCTATTGCTGACATAATAAATACTTCACTCGAGCAAGGCATATTCCCAGAAGCACTGAAATGCGCCATCATCAAACCCATCCTCAAAAAACCACATCTCGACCCCGCCGATCTCTCCAACTACAGACCTATCTCAAATCTCTCATTCATATCCAAGATCATAGAGAAACACGTCAATCTCCAACTCTCCGAACACCTTGAAACTCATGACATCCTATACCCCACCCAACACGGCTTCAGAAAATCCCTCAGCACCGAAACACTGCTTCTATCACTCACCGACACTGTCTTAAGAGGCTTTGATGCCGGTCAATCCTTCCTACTCATCTTACTCGACATCTCTGCTGCCTTCGATACCCTAAATCACAACATACTCACCACTCGCCTGGTGGAGATTGGCCTCACCGAAACAACCCTCAACTGGTTCCGATCTTACTTATCTAACAGATCCTTCAAAGTTCACTTCAACAACAGCGAATCTGAACAATTCCCCCTCCCCCACGGAGTACCTCAAGGTTCCTCCCTCTCATCCACCCTATTCAACATATACATGCTTCCCCTCTGTAAGCTCCTCACCAGTCTGGACCTCACCTTCTTAATTTACGCTGACGACGTCCAGATTCTCCTCCCCATCAAAGAAAGCATAACCAACACCATCTCCCTCTGGACCTCGCTCTCCCTCCAAATATCAAATCTCCTCACGCAGATATCACTCACCCTCAACCACAAAAAAACCGAAATCCTCTACTTATCAAACAAAAACACTCCCAACTCTAGCAAAAACTGCCCCCCCAACCAGCCACCCTCCACCTTTTCCAACGAAGTCAGAGACCTAGGCTTCCACATTGACTCAACCCTCAACATGAAGAAACACATCAACCTGACAATCAAAGAAGGCTTCTACAAACTAAAAATCCTCAAGAAGCTCAAACCTCTTCTTTTCCACCACGACTACCGCACAGTACTCCAATCCCTCATACTATCGAAGCTTGACTACTGTAATTCACTCTTCCTCGGTCTACCACCTCCACCACCAAACCACTTCAGCTACTCCAAAACGCCGCAGCCAGATCCCTCACAAACACCAACCGAACATCACACATCACCCCCACTCTAAAAGCCCTACACTAGCTCCCCATCTCACACAGATCTCAATACAAAACCCTCACCATATTACACAAAACCATCAACAACCAAAAAACCAAATGGACAAAACACCCTCCCCAACTACACCATAGTCAAAAATGCCTACGTTCCCAAAACACTGGTCTCCTGGTCATCCCACACACAAAACTTGCTCACCTGACTTCCACTAGACAACGCTCCTTCTCAGTAGCCGGTCCAACCCCTCTGGAACCAACTACCCTCTCACCTCAGACTGGAACCCTCTCTCCTAACTTTCAAAAAACATCTGAAAACATGGCTGTTCCAGAAAGCCTACCAACTTGCGACCTAACACCTTTAAAGGTTGCGATGTATATAAGTAAGGCATAATAAGCCACTATATATGAAGTTCCCCTCAATTGATTCTTATCAGTTACTATGTATAAATTCTGTCTCTTTGTTCCACTGTGTTTCACTGTTAAACTGTTCCTACGCATGTATTAAAGTTACAATCCCCTAATGTTTTAATGTTACTATGTTCCTAATGTTACAATGTAAAAACAGCTTGACCCCGTCATGCTTTTAACCTGTTATTATGTGAACCGATGTGATGTACCCCAACGAATGTCGGTATAAAAAAGCAAATAAATAAATAAATAAATAGTCTCATCAGACCTGTTTATAAGTGATGTATGATTTATTATGATCCACCTTGATCATGGAATGTTCAGAACTCTAATTATTTAAATAAAGGCTGTGCATTACTGGAACACAGCTACAGGTGGGCTGCCCTCCTCTGGCCATTTTGGAGTCAGACTGTCGCTTTGGTGGTTTCAGGGGTTCATTTGTCCCTCAGAATTTCAGATTCTTCCTCCATGGTGCCATCATCATCATCATCATCATCACTTCTCACATCTCTGTACACCTGCAAGACACATGAATCTAAATTCATCTTTGCCTAATGGAGCACGAGTGGACGCTTCTTTGGGTCACATTTCGTAAAGTGGAGGTTGGAAACCCAGGCCTTCACATATGGCTCTCCTCAGAGAATCATCATGCAGAGCGTCTCTCATTATTCCTGCCCATCTGGCTCTCAAGAGAGTGGCATTTCAGACAGCCACTCGTCTTGCTTCCTGCCATCAGAGATCAGGCTTTTTCTCTTTACGCAAGACTTCGCTCCTGATTTTTAAGCCAGGAAAGAAACTCGGGTCTCCCTACCGGGGCATGCAGCACACGAACCACTGGAAAACTGAGGGAGCCTGTACTTATCGAGAGCAAGGCAAGCTTCCTTCCACACCAAAAGAGGGCAGGGGACGGACAGCACATGAAAAGCAGGCAACTAAAATCAGGATCCTGACTTGACATCATGGCAGAGTCACCAATCTCCCTCTTTCTTGTCTAGCCCCCCCCCCCTCCCAAAAGGGGGAGTTGGGGGTTAGCGTTTTCTTAAACCTTGTTGTCCTCAAAGGAATTTCAGTTATAAGGCGTCTCCCTCCTCTACAAAATCTGGCACATATATTGGGGGACGGGAGTAGATGAAAAGTGTAAGCATTACCTCTCCTTTCCTGAGTGTCTTGTAAATCATCTGCACAACAAGGATGCACCAGTACAGGTGCAAAACTTGAAGAACGACAAGAATGATAATGTAATACTCCCAGCGGCCAATTCTGCCCAGAACCTCCTGGGAGTCTTGGAAAAGAGAGCTTGCGCACCTGTCCAGAGCACAGAAAGACCGTGAGAGAGCTTTTGGCAGTTTTACATTTTATTCTGTTCTCTACCTTATGATTTCTGTTTCTCCTGATGTCTCTTGTGTGCCTCGGCAAGTATAGCTAAACCTGAAAGGGCTACTGGAGGGTGACTTGCACCACAGCATGGCGCTATGCACCCACCAAAGGCCCAGGGTATCGCAGGTACGCTGCTGGGCCTGTCCTGCTTCGGCCCTATTGCGTCTTTGGGACTTGGGGTCAAGGGTAGTTAGTGTACAGATAGGAACTGTATCTGGTTCTGCAGAAAACAGGATTTTCTGCAGGCCACGATGCCTTTTTATTAGACCAATAGAAAAATGAACCAAACTTTTCAACCATAGATTGTAGGAAAATTAGAATTGCAAGTCCACATGGAGGCAGTGGAGGGGCAAGTCCAGGACTGGCTCAGCCTGTCCCTAATGACCTGGAGTCAACTTCTTGAACCTGGCCTAGAGAGGCAGTTGGGTTTTCAGGATATCCACAATGAATATGCAGAAGATAAATTTGCAAACACTGAAGAGGCAATATTTGCAAACCTATCTCATTGTGGATATCCTGAAGACCCAATTAGCTGTGGAGATTCTCAGGACAGGTTTGGAGACTAAAGAAAGTGAAAAGTTAATTTTCTCTCTGGTCAGGGTCATGGTATGTGCCAGAAAAGCATTTCTCACCTCCCTACCGTGTGTGTCAAACTCCCCAGGGAAGCCATGAGGGAACTCCAGGAACTGCTCTACTTTCCCAGCAGAGCTGTCAAGTACCACATTTTCTGGCAGGAGACTTTGGGCAATCCTGCTAGGGTTTTGGGTTGTTTTTTTTTTTAAATCTTACAACCTTGTGTACTGAGGGTTTGCCTGCTTCACCTGCGGGGAAATCCGCATTGCAGGTTAGCAGAATGTAACAGGAGGCAGGGGTCAGAAAGCTAGGACTGGCCTGCAGTCTCCTTCCAGTACAGTCATTTTTTTTTTTTTTTTTTTTTAGCTCTGCTCTAATCTCCTCTGTGAAGTTTCCCTGAGTTCCGACAGTGTTGGCTTCGCTTACCTTAGGGGGAACAGAACCAGGCGTGACACCAGGAAAACAATGGCAAACACCCAAAATATCCCATTGCAAGCCTTACGCCAGTGGAGGTAGTTGGCTATTTTTCCAGCCTAAGCAATTCAGAGAAAAGAAAACACAGGAAAACATTTTCTTATTTAAGGATTTGCATTAGAATGAGGAAGGGGGTGTGGGTGCAGTCAGTCAGAATGAAATATATTCTAATAGAAGAAATGACATAGGTTGCTCCACTGAATTCCGCTGGATGCCTAGAAAATATAAGAGCTAAGATTATGAGATACCTACAAATATGCACTGGGGTTCTTTTTTAACCCTTTGAATGCCAAACATAAGATATTTCAGAGCATTTTATGAAAGTTTGCGCTGATGGGGCTTTTGGGCTTACACCGCAGCAGGGGAGATGTCGATTAAAGAAAGATCTTTCTTTTTCTCTTTTAGGCTTGGCAGCTCCTTTCTACTTCCAGCTCTGTCAGAACCAGGGCTTGGACCTGGTGCTAGGAGCTTTCAGTCACAGCCACCTGGGGATTTTTTTTTTATATTTTCCTATTTTAATAGATCTCCCCTCCTGCTATTCCTAGTCTGGACCTTGCAGCAAAAGTCCTGTGGTGTGGGAACCAGGTCTCCTTCTAAAACCCTATAATTGTAGGCCCAAAAATCGGACCACCAGGTTTCCCCTTAATGACCATGGCTTGCTCACCCCTTCTCCCTAACCAGGGGCCATGAATGCTGCCTCTGCAGCACCTCCTGCCCCAGTCACCCAGGATGCAAAACAGCCGATCTGGGACTCGTACCAGGGACCTTCCACATGGAAGTGCACAACACCGCCACTGGGCTGGCAGGAAGAACTTTATAACAGGGAGAGCATGCAGATACAGGAACAAGTTATTCAGGGAAGGGTTCTGTGTCAGAGCTTTCTAAAAGTGGGCTAAACACGTCTGCATGGATAGATTAGGTACCAGGCATTTACCTTTGAAGCAGGGGTTAGATACCAGATGGCCACATGAGGTCCCCTCTTCCCCATCTTTCTGATTCAATTCGAGAAAATGGTTTCTGACATTTGAGAGTGAAAGGGGAGCTCCATGTTCAAAGAAATAACTCTTCTCTTTGCCCTGCAGTGGGCGAATGATGATCTCTACCTAGGTCACCTGGGAGAGGGACTCCCTGCAGCTGATACCATGAGCAAGAGTCCTCTGCTAGCAGCAGCAAATACAATCATTTTGTCAAAAGTCTGGGAACGCCAGGGAAACAACCGAAGTGGACCCAGGTGACTTTGCATCCAGACAGGATGGACCACGCTGCTGCTCTGTCAGCAGATCTGCAATTCTTTCACAATGGCCTAGGTTAGGAATGAAAGCTACAGTTCCTGCATAAACCAGGGCTCCCCAAACTGCTGGATGAGAGGACTGGTGGAGCAGAAGGAAGAGGAAGCAACATTTCAAATCACCAAGATGGCTGGGGGCAGAGGGTTGTTTTTTCCTTGGAGTTTGTCTCTTTCGGTGATTTGAAATGCTACAGCATGGGGTGGAGGCAGGGTTCCCATGGATAAGGTGACAGTAAATATATTTCTAGGAAATAGGCAACCCTGCAACACATTCAGGAAGCCTCAGGATCTGCATCTGCCTCCTGGGGGAGCAGGATGTGAATGTGTTTGTGGCACTCCATGAAGTTAGCATGGGGCACATTTAAAACTAATCGGAGAAAGTTCTTTTTCACTCAACGCACAATTAAACTCTGGAATTTGTTGCCAGAGAATGTGGTTAGTGCAGTTAGTATAGCTGTGTTTAAAAAAGGATTGGATAAGTTCTTGGAGGAGAAGTCCATTACCTGCTATTAAGTTCACTTAGAGAATAGCCACTGCCATTAGCAATGGTTACATGGAATAGACTTAGTTTTTGGGTACTTGCCAGGTTCTTATGGCCTGGATTGGCCACTGTTGGAAACAGGATGCTGGGCTTGATGGACCCTTGGTCTGACCCAGTATGGCATGTTCTTATGTTCTTATGGCACAACATCCCCAATACACTCTTGGGGTCTCTGTTTCTCTCTCTCACCTCTTTCCTCCACCCTCCTTTTCCTCTCACACCTCCTCCCTTCTCACTCATTTTCTTTCCTATTCTCATTCCCTTTTCCTCCTCTTCTCTCACTCACATTGCCTTCCTTTCACTCTCATCACTTTATCCATACTGCCTGTGCCTTCTCATACTCCATCCCTTCCTATCACCCCATCCCACTCACCTCCCCTTCCCATTCCTTTCCTCTCTTACCCTTCTAACTTACATTCCATTCATCCCTCTACTCCCCCTAACCCCCATTTTATGCTGGTGGGGCCTGACCTGCCCTCAGAAAAGCTCTTCACTGGTATGGGTCCATCGATCTTCTTCTGCTAACGAGGACTGGGCCCGCCAGCAGCTCACGTTGTGCGGTCTGACAGTCTTCTTCAGCTGGCAGGGCTTGGCTTGGCCTCACCATCAGCAGCTCAAGTTCTTGGATGGTCATGGTCTTCTTCTACTAGTGGGGCCTGGCCTCCCCGCCAGCAACTGGCATAGTTGGTACTGCTTGGGCCTGACTCCACTGGCCTTTTTATTAAAAATAACGATTTTTCAGAGGGCCAGATCTGGCCTTTCAAAGGGTAAGCTTGGGGTGGGCATGTCTAGAAAAATGAGATTGGTAGGCTGGGTTCAAGGACCCCCTGGCATAATCCATAACTGTTACAAAAGAATTTCCTGCTCTGATGAGCAGCAAAATTCACTAGCAACATGACAACTGCATACCCCTTGTTATTTCTATCAGTGTCTATGGTGACTATACATCCTTTATTCAGAAGGATTTTACAGTTTACATCTGTGTGCGTGGGTTGCCTGGATAGGACACAATAACACATCTGCTACCCTCGGAAGATCACAGCCATACATAATTCACTCCTGTATTTGCTCAGCAGTGAAAGTTGTATGTCAGAGAAGGTCAGGGGCCTGAAGGCAGTAATGCTAGCTGCTTGACTGCTCAGAGTATCAGCAGACCTGTTCACTGACTTGATTGTTTCTTTTTCTATAATTTAAATTTTATTGAAGCATTATACAAACAATGCCAGTGCAACCAAAGATGATTCCCACAAGCTAAATCAGGAAGATCTAAAAAAATAAATAAATAAAAGCATACAACTTGGTTCGCACATTTTACTTAAGAAATCCTTCCCCACCCCACCAACCGTACATTACAGCAGTAGAAGCAAAGGATGAGAGTAAAAATAAAGCCTAATCAAACACACTCTAAATCGCTTATCATACCAGGTTTGGAAAGGTTCCCAAGTAGCACTGAATTTAGCCACCATATTTATGTTTATACACTGTCAGCTCGTTAAGGAAATACACTCACCAACTTCACTGCTGCAGCAGAGCCACAGGAGGTACTAGAGCACATTTCCAAAATCCAGCAACTTCCAGTCTCGCAGCTGTTATGATCTGAGCGACAAGCTTCATTGTTTCATTGGGAACATTTGAATCCGGTAGGCCCAATAAAAAGACTGGGGCCCTTTGTTATCCTAACCCGAACAATGTCGTACATTCAATCCAATACAGAATCCCAACATCTCTGAATTTGTTGGGCAAGTCCACCACATATGAAAAAAGGGCCCTCCTTTTCCACAGCTGGTACCATTGGCTACATCCTATGCAACCTCTCTGGGGTCAGGTACAAGAGAAGAAACACAGCATCTTCCACTAATTAAAAAGCAGAGATCCCATCGATTCTCTTCCCCAAGATTCCTCGCTCAAGCCAAAGTCATTCCCCGTTACGCATATTATAGATTTTCAAAACATGGCCCTCAGCTTTCCCAGGTACCGTGTACAAATGTTCAGAAAGAGATTTTCCCCTAGATAGATCAGCTTTAGCATCCCTGAAATCAGGAAGGGGTGACTTCCACAATTTCCAAAACAAGCCTAGTCTTTATGCTCTCCGCAGAGCAGAGCTTATTAATCTCAAATAATTGCCCTAAAGAATTAATCCCCGAAGCATCCCAATTCCTAAAACTTCCAGAAACTGCACCAGTTGATTGCCTCTTCTTTCTACTTTGTGCCGTTCGATCTTTTATGTTTCTAAAACTTGTTAGAATAAGACGTGTGCACCTTTCATCATGGTTGAGCCCCCCCCCCCCACCATGTTCATAAACTGCCTGCCCCCAAGTCCACTTTCCGTTCTGGTTGGGGTTTATTTGTGCTAATTTCATGCTTTCTGCTCAGTCTCTGGATTATTTCACTGTGCAAATGTTCGAATACTAATGCTTAGTTACATTAGAACCTCATGACTGGCACCAGGTCCAGCACACACACGTGGTCGAACAGAAAAATGCGTATAGTGTGCCCTTCCCCAGACTGAACTGAGAAATTAAACTTCTTTTTTTTTTATAGGTGTCTGTGGTCACCGCCAGTGGGGCATCCCACTTGCTGTCAGGGTTAGGCAGTGCTCCGTGGGATGTGGGGATGCTTAGGACAGCAAAACTGAACAGAGCGGCTCTTGAATCCAAGTTGCCTCAGCAAACATAAAAAAAAGCCTCTTGATCTCGGTCTATACTTACTGCCAGATTCCAGGGCTTCCCAAACCTGTCCCAGTGATCCAGCAATCTGTCGGGTTTTCAGGAAATCCTCAGTGAATATGCAGGAGATACATTTACATACGTTGCAGACCCAGTATACTAAAATGTATCTCCTGCATTATCATAGTAGAGATCCTGAAAACCCAACTGGCTATGGGGTCACCTAGACAAGTCTGGGAACCACTGCAACAGAACTGCATTGGGAACAGGCTAATTTACTCCTGGTTTTGCCCCATTGCATGCATGAATCTGTAGTTCTGATTTTCTGCGGGAGGTCAATGGGAAAATCAGAACTACAAGTTCATGCATGCAGTAGGGCAAAACCAGGATTGGGTTAGCTTGTGCCATGTCGTGGAGGCAGGTACGGGGCAGGCTGAGCCAGTCTTGGTTTTTCCCCATTCCCTTTAGGGGCTTGTAGTTCCTGCCTGCCCCTCTTTCACTCTTAGAGAAACTACAACTATAAGTCCTTAGAGGGAAAAGGGCAAAACCGGGACTGTCTCAGTCTGCCCCTTGCCCCACAGAGTTTGACGACAACCCCAAGTTAGAAAACAGAAAACCAAATAAACAGAAATCATAAAATCATAAAAGAAAAAGATACATGTGCAGAAATAAAGTTAACCCACAAGCAACCAGTATGTTTAAACATAAAAATTGCCATACTGGGTCAGACTGGGGGTCATCAAGCCCAGCATCCTGTTTCCAAGAGTGGCCAATCCAGGTCACAAGTACCTGGCAAGATCCCAAACAATAGAAAGATCTCATGCTGCTAACACCCAGGGAGAAGCAGTGGCTTTCCCTGATAGTGTGGACTCTTACACGGTAATTGTACAGGAGAAACCATGATCATACATGTTCTATTTTCTTTCTGTTCTAGAACTTTGGAACCACAGAAACCTGACGTTGCAATGCACAGTTCTGCCAATCACATGGTTTGGAGGGGGAGTGGGCGGCATTTTAAGAAATGCAGGCAGTTGATTGGCTGGAAATTATTCTGTGGTTTTTGGGTTTTTTTTAATTCAAAAGCCATATTATTTCAAATGATTTGTCCTAAGGTGCTTCTTATACCCAATATCCTTTATTTTAGGCTGAAACAATATAAACTGTGTAAAACAGAAACACAACCTACCTCTAAAATTACATCAGCCATGTCCAGTACCATCAAGCAAAAGGACCCCAAGCGGGTTATCTTGTGTATGTAGGCAGACACCATTATCAATATGGTGACATTGTGATGAATGCACATGGCCCAAAAATCCTGTAGAGAGGCAAAACAAATCTAAACAAGGAGGAAAGTGAAAGCCATGCTTCTCTGTGGATTTTCTACCACTTGTAACTTTGACCCTGTTGAGCATCAACTCACTCTAAGGTCATATTCAACATAGTGGGTGCCTGGCCCATGCTCCCTCTTCCCAGGTTTGGTCTCAATTGGTGAGTTTTCATGGAAATTAGCATGCCTTCAATAGATGAGCAGATGGACAGATTGAATGAGCCCCTAAGTGTTATTTTGCATGAGTTGAAAAAAGCACCAAAAAATGTCACATTGGAAAATAAGTCAAATGAGTATCTGTATAGAAACACCCCTTTCCCCTTACTCCTCTTCCCCACCTCCTGCCTTCACCCCCTCACCCGTCCCTCCTCAGATTATCAATCAGTACTCCCTAACTTTTGCAAAGAAGGTAATGTATCCCCACAGAGGTAAGGGACCTTGTCCAAGATGGTCTGGCATCCTATTACATTCTTGGTTCCTAAAATCCTGTCCGTAGATGTGCAAAAAAGCTGTATCCACCTCCAGGTCTTTGAATAACGTCAACCTCGCTCTCCGCCATCTCCAAGAAAGGCAGTAGGATATGGGGCATTTCTCTCTGTGATAGTTTGTTATTTTTTTCCCATGGTGCAAGCATCCCAACAAACCACTAGAGATGGTTTGGTAAGAACTGGGTTTTCCCTGCGTGGTTCTTTTTTTTTTTGCCTGGCACTTACCTTTCTCTTGATGTCAAAAAACTGGAAGAAGAGCAGGGAGCCATAAAAAGCCAGCTCCATCACGTAATGCACAAACTCTTCACTGGTGAGCTTCTGTAAAACATGGCAGCAAAGCACAGAGATGAGAGGAGGCAAAGGACTCTTCAAACTGCCTCTTAAAATCTTTCAAGGGCTGGAAAACAATTTCCAGGGCTGCTGCCGTCCCAGATCATTTTGCCCCCCTACTTCCCCATCATGCTTTACTCAAAATTGAATTTTGCCATTTTGTAACTCCAGTAAAAATCATCATGGACTGGGATCCTACGCTTTCATAAATAGCGACTGTAAGGTTTTTCTCGTTTCAAGGTCAAGAAAATAATCATTTAACGTGCTCCCTTTCTGTCATGCTCCATCCCATGTCCTCTTAAGCCCACGGCAACCCCACCCTGCACCTCAGGTCCTGCAGCCACCGCTGGATGTGCTGGGCATCACGTTTAACCAGGGTGGCTCTCTGCTCCATGGCAAGAGAAGCAGCTCAGGCAGTAGGAGATCCCTATCAACCTTAGCTGGACAGCTAATTCACCTCTGCCTCTCCTGCTGGCCTGGGATGAGTTTTTCAAAAGAGAGGCTGTGGTCAAACAACAAGTATCTGTCTTTTACTCCAAAAAAGAAGTGTAAAGAAATATAAGAGAAACTAAATTAGAACAAAAGAGAAATGAGATCCAGGGATAAAACCAAAAGAGGCATCAGGGGAGTCCCAAAAGAGGTGAGAGGACATCTGGTGTCCGTAGCTTCTCCTGAGGATTAAAATCCCATAACTCTGATACACAAATATTTGACAAACCTTGAAAGGAAGCCATGCTGCCCCCTATTTGAATGACTGCTGCAGCACGCAGTGGGGCAGATTTAGCAAAGTTCTACCCCAGGGCAAAAACTAGTCTCTTCAGATGCCACTTCTTTATGCATGCACAGAAAACATACAAAGCATCCCAAACATTGCTCTTACGTAGGATTCATTATTGGCCCACGAAGCTTTGCTGTCCCACATCCACTTTTTCTGCAAAATTAAAGAAAACCAGATAACGTTTACCCAACATATAACACATTGACAGTGGAAAGCCCTTATTATGCCATGTGTTCACTTTATTTTGGGGGGCTGGGAAGGAGCAACAGCTGATTTCATTGGAATCTGTCCCAACCCTGCTTGTTGCCATTTATGGTCAGAAAGGCTGAGTCTTTCTGTTCACAGTCGCCAGAGGTGACTCTGACCCAATTAAAAGCCCTCCCCCTTCCTTAGCACAGTTACTGCAACTACAGTTCTTGGCTGAGGGATACGGACCATGGCTACCTTGGAAAACGGGTGCCGGCATGCCTCAGTCAGCCAGGGCCTGCTAGGACTTCCCTGTAAACTGCAGCCTGTAGCCCAGCTGGCCCGACAAGCAGGAGATGAGCCCAAACCTTGAACCCCGGTTGCTTGCACAGCTTTGCCCAGTGCTGCTGCTGGGCCTCAGACTAATACTAACCTTTTTTGTTATTATAAGAGTCAGCCCGGGGGGGGGGGGGGGGTCAGTGATTGTGCTGTTTGCGTTGCCGTGTGGAAAGATCCGGGTTGGATTCCTGGATCAGGTCATTTGTTCCTCAGGTTGGCCAGGGCTGGGGATGCTGCGGAAGCAGCGTTCACAGCCTCTGAGTAGGGGGAAGAATCACAGTCTTTGTGCAATGGCAACACCTAGTGGCTAGAGTTTGAGCCATGATAGGAGAGTTCCTTAAGGAACCCCGGTGCCCGGCCCCTGCCGAGGTCTATCTTTGCAATGACTGGGCTGAAATAAGTTTGGAGGGTATATAAAGTAAGGTAGATAATAAATAAAACACCCCCCCCCTTTTTTTCCCCTTTTCCCCTGCCCTCCACACCCCCTACCTACCCTTGAAGAAACCCTTCCCAGTAATTACCTCCTGTTTCAATTGTTCCTTATTCCTATTTAATCAAATGTTTCCTGTACATTAGGCATCTGTACATAGCATTCCTCTTTTCCGCTTTATTCCCTCCCTTTTACCTCTGTTATCTATACCTCTCCCCCCTTCCCCCCTTATCCCCCTTTCCCACCCACCTCCTACCCCTTCCCTTTCTCCCCCCCCTACCCCCCTCAAATCTCTATTCCTTGGTTCCATTTATTGTTTATTTTGTTGTATTTGGTTTTGGGTTTGTTTTTGCTCTTGCGTTAGTTTTTTCATACTGTTTTATTGTCATTTTGTTATACTGTATCTCCCACCTGAGTTCATTGTAAACCGGCATGATGTGCTTCACGAATGTCGGTAGATAAAAGTTAATAAATAAAAAAAATAAAATAAATATGTGCTTTATATGAAATGAGTTAGCTATAGAGCTCAATCCTTGTTGTGTAAGAACAACTCAGCTCTGTCATAGTCTGCTTGTCCATAATAACAGTGCCTGTATTCTTTATTTTTCTTCTTTTTGATTTATATTCTGCCTTTCATAACTAGTCATCCACTTGTAAGTATAGGGGATTCATGAAGAAAGGGCACCCAAATATTTCAAAAGTAGAATCAAGAACAAGGCAAACTGGAAAGAACATTCAGTGTGGACAAAACAGTAACCCTGCAGCACTCACTGCAGCTTTCCCAGGCTCAGAGCTCTGTTTTCAAAAAAATAAGCAAAAGAAATACTCTGAGAGCTGACTGCATCATATGCTTACCTTGACCATCTTTGCACTTCCTTTTTTTTTCCCCACTAAGTGCGACCTTTTGTTAGTGTTATCAGCTTGTCTGAAGACAGACGTGGTGCACTTATTGAAAACTAAGTGCACAGATAATCAAGATAGGTATGGAACTGCCAATCTATTTGCTCAGCGGTTTTTTATAGCCCAGTCAATGCACCAAACCACCATTCTGCAGTTCTCATTGTAGCTTTCTCCAGAGTTGAGCCAGGGCATACATTTGGGAGCTGATTCACTAAAGACTTTTTTTCCCATTCTCTCTCTGTGTGTGTGTGTGTGTGGGGGGGGGGGGGGGGGGAGGCGATGCAGTCCTAGTGAACAAAACTGTAATCCTACAGCACTCCCTGCAGCTTTCCCAGGTCAGGAGAGTGTGATAGGACAGCTGGGGATGACCAAAGAAGACGGAGGGGTGAGGATGTAGATTCAGGGAAGGTCTCAAAGTAATCCAAGAGGGAAAGAATCCCTAAATTCAGCAGACTGTGACAACATCAGAGGCTTGCACAACCTAAAGGCAGGTCAGACCTCAAGTTTGGTAATTCTTGTTCCAGATAAGGAGATCCTCAGGCTCCCAAGGTGGGCAGTTTAACAAAGCAGTGTTATTTTGTTTGCAGTTAAAGCAACATGAGTTGCACTCTTTGCCAGCCCTTGCAAGTGGCGGGTGCCTATCAGCGACAGGTGCCTGCATCCCTTAAGTACTTTCCCTCAAAGAGAACGCGGCTACAATATTCCCCTACCCCCACCCCCAACCCCCCCAAAAAAAGAAGAAGACCCTTCTCCTTTCATTGCCCCCCTTCTGCCCAGGCTCAATAATTTATGTATTTAGATTCTGTTTGCTTTACCTTAACCAGAAACTTGAAAGAATAGATGACCGCCCAGCTGTAGAAGAGCAGCCTCCACCTGCACAAGAAAGGTTAATACACAACAGTTACATGCACCTGCCGGTTCCATGCAGCTGAACCTGCTTCTTAGAGGGAGGGGAATTCTTTAAAGCCAGCGACAGCGGGAGGACTCCATCTAAAGGGGCTTTTATGAGCACATCTCCACACGTTAATGCTGTTTCTCATGTAGAAGCACCAGCTTTGTGCCAAGGGCTATACAGATGCTTGCGGGGGCAGGAGAGAAATTAAGAATGCACTGCAGCATCAGCGCCCTGCCCCCCCCTGTAAGTCCACATATCCTTTAGAATGAGTGTCCACACCTACAATGCTTTTGGTGGTATTTGTATTGATGTGATAATGTGTGATCAGCTTTATAAGCTTATGTTAAATCTGCCATCCACGGAAAGGAATCTAGCTAGGTCACAGACCTCAGGCATCAAAGCCAAGGGTCTATCCATTCTACTAGAAACCCTCCTAGGAAGTTAATTTTGGGTGGAATCTACGTGTTCTAAAAGCTGCCCAGTAAATCTTCTTCTATTCAGTTTGATAAATGTTCATCTTAAACCTGGTGATTTTACTGCTCTGCCATGGATGGGTCTGCATCTTCAAAGGCCGGTGTATTGTCAGCGTGCTCCATATATTAAAATGAATAATCTGACAACTTCTCCAAGAGAAATCTCTTGTTTTTGTTGTTGCTAAATGTTTAGCTACAATTTATGTTTCTTTTTGACATTTTTAGGTTTATTTTTTAATGGAAACTGCAGGCATGCAGTGAGGCACACCACAAGCACTAACACCTGCAAACTGAAACAACAAAAGTCAGTCCTCTTACTCTAATTTCCGACTCATTCTTGCCCCAACACAGCTGTAAACGAAGGCCGGCAGGATTTTCACCAGCCCAGATGGCATCACTTTAAATCTGGATGATTAATTTGTCTCATGAGGCTGCAGTAAAGAAGTCGTCCTCCAGGTTGTTTGAACAAGGGAAGATAAAGGTGTGATGCTCTGGTAGGATTGCCAGCTGGCTCCATGTCAATGAAGAAAGGCCAGGACTGGTTTTACCCCTCTGCATGCAGGGAAATGTAGTGCCTGCTTTTCTTAGGGCCATCAGTACTAGAAGTCCATGCATGCAATGGGTCCCAGGACTGTATTAAGTCAATCAATGATTGTATGTTCAGGCATCAACAGAGGCAGGGGAAAAGAGAGAGGAAAAGAGAACGCTAGTAAGCTTTTTACATACATGCTCTCAGCAATTTTTTTTTCAATGCTGAGCTGGTCCTGAAGTTTTTGCTGTTTGAATTGTCTGGCCAGGTCATGCTGATGCTTCTTGTGGGGTTTCTGTAAGAAGACAGAGAAAGGTTTCCAAGTTATAGGAAATCCTCTTTAACCGGGGCATCTGCCATCCTCAGTCTCAGGACCGCAATGCGGGAAATTACACAAGGTGCCCTTGGAGATTAGCTCTCTTTCCAGATACATGCAGGAGAAACCTATAGCCTACGTGAGACAGAGGGGCCAGAGGTGGAAATTTTCTTTAAAAAAAAGCAACCAGTTGAGGGCTAGTGATGGCCTCTACCCTCCACACCATCTGCAAAGGGGAAGAGAAAGCAAGTTCAAAAAGGTTCCAGATCTGAAACCTGCTCTGACCTGGCACAAAGGTTCTGGAGGAAAACTTTAGACTCGCCCTGATTTTATGATAGTGCACCCCTTCCCCCCAATATATTCACCTGCAGCACTAATTCCAAATTGAGGAAGCAGGAACTACAAATCCCACAGCGCATTAGGATGAAGGTTTAAAATACAGGACTAATCAAAAGCCTCCCTCCAGAAACCAGGTCTCTGTGAGCTTTGCTGCAATCTGTATTATTTGTTGCTCAGATTAACATAGCCTCCCAGCCACATTAATTTGGAGAACTCAGCTTCATTAGAAGAAGGTTTATTATGGGAGGGTCTACCCCATAGAAAAAGTGCTTGGCACTCTTGTAATCAAGCAAATAAAATGGATTTATTGCATAGTTACAATTGTTTGCATATGTGGGTATTCGGTGAAAATCAGAGGGGCACCCACTTCCCAAAAACATCATTCACCAGAATAAATAAGCTTTATATTTAGCCAAGCTTTTCCCAGTCTGGGCTCAAGATCAAATGTTTTTTTTTTTTTTTTCGTTTTTGCAGCATTGGAAGAAAATGTTACATACAAAATGCTTGGATTCATGGCCATTTACACAGCTCAGGAATTTTGTAGAACAGAGGTTTTAATGATTAGTCAGAGAATAAAATGTACTTTATGGTTATTGAGTTCACAAATATGGCATTTGACACATTTGTAACAACTCATGACGGGATGTGGTACAGATTGTAATATTGGGCTATAGAAGGCATTGGCAAAGTGACCTGATCTATCCAGAGCTGCCAGTTTGCGCAAACTCTAATGTAGGGCTGTTTATTTATTTTAGCAGTTTTAACACGGCACCAGAGTACTCTACGGCAAACGACACATGGGCACAAATCCCCGTCCTAAAGAGCTTACACAATCTGCGTGGAATTCTATAGCAATGGAAGATAAAGTGACTGCCCAAGACCACGGAGCATGACAGTGGCAGATGTGGGATTTGAACTTTGACCTTGGGGGAAAACGAGAGCCAGAATGTAATCCTTTGGCTAGGACTGAAGTAAAGGGACTTTATTTTTAAAGGGTAAAGGGCAATTAACAAGTAATTTATTTATGCCTTAGGTTAGGAATTGCTCTCTTTCCTAATGAGAAAGCATATATATCCAGTGATGGATTCAAGTTTATAGTTTAGTTTATAGTTTATTGCTTTTATATACCGACATATCGGGAATTCCATCATATCGGTTTACAATGATAAACTGACAGTAAAATCACAGTCAATAAATACAATAAGATATCAAAATAAAATAAACCGATTTCCTAATAAAACAAATACTAAAACCAAAACAATTATTGCAATTATAAATATAATAAAATGAAAATGTAACTTCCTTAATACATTTAAATTAAATACCTACATCAAGGCACTAAAATTATATTATATAAAACTAATGTATCTTAAGAAAGTCTAAAATACTGCTCTAAAACTAAATGGAAGTGTTTTGACTGCTTTCGGAATATGCACAAGAGAACAGCCAGGTTTTTAAATCTGCTTTAAATTTTTTTTTTCCTCTACTGTGTGCAAATCTATCTCATGCATATTTATTGTGGATGTCCTGAAAACCAGCCCTGGTTGTGGCACTCCAGGACTGGATCTGCCTGCCCCTGATCTAGTAGCACTACATATAGCAGAAGTGGCCAACTCTGGGCCTCAAGAGCCACAAAAACAGGGCTGGTTTTCAGGATATCTGTAATGAATATACATGAGAAAGATTTGCATGCACTGCAGGATGCTCCCATCCTCTGCAAATAATTTACAGGTTTGCCCCACATCCACGGGTCTCACCTTATGCGTGTCACCGGATGCTGTCTCCAGCGTAGCACTGGGCTGTGGCTTGGTGGGGCTGCCCTGGTCAGAACCCCAACATCGCGCAAAGACTTTGCAAACCAATCTATAAATGCAGAAAAAAAAAAAGGAGTAGAATTAAAATAATCAATAGCTGCAGCAGATGGAATGAATTAGGAGGCTCAACCATCTGGTTAATTCTCAGCTTTTGGTGCTCAGTATATGAGTACCTATGGACTTTGCACCAGATTTTAAAAGGAAGGTAAGCACATGCTTTCCCTTTTGAAACTTTTTCCATGGGCTATTTGAGCAGGTTGCTTCTGACACTGAAAATAACCGTCCTTGATTTGAAAATATAACTTGCGTGTGTTATTTGTCCAGTCACACCCCAGGGAACACGGCCTACTCCCAAATGTGGCTGGAACAATATGCAATAGTAGGCAGATTGAGGGAGGGTAACATTCAGACAGCAGATTTCTGTGGGTAAGGTGCCTGTCTCCATCTGCTGGAAGGGAGGATATAACATGGACCATAAAATATAATGGATATAATGCCCAAGAAGAACTATCAGTTACTCATTCGATACAGGGATCCTTTTTTATTTTATTTTCATGTAGTAGGGTGACAGTGGGACCTTGACATCTGCTCTTATTCTGCCTAAGCAGCTGCAATGATATCACCACAGGGACTGCATTTGAACAGAAATACAAAAATGCCACAGTCCCTCCATCACAGCTCCACATTAAATATATATATTTAAGAACTGGGTTGCTATCAAGGAAGTGGGTGGTGGTGCTGCGGCATAGCTGGCACCACCTACTGAGCAAACTCACCAGGCCCAACCCGGCAGCTGACAGAGAAGCCCATAGGCGGGACCAACTGGAGCTTCACCTATACCAGCCGCCTCTCCCACAGGTTGAGCCTTGGACTCTGGCACCTGGCAGGACTTAGGTGGGTCCCTGGGGCTAAGCTGAGTGAAAGTCCAATCTGAGCAACGGTCATGGCAAGCAGCAGCAGAAGAACAGGTAACAGACCAGAGGTCAAGGCAGACAGCAGAATGGGTAACAGGCAAGAAGTCAAGACAGGCAGCAGACAGAGGAAGGTCAGAGGCCAGACCAGGGTCAGGATCCAGGTAGTCAGTCCAAGACAAACAGGATAGACAAGACAGACAAGGCCAACCGGACAAACAAGGAAGGGAAACAAGCAGGGTTAGGAGCAAGGGCAGGCAGACAAGGAACAAAGCACAGGGAAGGAAGGATAACACAAGGAAACAAAACAGGAACACAAGCACAAGGTAATACTGAGACAAGGATAGGACCACAAGGGCACCAGGAGACCTGTTGCTAAGGTTCTGGCTATTTGCAAGAGACTTCTTTATATACTTCTGGAGGATGTGACATCATCAGCCAGTGCCACTGGAAGTCCCAGCTAGGGGACCTATAAATGCAGTGCAGTGTCGGAGGAAGTTCAATCATGGGTCCTTGGAACAGCATGCTGAAGGAAGCTATGCCGGAGTCGCTTCAGATCAGAGGTGAGGGGTTTCATGAAAACATAAGCTGGGTCAGACCAATGATCTATCTAGCCCAGCATCCTCTCTCCAACAGTGGCCCCAAAGTAACCAGAGTTTATCTAAGGTCCACTCCCTGTAGATCTATAAAAATGTGAAACCACTTGGCCTCCACCCTCCTTCTCAAAACAAACCACTCTGGCACCTATCAAATTTCCAGGTATATGCACAAAAGATTACACAGTAACACTAAATATATAGGGCAGATTTTCAAAGGGTTTCGCGCATGTTATAAAATCGGGTGTACATTTGTGTGCGTCGGGTAGTGCGCACAAATGTACCCCACGCGCGCTCCTTTAAAAATCTGCCCCTGAGTGTTTGCAGAAGAACCCAATGGCATACTAACAAACCCTGAACATCCTATGTCGGGAAGAAGAAAAAGCATCTATAAGAAAAACTCATAAGTAGAACTTTAAGTTGTTGCTCAAAGGTGGCGTTTATCCTAATAACATGAAAAAGGATTATTGAGAATTATTATGCATAGAAGAGCATTGTTATAATAAGATGCGGGGCTGCTGATTTTTTTTTAATAGGGGTGATGGTCTAATAGCATGTGCAATATATTTATAAGGAATTTAATAAAAGCATTTCATTGGAAATTTGTTTGAAAGTAGTACAAAATTCTATTGGGGTTGTGCAATATATATTTAGTGTTACTATATATATATATACATTTGAAAAGGAGACCAATATCGTATCACCAAAAGCCTGCCGCCTTTATGGTAAGCAAGCAAAGTGTTCATTTACAGAAATGTTCTTTTAAAAGATGCAGTAGTCTTCCCTTAAACCAGGACATAAATCCTTATTTCTATAGACTATTACTTAATTTATACACTTTTAATTGATTTATTAATTGTTCTTAAGACCGTATTTTACATAGCGTTTTTATGCTTTATTATTGACTTTTTATCTAATTTGTACATTTTAATTGATTTATTGTTTTTAGGATCATAGAATTACATTATGCTTTTTATGCTTTCTTTACTGTGTTTTAGGACAACATTTAGATTTTTGTTTGATATATTTTACTCGAATTTGTACATGTTTGAAATATTTGTAAACCGTTGTGACGGCTAGTCTAAAACAACGGTATATAAAAGTCTAACAAATAAATAAATACCATCCCTTGGGCATGTCATAACAACATACTATATATCAGGCCCTACTCTTTTCATAATTCTTTATTTATTCTTACTGCCTGCTTATTTATTGGTTTGCTTTTAGTTATCTCCAAAGATTTTTGTTTAAATGTCTTACATTTCGGGTGACATTTGAATACTCCCAGTTTTCGAAGGTCTCCCCTTAAGTCACCCGTGTTTATGTGATGTACACACTGTGGGTGTATTAAAGGAGTGCTACAGCACAGAATGTCTGTGGGAAATTAATGCAAGCAGTGCTGACACATATGGTAAGGTGGGCGGGGGGCACGGATGGGCAGGGCCACCAGCCGAACTTACTCGATTCCAAAGTGATGAGGATGACAGAGCAAGAAGAGCCATCACAAACTTTTGATGCTTTGTCCTTCCAAGGAATTATATAAAAATATGAAAGATGCCGTGGGCATTATTTAAAATAGCTTTTCAGCTGTACTGCTGTAGTCTTGCTCGTCTGTGTTAACTGCCTTAAAAATAAAAATCTCGTAACCTGACCCTTTTAAGAACATTTCATCTGAAGAAGGCATCTGAGTGGTCTCAAAAGCTCGTGGGCTGCATCATCTTTTTTTTTTATGGGTCCTTCAAACGGTCCCCCCCCCCCCCCCCCACCTGTTTTCTCCAGGCTGGCCCATTATGGCTACTAAACCTCCACACCTTTAAAAGCTTTTGACACCTATCTTACATGTATGGTGATGAGCTGTTTACCTTTCCAAAATAATTCTGACGGTTAAAAAGAAGATGATCGTAGGAACTACACAGAGGAGGTCTTCGGCTTTCGAATCCTCTTGCTGGGCAGGGGTGGACAGCCGCCCTCTGCTGCTCGTGGCATTCAGAGAGCTCCACTGATGCTCTTCTGAAGTCCTGCAAAACAAGTAGGGGAACCAGGGATTCGAGATGCTGTGGGAATGCATTTTAGCGGAAAGAGGATTGTGGGGTTGGGGGAGCGACGGGAGAACCCCCCTCCCCCCTTGCTGGCTGCCTCCGCGTGCTTTGCTCTCCGATGTGCCACTGTTTGTCGTTTTCATTCAAAAAGAGGCAGATCTGATCATTCCGAGCCCAACATTCCACTTGGCCTTCTGGGGCACAGCTGGAATCATCCAGCATGGAAATTCCAAAAATGGCCCACAGGGATCAACTGCATGGAACAGCTTAAAGGAGCAATACTGTCAGTTCAGAGTGTAATCAGAGGGGTAATGGGCAGCAACAGGAATGCAACTAGGCAATCGAATCATAATGTAATAGTATTAATGCTACTATTAGACATAAAGGTTAAAGTCCCTTCCCCAAACAGCTTATAATCTGTGGTGCCAGAAGCAACGGGAGGTCAAGTGACATGCCCAAGGTCACAAAGTGCGACAGGAGGAGAAGTGGGATTTGAGCCCTGGTTTCCATGGTTATCAGACCATTGCTCTACCCACCAGGACATTCCTAATACTTGGGGATGCAGGTTTTCTGCATTGAAATGTCAGTGATAACACATAATACATTTTACATCGGTACAAGTCAATTTGTAATAGTTTTCCTTTAACGTCGAAATATTGCAGATGTGCCCAACAGTAGAAAAGTCAACAAAATGCTGCCATTTCAAGCTAGGGCAGGTTCCAAGCAGGCTGAAAGTCCAGGGGGCTACTAGCCAGCCAAAAGAAAAGGTGAAGCTGGGGAGATTGGCATCAAAACTTTATTTTGGGCCAACGCTTTGAATTCCAGTGCAAACACTTTAGTATAAATCTTTTGAAGAAAAGTGAAATTCTACAATTTTTGAACAAGTAACCCAGTACAAGGGTCTGGATCTGGTCCATGGGGATTTTCTTCCTTGTGGTGATGAAAATACTTTCTAAAATGCAGACCTTCTCATTTCTTTCCTTGGAACAGTTGGTCATTTCATGCTGTCAGCTCTGTACGATTCATTTGGATTTCTCATTTGCAAACCAACAGGCCGATACAGTACAGTGTGCTCCGATGTTAATTTTTGCTGGCACCGGGAAAGTGCGCAGAAAAGCAGTAAAAACGGCTTTTCTGTACAACCTCCGACTTAATATTATGGCGATATTAAGTTGGAGGTCCCAAAAGTTAAAAATAATTTAAAAATTTTTTTTAAATCGCCCGCAGCTTACGGGTTGAAAACTGGACACTCAATTTTGCAGGTGTCCGGTTTCTGAACCCGGGCTGTCAGCAGGTTTGAGAACCGACGCCGGCAAAATTGAGCATCGGCTGTCAAACTCACTGACAGCGGCCGCTCCTGTCAAAAAAGAGGCGCTAGGGACACACTAGTGTCCCTAGCGCCTCTTTTTACCGTGGGCCCTCATTTAAATACTGAATCACGCGCATAGGAGAGTGGCATGTGTGCGCGCCGGGAGAGTGGGCGCTTGCCTGCTCTCCCGTGACTTTTACTGAATCGGCCTGCAAATCTGGGAATTTATTATCTGCTGTGACAATGACAATGAACTGCTTATTAAGCTTACAGACAACAGCTTAGTCTTGAATATCGCTGACTGAGATCCTTTTGCTATCTCACTCTGAGGTAAGTGATGCTCCTACTTCTTGGACTTTTGCAGGTTCCATGATTCCGATTAAATCACAGATTCGAGACCTAGGGATTATCATAGATTCTTCTCTTACCCTTTGTCCACAGGTCCAATCATTGATTCAGATCTCCTTTTCTTAACTCTCTCTTCCTCGCACATTGAAACCTTTTGTAGGGTATGCGGATTTTCAGGTAGTTACTCAATCTTTGATCTTATCCTTGTTTGATTACTGTAACTCCCTTCTTCTTGGCTTTACCACAATCTACATTAATGGCCTTGCAACTAATACAAAATTCTGCTGCACGTTTGATTCCAGGTTGCCCATTACGGTCTTATATTTCACCGGTGTTAGCAGATTTGCATTGGCTCCCTATCTTCCGGCGGATTCAATATTTTATCTTTGTTTTTTAAGGTGTCCCGTCCCCCCCCCCCCCCCCACACACACACACAGAATGGCTGCGCCTTGTTTTTCCTCTGACTTTGTTGACCGCTATCCCTCGTGTTCTTTACGCTCCTCGTTTAAGAACCTCTTGAAGGTTCCTTCATTTAGAGGTTCAGCTAAAAGAATCTGGAGAGGGTGAATCTTTGGGGTAGCAGGGCCCCCATTTTCTGGAATGAGCCAGCTGATTCCCTGAAGTCTGAAAATGAATTTCTACGTTTCAGGAAACGCCTGAAAACCCTTTTTTTTTCTCATTAGCGCATAAAACAGAGCCTTGAGACAAGCTTACGAAGTGGGTATAACAAAGGAGGGAAGTTGTGAACAGGAATGGCTATTTTAAGTACTATTATGTGTTTCTGATTATTTTATTAGTTTTATTGAAGTGTTTTATTATATTATATTGCTACTGTTTATAGATGTTAAGTTATGTCTGCCACTATTTTATGTTTGTACTTTTGTAATCCGCCGAGATTTGTAGATCGGCAGAATATAAATGTTATAAATAAAGTAATTACAGGACTGTCAGTACCAATGGACTCTTATGTACTAGCAGAAAGGGAACAGTTACTGCTGTTTCATTGACTTGCCACATCTTTGAACACTGATGACATGTCAAGTCTAACTGGGATGTTATAGGTTACCTACGTATATTTTAATTTCGTTCATCATTAGGAAGTATTTCATGCTATAATGATTTATTTTTCCTATACAAAAGGGGCAATGTCAATGTTTTTGGGAGTAAGCGGAGTGAATTTAGTCTAGTGCCCTGGTTCTGGCTGGTGGGCTGGGTAGATGGACCAAAACTCAAAAGAGAAAGATCCATGTGGAAGGTCTGCAGCTCAGTCCCTGGGTTGGATCCTCTGTCCTTCAGGTTGGCCAGGGCTGGGGGCGTTGCAGCGCTCACAGCCCCCGGGTGGAGGGAGTCATGGTCATTGCTTAAGGTGGTCAAATTCAGGGCCTGGGATTGCAAGATTCCAGAGAGAGCCCTGGTGCATGGGCCCAATACAAGGACCAGTTTAAGTACACTGGATGCAGTGCTGGTTTAAGGTTATAGCATCATTGGGCTCTGCCATTCCTGAAGGCCCTAAGCAGTCTGACTGGGAGCAAGGATGAGATATAGCTCCCAATGTGCCTTGAGTTGCTTCTAATTTGCAACTAGCACAGCTGAAGTGCATTGCAAAGACAGGGAAGTGATTTTCTGTTTGTTTGACAAAAAAGGGAGGCAGAGATAGCTGAGTTAATACAGAGGCAGGCAGGAAAGGGATAACAATTTTATTTGCCACAAAATGTGGGATGAAAGAGACAGGAGCAGTTAGGTGAGGATGAAATTCTTTCTTCTAGCCAGGTGTAGGATGTAGTTATACATTTTTCTGCCAAAAAATTGTGTATGGGAAGAGGTGTTTGTATTTATCCTAAAAATTTCTTAAGCCGTTGATGGTTGGGTGGGTTAGAAAAATTTGGTGAAACGATCCTAGCGTAGCTGTGAATGAAGACTCCCAGTGCCAGATCACAGCCTCAGTTCTGATTGGGCTGGAGGCTCAGAGGAACAGGAGGAAACTGCCAGCTCAAATGGAAAAAAAATACTCAAAAGAGAAAAGCTGCAGGTGAAGCACAAGATAAGGAATTCCATTAGAAAAATCAGTCATAAAACCTTGGGCGGTCAGGCCAGTGACTGTTGATATTTTCTTTCCATATTGGCTCTGGCTGTGGGGTCACTGGAAAATCTGATAGGTTTTTGATTTAGACATGATGTGCTTCAGCATCACCGATGTGCAAATCTCCATGTCCTGCATACCCACACCTGCAATGCCTCCCCAAGGATGCTTTTATTGAAAAGTAAAGAATAACTCTGGGCATAAGCATAGCTACACAGAACCTGGCCTCCTTTATTAGTGACACAACATTTCTTTGGAATGTTCCCAGTCAACTGCTTAATAGTAGGCATCAGTAATTTTATGAGTAGTAGGGTTACGGCACAGTAACTCCATACATAGGCGTACAATGAAACAAGAGTGATAATATTACTAGCCAACTGCAATTATCTGAAGTGACCCACCTCTGATCTTGGAGTCTGTCAGCAGCAGTACTGATAAACTAAATGTGTCAGGATTAGAATCTGTCTGTCCTCCTGACATCTGCTCCCATGTGCTCAGTTCAATGCTGGAGAACTATCCAAGAGATGCAGAATATTCATGAAATGCATCTTGCATATGTTTGGTCTAAGAACTTGTTAAACTGTATATTTTGGATTCTACTGAAGCCAGTTTTTTTCAGGGGAAAGAAGGGTGGGAGGGATTCTTCAGTTTACCACTTCCTTGATTTCTTCTGAGCTTTTAAAACATCCAGTCCATAACTAGTATTACCTCATGAACAAAATGGAAAGTTGAAAGCCAAAAAGCATCTGAATAATTTAAACACAAACAAAACCACCTCATCCTGTTAATTAATGCTGCTTTCCAAGTTCACATATTTTCATTCCACAGAGGAAATTGCCTGGTTTGAAAAAAAAATAAATTAGCTTTAATTTACTTCCCTGTAATCTGAGTACCAGCAGGAATGGGTCTCCTGCTGTGAAATAAAGAAAAACCCTTTCAGCAGAACAATGAGAAAAAGAGATGTGTTGTGCAGAAACAAAGCTAGAGCAATAATTCACTGTGTCAAAGGCATTAAAAAGCCTATGCGAAGGCCGCTTTCCAGTAAACTTGCCCTGGTGTTGTGGAGTCTGCCTGCCTGCTCTGGCACCCCCTCCCCAACCCACCCGTGTGATCTTGGTGCAGCCTGGGTCCCAGCTCTGGGTATTCCCTGGTTTGTACCGGTGTTCTGATATTCCAGTTAGGACAGAGGAGGCAATGGGGAAAGTGTGATGTCAGGTCCAGGGCACTGGGGCCCGGCCCAACTCGATACCCCCCTGCAGAAGATCATCACAGAGCACAGTCCTATTACAGGCCCTGCCACTGCAGAAGCTCATGGGGGCGGCGTCCCGGCTTCTCCCTTAGCACACCTTTCATCATAATGGGGGCAGTTCTCGAACTCCACGAGGATCTGGCAGGTCTGTCATTTTTCAAAAGGGAAATCCCCCCCCCCCCCCCACGGTGTCCCTTCCTAAGTTGAAGGCCGGCAGGGATCACAGCTACAAAAGCACTGGCAGAGGTTGCATCGGCCTTATAGTGGGTGCAAATTACGTGCGGTAAAGTGTGCGCAGGGATTTCAAAATGAAGTCCCTGGGTGTAATTTATCTCCTCTGCCCTTTTTCCCCACCGCCAAGAAATACATGCAGTTTTTGGCCCAGGGAATTTATCCGGAGAGCTGCTTGGTTACTCAGGCAAATCCCTTTCATACTCTTTGCTGAACATTTGCCTTTACTCAAACACACTCTCCTTTACGCACACTGTCTCCCAGACACAGGGCCCTTGCAAGGGAGACTGCCCTGGATGCCTTTTTGAGTCAGTCTGCAGGTCCCACAAGGGAAAGGGGAGAGGGGGGCACTGAGTGTAACCTGGGTCCTGGATGTCATTTTGTCCCCCTGAAGCTTCTCCCTACTTGTGGGAAAAACATGCACCACCTTTCTCTTCCCCAGGGAGCACCGGGGGAGGGGGGGGGGTGTCCATCAAAGTCACAGAGACATAGAAACTTAATCAGAAATACCTTCTACAAACCTTTGTTTTGAACATAAGAACATGCCATATTGGGTCAGACCAAAGGTCCAACAAGCCCAGCATCCTGTTTCTAACAGTGGTCAAGCCAGGTCACAGGTACCTGGCAGGATCCCAAGGGGCAGATTCCAAAAATAAGCAGTGGATTTTCACAACTCCACCTTAATAATGGTTTATTGACTTTTCCTCCAGGAACTTGTCCAAACCTTTTTAAAAGCAGCTTCATTAATAGCTTTCACGACATCCCCTGGCAACAAATTCCAGAGCTTAATTAGGCATTGAGTAAAAAATTATTTTCTCTTATTAGTTTTAAATGTATTATCTAGGTAACTTCATTGTGTGTCCCCTAGTGTTTGTACTCTTTGAAAGAGTAAACAACTGATTAACATTTACTCGTTCCATTCCACTCAATATTTTATAGATATCATATCTATATGATATCATATATCATATAGATATGATATCTATATGATATCATATATCATATAGATATGATATCTATATGATATATCATATCATATCTATATGATATCATATCACCTCTATCATATCTTCCTTCAGCCGTCTCTTCTCCAAGCTGAAGAGTCCTAACCGCTTTAGCTTTTCTTCATAGGGGAATTGTTCCATTCCCTTTATCATTTGGTCGCCCTTCTCTGTGCCTTTTCTAATTCTGCTAGATCTTTCTTGAGAGGTGGTGACCAGAACTGCACACAATACTCAAGATGAGGTCGCACCATGGAGCGATACCGAGGCATTATGATATTCTCTGTTTTATTCTCCAATCCTTTCCTGATAATCCCCAGCATTCTGTTTGCTTTCTTGACTGCTGCTGCACACTGGGGCAGATTTTCGATTCGGCGCGCGCGGGGTACATTTGTGCGTGCTAACCGGCGCGCACAAATGTACACCCAATGTACACCCAATTTTATAACATGCTGCCGCGCGCATGTTATAAAATGCAGAGTCAGCGCGCGCAAGGGGGTGCACACTTGTGCACCTTGCACGCACCGAGACCTAGGGGAGCCCCTATGGCTTTCCCTGTTCCCTCCAAGGCTGCTCCGAAATCCCCGGTCCCTCCGAGGCCGCCACACGAAATCGGAGCGGCCTCAGAGGGAACTTTTCTTCCGCACCCACCCTCCAGCCCTACCTAAATCCCCCCCACCTTATTTCACTTTTTACGCCTGCCTCTGGCAGGAGTATCTTGCGCGCGCCGGCCGGCTGCCAGTGCACCATCCCCCGCTGTGCCGGAGGCCTCAGTCCCGCCCCGGACCTGCACCACGCTCCCTCCCCCCCCCCCCCCTTTTTCAAAGCCCCGGGACATAAGCGCGTCCCGGGGCTTGCATGCACCGCCGAGCCTGTGCAAAATAGGCTCGGCGCGCGCAGGAGGGTTTTTAAAGGGTTACACACGTATATTACGCCCGTAACCCTTTGAAAATCTACCCCACTGGGCAGAAGATGTCAACTTATTATCAATGATGACAGATCCTTTTCCTAATATAGAACCTTGCATTGTGTAACTATAATTTGGATTACTCTTCCCTAAGTGCATCATTTTCAGCTTTCCACATTAAATTTCATTTGCATGCCCAGTTTCCCAGTTTTGCAAGGTCCTCTTGCAATTTCTCACAATCCTCTTGTGATTTGACAACTTTGAATAATTTTGTGTCATCGGTAAATTTTATCACCTCCCTGGCTGTCCCCAATTCCAGGTCATTTATAAATATATTAAAAAGCAGTGGTCCCAGAACAGATCCCTGGGGCACTCCACTATTCACCTTTCTCCAATGGGAGAGAGGCGAAAGGGGCACCTAGAGGCCTCTTTTGTATTTTATATCAGCCACACGCAAGTAGAAGGTGAGAAAAGGGGGTTATCTGAAATGTCTGCTGTTTCTGTGACCTTAAGCAATACTACAAGGAGGGTGGTGGTGGTGGAAAGGGGGGGACACAGGAGATGCAACACAAATGTGCTGGCCCTGGGCGCAAGAAACACTTGTAGATAAAATAAAGTTACAGCCATATCATGAGGTATACTGTGGTATATTATACTGGGAGACCTAGACCAGCCACTGTCGGAGACAAGATGCTGGGCTTGATGTGTGACCCAGCATGACACTTCTAATGCTCTTATGAGGACTGCTGTGGGGAGGAGAGTGGGACAGCTGCCGGAGTCAGCAGACTGTTCATCCTGAACACGGATGACTAACATCAGGACCTTCACAACAGACAGTCTTCCACTGCCCGCTCACTTTCATTTACAGTAAGTAGCCTTCACCCTCCAAAATCTCCAGTTTTGTTCCATTTTACCCAACTGACATACAGACTGCATCTCAACACCACCTCCCAGGGTCTCCACGTTGGGTCCCAGGAAAGGCAGGGCCCAGTGATTGCTATAACTTTAACTGGCACTGCATCCAAGCTACCCAGTCTGGTCCTTGCAGTGAAAGCCCTCTGCTGGGGGCCAATTAAAATGGCCAGGACTTTACAGAAAATAACTCTTTATATTCTTGGTTCGACAGGCGGAGAGTCAAGAATCTTGACTAACACCAACCGGAGAGAACACATATCTCCCATCCTACGTAACCTACACTGGCTCCCAGTGAAGTACAGAATCCTCCACAAATCACTCACTTTAATCCACAAAGCCATCTACAATCACTTGCATCTGGACCTCGAATTCCCCCTCAATCTCCACCTCACCAACAGACCGACTAGAGAAATATATAAAGGAACCCTACAGACCCCACCTACAAAAGCCACACGTCTCACCTCAACTAAAGACCGATCCTTTTCAACAGCAGGCCCAACTATCTGGAACAACATCCCAGCTGACCTCAGAATGGAACCCTGCCTACTAACATTTAAGAAAAAACTTAAGACCTGGCTTTTCCGCCAAGCCTTCTCAGATACCCATGACACACAATAGTCGACAGAACTTCCTTTTGGAGCAATTGATCTCCATATTACCCCTAAATCCAGAATAAGAGCCCGGACTCTGCTTTGTTTATACTAATAATTTCTCCGCTATCTCAAGCCTTTCCTTCCTTCCAGCAGTCTATGCTTCCAAGTTTAATTTCCCTGTTAAATGTAACTTTGTTTTTTCATGTTCAACCTATTGTTTTTTGGTTACTGTTCTTGGTTCAGTTCCCAATTCGATGTAAACCGATCTGTTATGGTCTCTACCATGAAGGTCGGTATAGAAAAGTGTTAAATAAATAAATAAATAAATAAATAAATAAATATCAAATCTTATTTATTTATGTATTTAAAATGCTTGTATTTTGCCTAGTCCAGACCAGATGACATAAACACAAAATGAAATCATACTGATATCTGAATATGTTGTGGTTTCTGTTTTTCTGTGGGCCTCCCTCTCCCCCTTATAAATTTTGATCATCTGGACCCAACTCAACCAAACTTGGGGCCGACGCAATAAGACGCACGCTGAAAAATGGTGCTCTTCCTAACGTGCATGCAGCCACATCCCCTGAGCGCCCGATGCAATATTTAAATGAGAGGCAGTGTTAAAAAGGGCACACTAATGGAGATTTGAACATCTGTAGCGCTCAAGAGTTTATTGCATCGGGCACCCAGTTGCAAGGGGCATTCAATAAGCATCCATTTTGATCCCGCTTCTTTTTTTGCTATAATTTATTTCAGCAACCTCAACAAAATATTAGGCGCCCCTTGCTATGGATGTCCAAATTGTGTGACAATAAGAAAAGTGGGTTGTTTTTTTTAATGAAGTGAAAATATACAATTATTTTTCTCCATCAAAAGCAGTAAATTAAAGTGTCACGATGATAATAGGAGGAAGGAAACACTTATCATAACACTCGGAACCTATTTTTTAATGTTTGTCATGAGCCCTTGACTACAAGCCAACTTTACTCCAACTCCAAGCAGGAGTTAAATTTGCTGCGTTAAAAAGTGTGCATTGGGCGCCCAGTGCTTTACCACATCGGAGGTAATAGCTAATGTCCTCAACTACATGCAATTAACATCTGACAGGTGCTATCAGGTATGCATTTGTTAGGGTGCACATTTTGGATGCACTAAAGCAGATCTGCTTACCTGTAACAGGTGTTCTCCGAGGACAGCAAGATGTTAGTCCTCACACAGGGGTGGCATCATCAGATGGAGCCCTGATGCAGAAAACGTATGTCAAAGTTTCTAGAACTTTGACTAGGGACACTGAGCCTGCCCAGCATGCCCTATACCACACGTCCACACAAGGTCTCTTTTCAGTCTCATAACATAGAATTACAATTAAAATAAAAAAATAGGAGAAACCCAACTCCGCAGGGTGGTGGGTGGGTTTCATGAGGACTAACATCTTGCTGTCCTTGGAAAACACCTGTTACAGGTAAGCAATTCTGCTTTCTCCAAGGACAAGCAGGATGGTAGTCCTCACACATAGGTGAATCCCTAGCTATAGGTTGCCCCCCAACCAAAAAGGGAACCCACAGACACCCAACCAGGTGCCAATGGGCATAACATCAGGACAATTGGTAACAGAGGGGGAGACAGCCTGAACCCAAACAGTGGGCCCTAGGCAGGAGAGAGCTGGGTTCTACACCTCAAACAGGTTCCGAAGGACAGACTGGCCAAACCTATTATCATGTTGGCAATCCTTATCCAGACAGTAGTGAGATATGAATGTGTGGAAAGAACTCCACGTCGCAGCCTTGCAGATCTCCTCTAAGGGAACTGCTTGCAAGTGGGCCACCGATGCTGCCATGGTTCTGACAGAATGAGCCTTGAGATGACCCCCAAAATGCACCCCCGCCTGGGCATAACAGAAGGAGACGCAATCTGCTAGCCAATTGGATAGTGTCTGCTTGGCAATGGCAAAGCCCAACCTATTCTTATCAAGAGAAACAAAAAGTTGTGTGGATTGTCTATGGACTTCTGTCTGCTCCAGAGAGAAGGCTAAGGCTCGCTTGTAGTCCAAACTGTGCAGTGCTTGTTTGCCTTGGTGTGAATGGGGCCTGGGAAAGAATATTGGCAGGACGACTGACTGGTTAAGATGGAAATCTGTCACCACCTTAGGTAGGAACTTAGGATGCATGCGTAAGACCACTCTGTCATGATAAAACTTAGTGTAAGGTAGATAAATCACTAAGACCTGGAGCTTGCTGACCCTATGCGCTGAAGTGACAGCCACCAAAAATATGGCCTTCCAGGTCAGGTACTTCAGGTCTCAGGTGTGCAGCGGCTTAAAAGGAGCTTTCATCAGATGAGCTAACACCATATTGAGGTCCCAAGACACAGCAGGAGGCCTTAGGGGAGGCTTCAATTGAAGCAGACCCCGCATGAACCGTACAACTTTAGGCTGTACAGAGATGGGCATACCATCTACACCTTGGTGATATGTGCCAATTGCACTCAGATGAACTCTAATGGAGTTGGCTTTCAAGCCAGCTTCCGATAGATGTAGTAGGTAATCAAGCAGTTTTTGTGTGGGGCAGGAGAACGGATCTAGGGCCATCTTCTCACACCACACGGAAAACCTCCTCCACTTCAGTCCAAAGGACTTTCTAGTGGAATGCTTTCTAGAAGCCTCCAGGACCTGAGACACATCTTCTGAAAGATTAAGCAGCTGCAGAATTAACCTCTCAACATCCAGGCTGTGAGCGACAGGGCCTGGAGGTTGGGATGCCGCAGCCTGCCCTGGTCTTGCGTGATGAGATCTGGGGAAGTCACCAGACTGATTGGTCTCTGGATGGACAACTCCCATAGGAGTGGAGAGGCTATGAGAATCATAGTCCCTTTGTCCTGCTGTCACTCCTTGTGACCTTGGGCAAGTCACTGTAACACTGGAAGGAAGGATTCAAAGAGGGAGCAGACCCAGCTAGACAGCAGATGAGAGACGACAATGCTAGAGAGTCTGGGGATGGGGACTGGAGGAGAGGGCAGAGGATGGGTTCCATCGGACAGAGGACAAAGCGGCGACGGATGAAAAGGAGCATGGGGCGAGACACAAGCACAAGGGGTGTCCCAGCTCAAACAGATTTTTTCCTGTCATCTTCGGACTCCACAGGTGGCAGTTCCACGGACAGGGAAGACGGGGGCCTGCCCACAAGCATCACACTACGGGAACTGGGAGAGGGCATGCCCAGGCAAATGCGCAAGGGAATCAAAATTAAAAACTGCACGGACTTTTTCCGGCCTGCATGGACTGTGCACATCAGGCGAGAGAGGGAGAGTGGGGGATAAACCGGAAACGGGAGAGCGAGACGAGGAATCCACACAAATTCGTCAGCTGGATGGAGGCCCTTCTTGGTATGATAGGCGTCGTGGGACATTGGGACCTCTTGCGGCATGACCCATGTTGGTTTGTGCAACCATCATTCTCCAAGCATGCCAGGAGCACGAGAGTTGGACATGGATCAACTGGGATGAGGAATTCCTGGAAAAATGGTCGGAGTCGGTTCATTGAGTGGGGAGCTCCGGTGCCTGGCCCCTTTATGCAGATAATGGCATCCAGGGCGAGGGAGCGGGGATTGCACTCGGGAGGCACAGGAGGTTACTTGCCAGGTTCTTATGGCCTGGATTGGCTACTGTTGGAAACAGGATGCTGGGCTTGATGGACCCTTGGTCTGACCCAGTATGGCATGTTCTTATGTCCTAATGAAGCTTCAAGAAAGTCTTTGCCACTAAGGGAATCAGAGGATATGCAAACAAAAGACACTTGTCCCAATGACAGGCAAGGGTATCCGAGGCTGGTTTTGCCATCTGACCTGCACAGATGGCACCTTCCTGTTGGAAGGGAACGCATACAGATCTACAACCAAGCTCCCCTCAGAGGTGAAATATCTGATTCCCGCCCTCCTGGTCCAAGACTTGACTCAGGCTGTCCACTAACACATTCTCCATTCCGGCCAAGTACACGGCCCTGAGCACCATCCCATGGGACAGTGCCTACAACCATATGTGGACTGCTTTCTGACACAGGAGGTACGATCCTGTGCCTCCCTGCTTCTTGACATAATTCTAGAAACTTTGACATACGTTTTCCACACCGGGGCACCATCTCATGATGCCACCTATGTGTGAGGACTACCATCCTGCTTGTTCTTGGAGAATCTCCTTACTGCATCAGGCGCTATCTAGCGTGTCCCTGACCAAATCTATACAGTCCCCTATTTTAATGGTTCAAATAGCAAGCACAGCCTGCAAAACCAAAGCCCGTACACATGTCTTCTGTACAGGTTCCTACATTACACACGCACACAAGCTTTGCGATCTTTAACATCCCACGTGTCCAAGTACAGCGCCTCCCCACCTTGGATATCCCAAACTGCCAAAGACAAAAAAGAAAAAAACTATATCTTCTATAGAGGAGCAGTTGCACCTCTTCGTATGCATGTGAAGGTGAGGGGAGCATGCGCACTTCTACCGCTTAGCAGCCACTACCCTACCGGTCTGCCAGGGAGGCGGGGCCCGAGACCCGGAAGTGCGGTTGTCATGGAGACGCGAGACGCAATCGCTTCTCACCGCCTACCCCCGGCGGCCTGGAGGTGGGGGCGCACGCGCGCCGGTGGAGACGTCACGTTCTCCCTGCTTTCAAGATGGTGGACGGCGAGTTGTGGAGGAAGCCCCTTCGATGAACGCTTTTCTCTTTTTCTTTTAAATTTTAACCGGCGAAAGGGTTAACGGCCACTATGTCGGCAGGAGAGGAGGAAGAGCCATCCCTGTCGGACGGGAAGCGGGGCTGGCCGGGGAGCGCTGGGGCGCCGGTGGGGGGCGGTGGCAGAGGCGGAGGTGGAGAAGCAGCCGCCGCGGCGGCAGGGATTCCCGTTGCCGGCCGCCGTGGCTGAGAGGCTGCGGCGGCTGGAGGACGAGCAGGAGCTACTGAACTCGTCCCTGCTGGCGCTCACCTCGCACTTCGCGCAGGTGCAGTTCCGCTTGCGGCAGGTAGTGCGCGCGGCGCAAAGCGACGAGAAGGAGCGGCTCCTGCGCGAGCTCGAGGATTTCGCCTTTCGCGGCTGCCCGCACGTGCTAGGCTGCCGAGCTGAGGACACCGGCCAGCTGGACAGCTCGGTGAGTGATGAATATGCATGAGGAGATGTTTACATTTAGCTGCCAGATCCCTGCCTAGGCACAGCGTGCACGAAATATGTCATGGAAGCATAGGCTATGGTGGTGTGTAAGGACCTCCCCCACCCCTTCATATACACACACACAGCAAAGCCCATCCAGTTGCTTTCCTGATGGAACGTCATAGATTCCCATTTGATCTCTGGCTTTCTACAGCTCGCCGCAGATGTATCGCTGGTGTCCAGTACAAAGATACTAACTGTAACTTTGACCCTTATTTCTATATGTTCAAGTGGACCAACTACAAGCCTGAATTTCTTTTGCAATTCAGGGTCTTTTATTCTTATCCCACGCTCTATTGAATTCTTTTGTTTGTCTCCACCACCTTCACTGACAAGTCTGATCAATGCATTCAGAACCCTTTCTGTGAATGTCCTGTAAATCATATTGATCGAGGTGTGGATTGAGAAACCCAGAGAAAACACTGCCAAGTAGGATTAGCAAAGGTGAGGGATTCAGCTAGACCCGTTTTGACTACTGTATCAATCAACTTAAATTTCGAGAAGTTGTAACTACAGGGCAAAACTAGGAACGGCTCACCCCTTCTTTGGGAACATGTAAGCTGTCGACTAACAGTATTCAAAAAAAGACATCCGTGTGAAAGGCAACATTCTCATCCCAGTAAAGCCCATCCAGCCTGTTTTGTTTTTTTTCAGGAAAGCAAAAGTATGTACTAGCTGTACCTGTACACACACTCATTGTACCCGTTTTCTTAACTTAGCTGCACAAGTTGTTAAGAGTACTAGCGAAGAGCATCTCTGTCTGTCTTTCCCCAGACCAGCCAATATTCCCTGCACCTATTTCTTATCTGCTACTCTCTTCCACGTTGCCCATTGCACTGTTTAAAAACTCTTATTTGTGAAATGTACCAAATTGTGCACTTTATGCCCAGGCATAAGAGCATGCCATGCTGACTCAGACCAATGGTCCATTCGGCCCAACATTTTGTGTATCGGTATCCAGTCTTCGTCACTTGGAAGTACCAGGCAGATCTCGATAGAAAGTATTTGCTTGCCCTTTACTTTGAGTGTTTCAAATATCTATAATGCTTTTCAGTGCTTTGACAAAGTGAATAGTCTCAAGGGCGCAATAACATTTCAGCAATTTCTGATTTAAACTTTTATTTATACAAAATGGGCAGACTGGATTGATCGTGTGATCCTTACCCAGCAACGTGAACTACTTCGAAATATTGTGCTTCTTAGTATCCTACATCCAAAACCTTGAGAATACTTCTAAGCTGTGTTGCTTGGACCATTCTACCTTCCAAAGTATAACTGGAATCCTGTGTGTATTTTTGTGTGGTATTTTATTACAGAGCTCTTCTGGGGATTTCTCAGAGTTTTGTTGGCTATGTGCTGATTTTCCTGGTGACTTGTATACAGTGGAAGCCTGAATTCTTTGATTTTATATAAATAAATAACACCTATTTTTTTAGTAATCACTTAACTGAGAACTCTCTAACAGGCCGATACAGAAAAACACGTGGGAGAGCCGACGAGCGCCCACTCTCCCAGTGCGCACCCAGGCCACTCTCCTGGGCATGCGATTCAGAAAAACAAAAAATGCAAATAAGAGCCCGCAGTAAAAGGAGGCGCTAGGGATACTAGCGCGTCCTTAGTGTCTCCTTTTTGACAGAAGCGGCGGCTGTCAGCGGGTTTGACAGCCGACGCTCAATTTTACCGGCGTCTGTTCTTGAACCCGCTGACAGCCACGGGTTCGGAAAATGGACACTGGCATAATTGAGCGTCCGTCTTCCAACCTGCAGGCCACGGGCAGATTTTTTAATTTTTTTTTTTTTTTTTGGGGAGGGGGCCTCCGACTTAATATCGCTATGATATTAAGTTGGAGGGTGTACAGAAAAGCAGTTTTTTCTGCTTTTCTGTACACTTCCCCGGTGCCGGCCAAAATCAACGCCTGCCTTTGGCAGGATTTAGTTTCTGAGTAAAATGTGCGGCTTGGCTGCATATTTTACTTTCTGTATCGCGCAGGAATAAGTAATAGGCCCATCAACATGAATTTGCATGTTGCGGGCGCTATTAGTTTGGGGGTGGGGGTTGGCAGTGCGCTATTGACGCGCTGTTACCCTTACTGTATAAGGGGTAAAAAATAGCGCGTCGAAAACACACGGCCAAACGCGGGCTAACAGTGAGCTCCGACGGCTTGTAAGTGATGTAGTTGTTGAATTAAGTAGAAATCAAGTCCTGAAAATGGCAGAGAATATGCAAATTAGAGTTGGTTAAAGCAAAGTAAACTTTAGTTGATTTGAACTGGCTAGGGCACCTAGCAGCTGTTGGACTTAAAATGCAATTTGGTAACATTTGTGCCTATGGGCACAGCTGGAAAAATCCTGGAAGCCAAATCCTAAAATTCAGGATAGCAAAAATAAAACTAAAGAGAAGACCAACCATTTTATAAAACACTAAGCTAATAATAGGTAAGAAAAAAAACCCAGCAAAATAAAAATCCAAACAAAATAATGAGAAAAAGTAAGGAGAGAATTTTTACTGCCACCTATGTTTTCCACCTCTGCATGTTTGTATTTTGAAATAATGATTAAACAGTTTAGGACAAATCTTGGCAACTTGATGCTTTGAATAATTTAATTATTGAAAATTCAATAGGAGTCTTTAATCACACAAGGCAACAGAACAATTATAGCAACAGTGTGACAAAAGTATTTGCAGACACACCTTGGGGCCTCTGCATTAAGAATTTTTCCCATAGACCCAAAAGGAAAACAATTCTTTTAGTAATATTTGGCCCTTAGTGTTCAGATCTCCCTCTCGGGCTGTTCTGAGTTGATCTTGTAGAGAATCAGTATATCAAAAAAGGCATTCCCCCACCCCCAAAAAAATATATTTTTTAACAGTGTTGCTGAAAACATCACAGAAATGTAATTGACTACCAGATATGATAGAAAATAGCTACTCTCAACTTCAAGCACATTATCTGAAATTATTCTCACTGTAGTTTCTGGCTAACTGCCCTCCAAACTGTTAGGCTTAGTTAGCTCACTATCAGGCCGATTCAGAAAAACACGTGGGAGAGCTGGCGAGCGCACAGGCCACTCTCCTGGGCGTGCGATTCAGGAGGGTGGCCTATGCAAATTAGGGCCCGCGGTAAAAGGAGGCGCTAGGGACACTAGCGAGTCCCTAGTGCCTCCTTTTTGACAGGAGCGGCGGTTGTCAGTGGGTTTGACAGCCGATGCTCAATTTGCCGGCGTCTGTTCTCAAACCCACTGACAGCCACGGGTTCAGAAAACAGACGCCGGCATAATCGAGCGTCCGTCTTCCGGGCCGTGTTTTAATTTTTTTTTTTTTTAATTTTTACTTTTAAAAAAATTTTTTTTTTATTTTTGGGGCCTCCAACTTAATATCGCCATGATATTAAGTCAGAGGGTGCACAGAAAAGCAGTTTTTATTGCTTTTCTGTGCACTTCCCCGGCACCAGCAGAAATTAACGCCTACCTTTGAGCAGGCGTTAATTTCTGAAAGTAAAATGTGCGGCTTGGCTGCACATTTTACTTACTGTATCGCGTGGGAATGACTAATAGGGCCATCAACATGCTTTTGGATGTTGCGGGCGCTATTAGTTTCGGGGAGGTTGGATGCACATTTTTGACGCGCTATTACCCCTTACTGTATAAGGGGTAAAGCTAGCGCATCGAAAACGCGTGTCCAAACCTGGGCTAACAGTGCGCTCCACCGGAGCGCACCGTCCTGTATCGGCCTGTAACAGGGAAAAGTTTTTAGATAGCTGCAGCCGTTCCTACTCCGACAGTGGAGCCTCTTCTAACTCCCCAGGTGCTGAGTTGAGCAGGAGCTGTTCAAGCAGGCCTTGGGCTCCTTCACTTTAGGAAAACACCATTCTTGGGCGTCTGCAAGCTCCTTGTAGGCGCCACAGGACTCTGTGAGGGCTAAGAAGAAGCAGCGCTTCTCAGAGCCTCAGCACCATTGAGCAGCATATTGAGCCCTGACACCAGCCTCTAGAATACTCATTTATACCCGCTGACCTGTCATATTCCAGATTTCTGGATAAGTTGGGTAAGGCATTGGGAGCCAATATTCAGATGGATGAGGATCCTTGCATGGAGGTCTTCAGCCTTCTCCAGATCCTAGATACCCCAACAGTTGGCAGCAATTCCAATACATTCGGTCCTGCAAAAGTTACAGACAAAGTGGCAAAATCTGATTTCTTGTGCTCCAGTAATCAGAAAACTAGACTTAAAAGTATAGAGTGATTCAGCTGTCCCATCAATCAGTCATTGTGGAGTTGGCACTAAAGCCAACAAAGAAAACCAGGATATGATCCACTAGGGAAAGATCCCAGGCTGCTGGATGATTTTTGGGGGAAAGGGTATTCCAGAGCTTAATGCTTGCATTTCCATGCACCAGTTCTACATGGTACAGCACTTACATAATTGCATTCAGAAATTGAAGCTGCTGCTATGCTCAGTTGATGGGGACCACACTGGGTTTCTGCAGCCTCTCCTGGACATAGAGGAATGCATATGACATCTCATTTGATCAATATACAAGGCATTTAATACAACAGCCCGCTCATTATCTGCGTCCATTGGAGCATACTGTTGGCTATGGGCCAGCAGTTTGTGCGATGATGTCCATGACAAATTGGCAGATGTTCTCTGCATAGGGGATCGTCTCTTTTTGGAGACAAGCTCAGGGAAACAGTTGCCTAGAATCAAGGAGCAGCATGTGGTACACTTACACTCCATCTATGCAGTTCTACAACAGGCTGGTGCTCCATACCAACCCTGAATATCTACCAAAAGTGGAGTCAGCTTTTCATATAAATCGAGTCTTTTGTGCTACCCATGTTCTTTCCAAGGAGAGACACACTTATGAAGGGGGGGAAAGCCTTCATATCCCATTATTGTCTGGACATTTACAGTAGGCAAACTTGCTGTACCTCAAAGGTACATATTATATACAAGAAAGAGACATTTTTCAGTGTAAAGGAAATTCTAGAACCAGATATATGTAACAGAATGAGGCATAATGCAAGCTAGCATCAGCAATAATATTGGAAAATACTTCTTACATAGGAAGGGTGAAGGATGCATGGAACAGATTTCAAGGGTTGATGGTGGAAACCAAAACAGTAACAGACTTCAGGAAAGCCTGGGATCTGCAAAGAAATGAGGGGGAAAGCCAGAGGTCAACCGGGGTCTCTGGCATTGTACCAGGAAAGAAACTGGGCAGACTGGCTGGGCCATGGGTTCCTTATCTGCTGTCAGCTTCTGTTTTTCCATGTAACTGCACTTCTGGAAAGGGAGGATTGAAAGCAGCAGAACCCAGCAATTGGAACATGTAGCTATTCGGCATAAAGTTTGCATAGTAAAATAATATTTATTTTTTTTGTTGCAACTCCAAGGTAGAGTGTCTGTTGCAGAGTTTCTTCTTTATTTGAACTTGTACCGTGAGCACTTTTTAAGAATAAAGAAATATTTGATGATCAAAGTAGCGTGACAGGCTCTTAGTTCAATAGGCAGTCTAGTTTTTCTTGCCTTGCTCCAGCCAGATTCCATTCTCTTATGCCGAATAACAAAGCAGCATGTGAATTTCTATAGCTTAAAATCAAACTGATAGATTGCATAGCAGAGAAACCTCGGTGTTTGAAGATTGAAGGTGTGGCTCATGCAGTAATCAGTTTATGATTTACAGGGAGTCATTTACTCCTTTTGGGCGGTTCTTAGGCCTGAAGGTTCCTTTAAACTACCTCTCAATAAACAAAGTGCCCCAAGTGCCATATAATGAAATAATTTGTAAATCCATTTAGCAACTTCATTAAAGACTCATTTTGTCTTAATTTACAGTACATTATAATATCTGTTGAATGTCCGTTTTACCCTTGACTAGAAGACAGAGTGCTTGCACATCTTTTATTGTTTTCTTGTCCTGAACCCATGTGTGACTATAAATGAGACTCTGCTTATAATAACCTCTGGTAGTCATTAATAGATTATAGATCAGTCCTAGAGAGTGGCGTATTTCCTTTTCTGCTTTCACCCATTCAGCTGTTGTGCCCAGATTTAAGGGCATGTTACCCTTCTTGCCTTTTAGCTTGTTAAGAGTATATTGTACGCTGGGGCATACACTTCATGGGCTGATACCTTAGGTCAGATCTATAATTAACCAAACACAACCTGATTTACAAGTTGTGCATGATTTAAGGCTCAGTGCTATCTATAACATGCTGAATTTGGAATGGCGCATATGGCATATAGAGTGCTCATTCAGTCATGTGAGACTAGTATTGGCTAATGCTTTCAAGGTATGCTTCTGATGATGGAGTTAAGCCAAAACCAATACCCTAACACGCCCTCTTCATTAAGAATGTCTGGCAGCAGTATTTGTGCTGACCTGCCTTTGATTTACAATGATCACAATCCTTGAATTTGTACACTTTAAACTTGAAATTTGAGTGTCAAGGGGCAAGTTTACCTATGACTATAACCTTCCGTTTTTCTTGCAAGGGAATAAGTGTTGTACAAGGACACAGTCAATGATGAGTCAAGTTGTAACAATGGAGAGAGAAATAATGCCAGACATTTGTAAAGGAAAGCTTCCCTAGCTTGTGTTTCTCTTGTATTAGCTTCTGTTTAAAGTTGAGTGCCATTGTGCTCACCACATTCCTTGGACTAAATAGCTGTGCAGTAGTGTAATAAGCTTGAGCTGGGTGATCACTGGTGTGCCCAGTGATAAGGAGGTGAGTGTGGCTTGTGGTGCTTACTGAATTTGGTCAAGATTTTCAGCAGTGATGTAGAACCACATGCAACTCAAGTGCCATGTAATGCGGACATCTAAAATTAACCGGTTAATGGGTGTCTACTTCAGTAGGACTAATTGATTTACAGCCGAGAATTGGAGCACTTGATGCCAGCAGAACTGTTCGTGTGTCACTTGGAGTGCTAATTCCATAGGCTCCCCATCATTGAAGTGGTGGAAACCATTAGATAGTGTTAGTTTGACGAGGGACCTTCATTTTTGTGGTTCTCCCTCCCTCCCCCCCCCCCCCCCCCCAGTGATTTATCAAGGTTTAATATGACAAAAAAGGGAATTACTTAGTTTTCTAGGTAAATATTGGAGTTTATTTTGATGGACAGAAGCCAGGACAGTAAAAAAAAAAAAAAAAAAGGTAGATTGTTTTAATAATTACAATTGACAGTCCTTTGTTGTAGAACTGAAACTGACCTCTAAGCACTTATGCCACTGTGCATTAATATATCCTCAACAGATAACATTTCTCACTCTCTTCCCCTGCTTTTTCTTTGTCGCCCTTCTTTCCAAATCTCTTCCTCAAGAATCCCCCACTTTCCCATCCAGACAAGCCCCTCTCTCCCCCAAGACGCCTTCCCTCCCACCCCCTGACAGCACTGAATGTTGTTAATAGTGGTGGATCCAGACCTCTGCTCGGGCTCCTTCCAGTAGCATGTTAATAATGTGGCTTCTGTGCTCTGCAGTGCAGCCCTGCACTGAACTGCTGCGTTTGCATTGCCAGGAAGTGATTGCAGAAGGGGGGGGGGGGAGTTTCAAGCAGTGCATCGCATTGGTGGCACTGGACAGGGCAGCAGGTGCTTTGGCTGGATGAAAGGGGGTGGGACATAAAGGTGTTTGGAAGGTCGGGACTTGAAATGCCGCATCCCCAGCACTGCAGAGCAACCACTTTTGCCAGGGGCGTGGGACCTGAAATATAGCATGCTCTTCTGCCTGCACTGGCTTCTGGCAGTGACAGAAGGTGCTTAAACGCATTTGCAGCTCTTCATTCGACATAAAATTAGGGTGAAAATCTGTTTAAATTGTAATTTACAGGTAGAAATTGGTTTAAACTGAAAATAAAGGACCCTAAATGTGACCTACATGCTGTGTGTAGTTGGATCACTGTGGATGTGGGAACACTCAGGCAAGTTATCACCTCTGGTCACCCCTAAGGTTGATAAATATTTTCCCTACATCCCGCAGTCATTCTGGAAGCTACTTTTGCCAGGGAGTGGAGTCTCAAAATGCTGTGTTGCGTATGGCTGAGACCTAGAGTTCTTTCTGCTCTGTTCCTTTTCAGAGATTCTGTAGTGTAAAGGACCCAAGCTAAGATACTACATTTTGCAGGATATGTAAAAGGTGACTCTGAGAAAACATTATGAGCATGCTGCTTTAACCAGAAGAATGCTTTTGTGTTTAGTCATAGCCTCTCCTTTCATATGCCAAACTTCTTGCTTTTTATGATTCATGGGGTAGGACTCAGCAGCAGATAATGTGGTAGGCTGGTGCAGGCCACACGCCCAAGATCAAACCTGCTGGTCTAGATAGCAAAGCTGCCAGGTTAGAAGAAGGGAGCTCTGTTATTCTGCAATGTTTTGTTTTATGAATGTTTTTGTGAGCCACCTAGATCACAGGATAGTGTGACCCATACATTTTTAAATTAAATCTCAAGACAGAGCTTAAATTCAGCTGTCTTGTGCTGTCTGTAAAATTGGAAGTCCTTTTGAAAAGAAAACAAAATAAGCTGACAATATATTCTAATTCAGGTGTGTCCAAACTATGGTCTGTGGGTCCACCGTAGCCCAACTGATCAGAATGATCCTCAGGTTCAGGCCTGCTGTGGAGCACTGTGGGCTAGCAGTAAGCGCAAATGGACACACACACCCCCTGCACTAGAGCCATAGAAACAGAATATATAGAAACAAAAACATAGAAATGACGGCAGAAGAATACCAATCAGCCCGTCCAGTCTGCCCCGCAAGCCTCACACTTCTTTTTTTCTCATACTTATCTGTTTCTCTTGGCTCCTAGTAACCTTTGGTTCTATTTCCCTTTCACCCCCACCATTAATGCAGAGAGCAGTGATGGAGCTGCATCCAAGTGAAATATCAAGCTTGATTAGTTAGGGGTAGTAACCGCCACAATAAGCAAGCTACACACATACTTATTTATATACCCAGACTATGTTATTCAGCCCTTATTGGTTGTTGTTCTTCTCCCCTGCCGTTGTAGCAAGGAGCTATGCTGGATATGCGTGAACTATTAGTTTTTCTTCTCCCCTGCTGTTGAAGCAGAGAGCTATGTTGGATATGTATTGAAAGTGAAGTATGCATTGAAAGCCACATTATCTATCAACAAATATTGAATAAGCCTAATAATTGGTAATACCTATAGCTTATGAACTCTTCGTTAATTTTACATACTCTTGCCCACCCCTGTTTTTGTTTGTTTTTTTTTAATTTGGAGATGGCAGGCCTCCATCCTTCCGCTCCGTGAAGGTGGAACACCAACCACTGGCCACTGGCATCCTGCTCCGTGAATGCCTCTGTGGCTACTGCCGCTCCGTGCAGTGTTTTGCTGCCTCCTCTTTATACACTTCCTCTAGACCTGATGGATCCACAGATAAAGACCAAATGGCCCATTCAGCTTCCTTATCCACACCACCCGTTCAGCTTTACAATCCCTTCCTCTCCTGTTTTCTGCAGATTCTTCCCACTTCCCAATCTTGGGACCACCCCCTCTCCACCCTGCTCAGCAGATCTCTGATGGAGGCCCTTGGACTCCACTACCTCTTCTTCCAGTCATGGCCCTACATGTGGCTCTTGAGTTAAAATGTTTTCCCCCCCCCCCCCCCCCCCCCCCCCCCTTGCTCTAGTTGGTATCAATACTACTGATGCAGGCATAAGGGAGCAATATCATGGCTTGCCTTCCGAGGAAGTTAGCAAGGAGGCAAAATTTGTTTGAGGAGCTGTGCACAATACATGGCAAGGCTCAATGTGTTAGTTGTTGAACTTTAGTCACTGAAGTCTTTGCAATGGATGCCTCTCCTTGCATGTTTCAAATGTGCTAATTCAACCTTTTGCGTGTCACTCTGTGTCCAGTACACGTGCTGTATTTTTCTGTACAGCTGCGGACCCAAGTACATTAATGCATTGTTTCCATAACATACTGTACTTGGATTCTAGCAGTGCAAGCCTAGCTTTACCATCTGTTTCCATGCCACTTGGAGAAGCTGAGCAAATGCTGGCTTGACTCTATTACATCTGTTGACTGACTTATAGTCCTACTTTTCTTAGAAACATTTAAAGCTGGGCTGACCCAGTAGCCAAGTAGCAATGCTAAACATTCCTACATGAAAGAACCTGGATTTGATTGTTGGTTTAGGTCTTCCACTTCCTAGATAAATGGGGATAGGGGATTCTGTGGAGGCAGCATTCCCAGTTCCTAGGAAGGGCAGGGGGTTTTCCAGTTATTACACAATGGTGACATCTGGTGGCCAAATTTAGGGCCCATGATTGCAAGGTTCCAGAAAGCCTGTTGCATGGCCTCAGGCCCAGGACTGACACGGTGATAACTGTAATATAAGATAGCGGGGAAGAATCCATGAATGGTCGCAAACAATAGTTTCCTTGTTGTCCTGCAGACCAGTCCACGCCTTCAGGATTCCCCTAGTTGCCAGTAGGTGGAGGCAGATTTATTTATTTGTGGTTTTTATATACCGGACTTCATAGGATAACATCAGTTCGGTTTACATTATAACTTCAAAATCAGCAAACAGAGGCTTTACATAGAACTTATAGGAAAACAGTGAATAAAACAAAATTAAAAAAACTATATAATGAACGAGACTTAAATAGAGACTAATAGAGAGAAATTTTTCCACTTTTTTTTTTTTTTTTTTGCTTACATCACTCAGGCTATATATCCTGGGAAAGCTGGGAGATTCCTCAGTAGTTCTCTGCCTCTGGTTAGGTGGAAGTGTATACTGGGATAGCTAGGAACTATTAAAAAAAAAAGAGAGAAGAAACAGAACAAGATAATAAGACTCTGGGAGGAACCCCACTCACCTTTTGGGGGGGGGGGGGGGGGGAAATAGTAGTAGTCCTAAGCAAGCCGTGGTCTGCAGAGGGCAGTTCCAGGAGGGGGAGGCACAAGCTCATAGGGAACGGTTTGGTGTCCTTAGCCACAGTGGCAGGAACACAGACTCTTCCCCCCCCCCCCCCCCCCCCTCCAGCGGCAAGACGATAGCTGAGAGGGACTGGAAATGCGTGCAATGTAGGACAAAAAGGAGGTGCTCCATCACAGGCTCCTTTTGCTGCCGCTGTGTAGGCTATGAATCGCCAGAAAGACTTAACTTAAAGGGGTTAAGTGAAGTCGGGGGGCCCACCCTGAGCCTCCTCCAGTGGGCAGTCACCTAACACTGTTTTTCAAGGAGTGGGCCTGAGTCAGCAGGGACAGGTGGGTCCTGGAGGTGATCTGCCTAGGGTACTCCCTGGAGTTGGCTACCACAGTTCCAGAATTCTTTTTGGAGTCCCCCCTGCAGATCACAGGAGAAAAACAAGGCAATCAGAATGACCCTAGACAAACTGGTGGCACTAGAAGCGATAGTACCAGTTCCAGTCCCAAAGAGGGGTACAGGTTGTTACTCCCTATACTTTGTAGTACCCAAAAAAGAAGGGGCGTTCTGCCTGGTATTAGACTTGAAAAGGGTAAACGGAGCCCTCAAGGTTGAGGGGGTTCAGAATGGAAACATTGAGGGCAGTCGGGGAATTTCTGACTGTGCTGGACCTAGCAGAAGCATATTTGTAAATCCCCCATCAGAGAATTGCATTGCAGATACCGGAGACCTGCAGTACTAGGGAACCATTATCAGTTCAAAGCATTGCCGTTTGGGCTAGCCACAGCACCAAGAACCTTTACAAAGGTGATGGTAGTAGTGGAAGCAACACTAAGGAAGGAGGGTATTCCAGGGCCACCTATATCTGGACACTTGGCTGATCAGAGCTAGGTCACAGGAGGAGAGCAGCAGCTTCACAAGGAGAGTGAGGGCGCTCCTTGAGGTTGGGTAGTAAGCAAGGCCAAAAGCAGTTTGCAGCCTGCCCAAAAGTTAGGGCACCTGGGGGCTCAGTTTGACTTCGAGCAGGCAAAGGTGTTTTCTGATGTGGAAAAGGACAGACAAAACTGAGTTACCAGGTGAGGAAGCTTACAGGGACCAGGAACCGGCAGCAAGAGATTTCCTGCAGGTGTTGGGGTCAATGGCAATGACCATCGAGGTAGACCCATGGACAATGGCTCATATGTGCCCACTACAGAGAGCATTGCTCTTAAGATGGGACCCCAGCAAGCAAAAATATGGAGAGAGGCTCAGGCTCACCTCCAAGGCCAGAGCCAGCCTACGTTGATGACTAATAGAAAGCAACTTATTAGCAGGGTTCAGTCTAGTTCTGCCAGACTGGGTGATGGTAGCGACAGATGCCAGCAGGTTAGGTGTGGTGGGCACATTGTGAAGAACAGGTGGTGCAGGGCAGATGGTCAGCCAAGGAGAGGGAGGCCTCAACGAACCTGTTGGAGCTGAGAGCAGTAAGAGTCCTTTCTGCCAGCACCACAGCAGTGTCCTATACAAACAGGTAAGAAGGGACATGAAGTTGGCAGTTAGAAGAAAAAACGGAACAGCTGCTGAGCTGAGCAGAAAAGAACCTGGTGGGGTTAACAGCCAGTTACATAGCAGAGAAGGTGAACACGCAGGCAGACTTCCTCAGCAGGCATGCACTAGACCACAGAGAATGGGAATTAGTGGAGGAAGCATTTTCAAGAGTGGTAGGAAGGTGGGGAAGGCCAGAATAAGACTTGATAGCAACAGGAAAGAATGCCAATGCAGAAAAATTTTCCGCAGGCACCAGGAACAGGGTGGCCGGTGGACCAGCTGCTGTATGTATTTCCGCTGTGGCCCTTAATAGCAAGAGTATGAGGAAAGCAGCAGATCACGGGGGCTGGCTCATTCTAGTGGTGCCTGACTGGCCCAGAAAGTCATGGTATGCGGACCTAGTGAGGCTGAGCAGGGATGCACCTCTAAAGCTAGGGGAAGCTGAGAGCCTGCTCAGGCAAGACCCAGTCAAGTGGGGAAAGCCAGATCATTATTATCTTAACAGCCTGGCTCTTGAGAGGAACAGGTTATTCAATGGCAGTAGTAGCCAAAGATCTAGGAGACACTCTACCTTCCAGGCGTATGGTAGGGTCTGGAAGGTGTTTGAGGAGTGCTGCAAGGGAAGAAAGTCTCCCAAAAAACAGTGAAAACAAGGGAAATCTTGCAGTTCCTGCAGGATGGTCTAGAGCAGGGCTTCCCAAATCTGTCCTGGGGACCCCACAGCCAGTCAGGTTTTCAGGATATCCACAAGCAAATATGTATGAGTTAAATTTGCATATTCTGAGTCTCCATGGTATGCAGATTTCTCATGCATATTCATTGTAGATATCCTGAAAACCCGACTGGCTGTGGGGTCCCCAAGACAAGTTTGGGAAGCCCTGGCCTAGAGAGAGGGTTAGTCCTAAACTCTCTCAAAGTGCAGGTGGCAGCATTAGACTGTTTTAGGGGCCAAGTGCAAGGAAGCTCCCTAGGGGCTCACCCTGACATAGCTCATTTCTTGAGGGCAGTAAAACGCACGCAGCCTCCGAAGCACCAGGTAGTACCCACGTGGGACCTTAATGTTGTCCTTAGGGCCTTGTCCAAGGCTCCTTTGAACTACTTACAGGGGCAACATTAAAGGATCTTACTTTAAAGGCAGTCTTTCTAGTGGCAATATGCTCAGCCCGAAGAGTCTCAGAGACCCAGGCTTTGTCCTGTAGGGAGCCCTATCTGTCACTTCACAAGGACAGGGTATTTATTCGTCCTGTCCCATCCTTCTTACCTAAGGTGCTGTCAGTTTCAAACAAACCAGGAGTCTGTTTTACCAGCTCTGAGGAGGACAGGGGGGGGATAGGCAGGGAGCAGCCCTCACCTGCTAGACATCCAAAAAACGCTGCTACATTATTTAAAGGTCACCAATGAATTTAGGAGGTCAGACAGGTTGCTTGCCCTGTTAGAGGGCCAGAGAAGGGCCAGGCAGCTTCTAAGCCCTCAATTGCATGCTGGATTAGGGAAGCGATAGTGGCGGCATACGTTGATCAGGGAAGCAGGTCCTAAGGGCCTTGTGCACCTACTCTACTAGAGCTCAAGCAACCTCATAAGTGGAGAGTAGTGCTGGAACACCCAGGGTATTTGTAGGGCAGCCACATGATCTTCCTGGGATACTTTCACAAACCATTACAGGCTAGACCTGCAGGTAGAAGAGGATTTGAAGTTTAGCAAAGCAGTGTTGGGGGCCTCTAAGGCCTCAGTTACTGCTCAGGTACATCCCACAGGTGAGGACTGGTCTGTAGGACAAAGAGGAAGGTGAAATTTATATTTAGCAGATAATTTCCTTTCCTTTAGTCCTAGCAGACCAATTCAAGTACCCTCCCGAAAGAGGAAAAAAAAAGGGTGGGGTTTAAAAAAAAAAAAGCAAAATGCGGGACATCAACCTAATAAGCTAGGACAAGATGCTACTGAGGAACTTCCTAGCTATCCCAGGATTTATAGTGTGAATGGCATAAGCAAAAAAAAACCAAAGATGGAAAACGTTCTCTGCCTCCACCTATTGGCAAGCAGGGGAATCCCGTAGGTGTGGACTGGTCTGCTAGGACTAAAGGAAAATAAATTATCTGGTAAGCATAACTTTCACCTTATGGCATCTGGATCCTCATCCTGGTTCTGGTTGAGCTGGAAATAGGCACAGGAAGAATCTGAGTAAAAGCAGGGAGGTATAAGCAGAATTGGCCCAGCATGTCCAGTTGGTAACTCTCTCAGATAAGATCATGGCAGTCACTGATAAGTCAGAGTACTGTGGAATGTTACCTCATTCTTTTAATTTTATATATAAAGGAATTTGGAGACCATTGCACAGTCTGGCTAGAATTCATCATGCCAAAGTTCATTTTTTTGATGAATCGACCCTCTCAAATTCCTTGCTTTGTGTTTCACTAAATAAAAATCATGTTACACTGACAAACATACAGCAGTGGGGTGCTTATTTTACATGTGCTGTCTGATTGCAGGTCAGATTGGTTCAATAAGGTAATTAGTTACATCCATTTAATGTTGATATTGTAGATAAAATTAGTTTAAAATATTTTAATATGATTACAATTTCTCTGCCCCAGGGAATTTACAATGCACAATTTGCAGACAGGGAGGTTAAGTGACTTGCTCAAGGTCAAACAAGGTGAGGGTTTGGGGGAGGGGAATACATACCAGGACTCCCAAGCTTTCTGCTCTAACCACTACTGCTTGCTTTTTTTTCCAGAGTTGTAAACTTTTTGTTTATTTTAGAAAATGCTTGAGTAGCTAATTAAACATTTCTGATTTATTTTTATTCTCATGCTTTGCGCCTGGAGGGTTTGGTAAGTGATGCTTTAAGTACAAATTTACATTCTCGATGGTAACAGATGTATTAGACTAAGGAATTTTACTTCCTGCTCATTCTGTTTCATTGTAAACCGGTTTGATATGCATTTTATGCAGGAAAATCGGTATAAAAAAAAACGTAAAATAAATAAATAAATAAATAAATAAATAACAGGAGCAGGAGCCAGAATGTTGCTGTCTTCAGTCAGCTTTTTGTGAGTTTGTTTGGCAAAAGCATTTCACCAGTCCATAAAGAAAAGCTGTTTGACTCCAGGTTATGAGAGGGGAGTCAGCCTGGATTTTTCCACTCAGGGAATATGAGGAACTAAATGAGGTACTGTAGTTTGCTGTCTTACACAAGCGCTCCATTCTAGCTTTGCCACTTAACATGCTAAATTTCCTTTCCCAATAAAACCTGTTTCAGAGTGAGCGGGAAAAGCGGGAGCGCATCGAAGTTCAGCGCCAGAAGCAGCGGGAGTTGATTGTCCAGCTGAAGACGCAGTTGGATGACCTGGAAACCTTTGCATACCAGGAGGGGAATTACGACTCGCTCCCACAATCCATGGTCATGGAAAGACAGCGGGTGAGGGCTTCTGATTCACGTGACTTACTCTCTCCTCACTGCAGAGTAACTTGGTAAATGACAGCAGATAAAGTCAGGAGGGGCTCGCCTGAAAATTTACACTAAAAACCTGTTCTGGACTTATTTTTTTAACTTATTGACATTGAACAGTCAGCAAATGCATATTTCTGTTGCAAAATAATTTTAGTAAAAATAAAGTAGGGGCTAATTACAGTGGAGCTGGGGCCAGAGGATGAAATGATTTTTTGGCACTTTTTGTTCATTGTACAACACATAGCTTACAATGGTTCATTTAGATTCAGTCAGCGTGGCCAGTAGTGATCATATGTACCCCCTTACCCCTGCCTTTCCAATTCACCACCAGTTTTCACCACTATGTGACGACATGATCACTGTGTGTCAAAGGGGCTTTTGGAAATTGGTTCCCCTGTGTCTGACTATCTGGGCCTGATTTTGTCACCTTTTTAATGGCTTAATTTCCTCACTCTAGCTCAGGTATTGCACCATTAGCTCTTTGACTGAAGGAGACCTGCTGTCTCTCCCTTTGGTCCCTAAGCTGGCCAGCAGGTGTTCATGAGAAGCTGCACTATGAGCCTTTCCTCCTCTTTGCCTATGAAGTCAGGTCACAGCACTGTACCTGAGTCCTGGGCTCAGCAGGATAGAACCTAGTCTTAACTTAGCTGTGCCCAGGATCTGATTTTTAAATAAAAGTTCTCCTGTACATTCTTGTGGGTGTGTATTAGTGAACATACAAAACTGGTTTCTGACAAGTAGTTGCTAGGCAATAAATAGAATACTATTTTGGTGCTGGGTTTGCTAGTAGCTATGAAGGCGTAGTAGTTATCTTGGGATGATGGGAAGACAAAATGTGTGAACATTTTGTGATGGCCACTACTTTGGTTCAGAAAGTTGCATTTGGTTATCACTATCAACCAACGGCAAGGCAGCTTTCAAAGTGCCTCTGACCTACCTGAGATTTCAACTGAACTGCCCTGTTCCCCTATAGGAGAGAAAAAGGGATTTAAGTGTCAGGAATATCAGGGGCATATGGGAAATATGAACCAGGTGTACTCTGTTCTGTGTGGCAGAGACCTGAATGAAACTGGTTGAAAGTTCAAGTAGGACGACAGACCTTATCTTCTTATAAAACCAGTTTTACTGTAGGAAACTTGACTAATAAGATATTGGGGCAATGAGCAGAGTAACTGGAAATATGTGGGCACAATAAAGTTACCAAGTCCACAACTTTTAGTTTCTTTACATTTTATTTTTGCCTTTCCTGTGGTTTTCCTTGCAAACTGTGTGCTGCTTTATTTAATTAGAAATCATCATAGATTCATAAAAAGAAAGGACAGAGGGACCTTGTGAGGTCTAGTCCATCCCTGCTGTGCCTGCAGGCAGGATCTTTTGTACCTGACCTATCCCAGATAAATGTTTGTCTGATCTCTTAAACTGCAAAGTGGGAGACTACAAAGTGGGTAGGAAATTTGTTTGGGTCTGACTGCTTTCTCAGTTAGGTTCTACATTAGGAAGAACTTTCTAAGTCTGCTCTGATGCAGTGAAACACATTATTTCTGGTCCTTTCCTGGTTATATACTTTATTATACTCACCAGTGGGATGAACCATATCACATTTTTATTGTAGATTTTTTTTTGGTTGGTTTTTTTTTTTTTTGTTTGGAAGCTTCTGCTCTGTGCATTAGATCTGGCTTTAAAATCCTGAAGCTAATGAGATGATTTGAAGAACTACATATTAACCCCCTCTGAGGTGGAAAGGCAAGACTGGATTTGATATGCATAGGCCAGATCTGACTTTGAGAAATTTTGCAAAAAATAAATAAAGCCATAGAAATCGCCACAATTTTTATTAAATACCATCTGGCGGATTTTAAAAGCGTTATGCGCACCAAAGCCGGGAGATGCACTCGTGACTCGGCCTGGTGCGCAGTGTGCGGATTTTGGGAACCGTGCAAGTACGCACGTATCTCCTAGTACATGCACAAAATTAAAAGCTCAAAAAAGGGACGGGGTCTGTGTGGGCAGAGTCTGTACCATGAAGCCTGCACATAACTTATATAACACATAAATGTGTGCTGGAGTTCCTACTGCGTAACTGTACTTCTGCTATGGACGGCATTTAAGTAATGAAATAAAAACTAGGCTAGATTTAAGGGTTGGGGTTAATGGGGTAAAAGGTAGGCAAGTTAGCTAGGAGGTTTAGGGAAATCCTCTCTTTACTGGGGCGATCTGAGGAGACAGGTAACTGCGTCAGTGCACATATCTACTAAAATTCCCTCCACGTGCACGCTCGAGTTGGCATTTGTGCGTGTCAATATAAAGTCGCATGTGTACGCACGCATAGCCGATTTTATAATGCACACGTATGTTATAAAATCACCGTGTCCATCTGCGCGTGCCGGCAAACGCGAGCATATGTGCGCCCGCGTGCGAGTCTTAAAATTCACCTTGATGTTTTTAAAAATTGTCAATCTAATGCCCCTTGTCAGTGAGTTGTACGCTTACAGTTGTGCTCCCTGCACACAAGTGTTTTTTTTTTTTTCAGAAACAGATTTAATCCCTTTTGCCTTACAAATCATTGGCTGTGGCTTAGAGATGTTAAAACGGGGTTTAGCTCCACCTAAATCCAATCTGTGCCTCTTGTGTCAAATCCTGGAGGCATATTTGTGATGCTGGCTGCTGCATTGTTGTGCCTCTAGGTGATCATAGACGAGCTGATAAAGAAACTGGATATGAATTTAAATGAGGATATTGACTCCCTCTCGCCGGAAGAGTTGCGACAGCGTGTGGATGCTGCCATCGCTCAAATAGTAAATCCAGCAAGGGTCAAAGAGCAGCTGGTGGACCAGCTAAAGACGCAAATAAGAGATTTGGAAATGTTCATCAATTTTATTCAAGGTCAGTGTCTGTTTTCATATGCAACTGAGGTAATTGTAGATACTGGTTATCTTATAAAAGCAACTGGTTACAGTTACAACTGATTGTTGCAAAGCAGCAGTAGTTCACTAGTTACTGATTTACTTTAGACTCATTTAAAGAGAGACTTCCTGTTGGAAATTCATTTATTTTTCTTTCAGCATTAGGAACCTAATATATGTCATTAGTATATGTCAGAATGCAGAAACAAATATTTTATCATATGTAAATGGCTCCTTCCGAATAAAGGGAACATCCTAATGGTGATGAAAGGACTAATTTTAAAGCTTTAATGTTAAATTATAAAAATCCCCTAATTGGTGAGGAATGAGAACTAATTAAGTAAATGCTGTTTCATAAGCAGTTGAGGTCAGATGAGACTTGGCCTTTTGAGTGTTGATGATCAAACACCGCTAACATGTAGTAACTAGTTATTCCTTGTCGTTCTCCGACACCAGTCCAGAACATAGGGGTTTGTCCCACTCCCAGCTGATGGAGGCAGAATTCCATGGCTGCTTTTTTTTGTATGATATCACTACTACTACTACTACTACTTAACCTGCTTGTGGAACCCAGTGATCCAGTATTTTCTGCCTCCAGCTGTTGAGTAGACATTCTGATGGTTTAGCAGAAAATTATTTTTTTATTTGTAGACATTAATCTCCTAAACCAAAAGGAAAAATTGATTGAAAGAAAGTAGCTATGCTCCAACCTAAAGGTAGCTGAAGTGAGCCAACCTAGTTAATGTTCCCTTCCTCATAGCCAAAGTTTTGGTAGAGCAAAGAAAGAAAATATCTCCGATTTAGAGGATGTACTTCTACTTGAAATTTCCATTATAGTGGTAACTTAGAGAGCAGTGCCATTTCATTTTGCAATCTGCTTTGCCTAGCCTCTACTCCATTCTTAAGGAACTCCATTGGCTCCCTATCTCCTCCCGCATCAGATACATACTCTCACAATTATTCACAACTCCCTGCACAACCACAATCACTCCTGGCTTGAGAATGCGCTACGCTTCCACTCCTCCAGTCGTCCCACCAGAACCACACTCACAGGAACCCTCTACACCCCCACCCTTAAAATTGCACTCCACACTTCCACCAGAGAAAGAGCCCTTTCCTTCGCAGGTCCCTCCCTCTGGAACACCATGCCACTAGAGAAAGAGCCCTTTCCTTCGCAGGTCCCTCCCTCTGGAACACCATGCCACTAGAGAAAGAGCCCTTTCCTTCGCAGGCCCCGCCCTCTGGAACACCATGCCACTAGAGAAAGAGCCCTTTCCTTCGCAGGCCCTGCCCTCTGGAACACCATGCCACTTGAGCTCCGATTGGAACCATGCATTCGGAAATTCAAAAAAGGGGTTAAGACAAGGCTCTTTAAATGGGCTTACCCTGACCCCGATCCTACTTAATCCCCCTGCTCCCTCTCTTCCTCCAGAGAAAGAGCCCTGTCATTATTGTACTTATTGCCTTCTCCTTTTACCTCATCTTTCCCTTGTCATGTTGCCGACCGTATAATCCGGTTGCTTGTATATAGTGCCTCCTCCACTATCTTCTTCCCCTTTCCTCCCCTCTCCCCTCCTTTTACCTGTGCCCTGTTATGTTTACATAACTCTGCAGCATTGTATATACCTTCCCAGCCCTTAGACCCCTTACCTTTATTGATAGCAATATTTGCAAGGTTGTTTATAGTGCTTTTTGAATGTATAATTTGCAATGTTATAGTGTAAAAGTGCCCCCTCTGTACCTTGTTCTCCATCAGGTACTGTTCCTATATTATTTCCATCTGTCCTTTTTTCCCTCTCCTCGCTCGTTCCTATTTTCCTCCTAGCTGCTCCCCTCCCCCCACCCTTGTTTTTTGTATTTTCCTCCTTCAGTAATATTGTAAACCGGCATGATGTACCCACGAATGTCGGTATAAAAAAAGCTAATAAATAAAAATACTCCCTGAAGGAAGTCTTTAAAAAAAAAAACAAAAAACTAAGAGATCCTTGGAAGTTTCCATTAAAGTAAGGCATTCTGAACTAGTACGGACAGTCTGAAATTTGAGCAGAATAAGCCTCCAAGGTCCCTCATGAGAGGCTTCTACGAAAACTAAGACGTCATGGGATAGGAGGCGATGTCCTTTCATGCACTGCAAACTGGTTAAAAGACAGGAAACAGAGAGGGCTGATTTCCAGTTAAGATGGCGGCACAAGCTGGACACTGCTAAGGTCGCGAGCGAATTTCTTGGTTTTTCTGCTAATAAAATTAACATGCCGCCTAAACGTAAAGGTAAGGTGAGGGTATACCCGATGGAGCCTCTACCCTCACCTATTCAGCAAGAAATTATTCGCTTTTTGTCAACACCTACTAGAGAACCAGGAGCCGAGGATCCCTTTGGGCGGAGCGGCGTGGGAGAGCCTCTCGCGCCCCTGGATGAGGCATCGCTGAGTCCCGATCTAAGGAAGCCACCGGCACAGAGAGGTGACGGAGAGGACGTAAGAGATGACCCAGGAAATGTTTGTGCTTCCGGGATTGCCCTCGAGCCTGAGGGGAGCGCCAACCAGGAGATACCGCGATTGTCAACACCTCAGTCAGTAAACGTCAATGCGGACCCCGCGGAGGGAGAGGAGCAAGGTGCGAGTGTAATGCAGAGGTCGGGACAGCTAGTTGGAGGAAGCACCATCGACCTCTCACCAGGCTGCGATGCAGGTTCAGGGAGAATGGCGTCCCCCGTCCCACTGTGGTGACTCTAGATGGCCTCTGGGACCTGGTGGTAGGGTTTAGATTCGAAATGAAAATTGCTTGTAAAAATTTGAGTCAAGCTAATGCCAAACAATATCAAGATATATCTGCCCTGGAAAGAAAACTAACTGAGACAAATAGCAGGGTGTTAATTTTGGAGAAAAAAGATGAAAAGAATCAAGAATTTAAAGCTATGAAAGCTAAAGATCGAATAAGGCTCGACAGACGTATGGAGACTCTCGAAAATAATGCAAAAAGTTTGAACTTGCGTTTACTAAATTTTCCTCGTGTTATAGGAGAGACTCCTTATATTACTTTGAAAAAATTTTTCTCAGAGATTTTGGGATTTTCTGACATAGATATGCCAATAGTTAACACTTGTTATTTCCTACCTATTACTAGAAATAGAGAAATCAACATCCCGTTTCAAGGTGATTTGACAAACATTTTGGGAAAATTCTGAATTGGTTGTTATAGATAAGGGAACATTGATTTCTCTTGTAACAAATTTCGAAGTAAATAAAATCATGAGTCTATTTTAGGAAATATCCCATTAAATTTCACGATTTAAATATTAAAATATTTCCTGATTTAACCCTAGCAACTCAGCAGAGAAGGAAAAGTTTCCTAAATCTTCGTCAAGAAGTTATTGCATTAGGCTACTCGTTTCTTTTACATTTTCCCTGTAAATGTTTAGTTAGAGAGATGAATGCAATATTTTCTTCACTCCAGAGCAATTAGCAGGTTTCATAGAATTAAAAAAACAACCCACATCATCGCCAGAGGTTTAAGTTAAAGATGTAGGTTGTCTTATGCCGCCTTATCTTAAGTTTATCCTCTAAAAGATTTTAAGAAAATAAGATACTCCCTTTTTTTTTTTTCTTTTTTCAGCCCCAAATAGTCATTGATAAAATTAAGATGTCATACTGTAATGTTGATTTGTCCTAAGTTTATGTTCTTTTGAAATTTGGATTAAGTATGATACCTGCTGTTTCTGTTATGAACTGGTATTTGGTTTGTACAATTTTTAAAAAAGTTATAAATAATTAAAAAAAAAAAAAAAAGACAGGAAACAGAGAGTAGGATTAAATGGTGATTTTTCTCCGTGGAAAACAGTGGAGTTTCTCAGGGATCAGTGAGGTGATCAAATTTGCAGATGACACAAAATTATTCAGAATAGTTAAGTCACAAGTGGTTTGTGATAAATTGCAGGGGGACCTGGTAACTGTGTTGTCTGTAAGTATGACTGCGTATGTAAAAGTGCCCCCTCTTACAGTGGTATAAATAGTTAACTTTTTTGTGAGCCTCTACAGAGGCACGCTCTCTCTTTCTCTCACCAGTAGCAGCCCATATAAACAGGGAACACAGTCAGAGTGTATTGGAAGAGATAAACCACCTTCTTTTTGCTTGGGCAGAAACCAATTTGCAACAAGTTTTAGCCCTGTACATTATAGGGAGACAGAATATAGGAGCAGATTATTTGAGCAGAAATGCCCTAGATCTGAGAGAATGGGAAATGAGCACCCAAGCATTTCAGATAATAGGGCAGAGATGGGGAATGTCAAAAATGAATTTAATGGCCACTTACAAAAATACAATGGTAAAATGATTCTTCTTTCAAAGTATAGAAAGACGTCCCAAGGGGATAGATGCTCTACTTCAGTCCTGGCCCCAGGAAGGCATATAGGACGAGTCATAACGAAGGTGGAGACAGAAAAGACAAAAGTAGTCTTATCCGAATTGGCCAAGGAAACCTGGTATGCAGACGTAATGAGGCTAAACATAGATTATCCATCCATGCTCAAAAATATATTTATTTATTTATTTTAACTTTTTTTTCTATACCGTTGTTCAGATGGGTACCGTCACAACGGTTTACAATAAGGCACATAAAAATGTTAAAATATATCAAATTACACAGGTGCCATTAAGGTTCGGTAACATAGTTTTTGTAAACAATACTATTTGGTAAGTGTGTTAAATCATGTCCATTTCTTATTGAATCAGTTTTGGATACAAGATTAGCTTTATCATTTTACTTTTATCCTTTATAGATGAACGAAAAAAATGAAGATTAAACTAAAATAACAAAAACTACACACATATTGATTTTGGTTATGTGTGTGGGTGTTCAAATTGTTTGTCCCTTGCATTTCCCTGGGTACTATTCTTCCTTCTCTTTTTGATAAGCTTGTTTAAAGAGCCAGGCTTTTAGATTTTTTCCTAAAGGTTTTGCTGTCACTTTGTAATCTTAACACCAGTGGCATGGTGTTCCATAGTATGGGTCCTGCCAGTGATAGTGCTCTTTCTCTTACTTGTATTAGTCTTGCTGTTTTGATTGATGGAATAGTTAGGAGTGCTTTGTTGGCTGATCTCAGGTTTCTGTTGGGGTGTGTACGCGAAGGGCTGTGTTCAGCCATTCTGCTTTTTCGTTATGTATTAATTTATGTATCGTGCATAGTGTTTTGTACTGAATTCTTTGCTCAGTGGGCAGCCAGTGTAATTCCACCAGGGTTTCTGTGATGTGGTCTCTTTTTTGCTTTTACCGGTCAAGATTCTAGCAGCTGTGTTTTGTAAAATTTGTAATGGTCTTAGTGACGTATATGGTAGACCTAGTAGAAGGGTGTTACAGTAATCAGTGCTTGCAAAAATCAAAGCTTGCAGCACTGATCGAAAGTTGGCAATTGTTAGAAGTGGTTTAAGTCTTCTAAGCACCATGAGTTTGGTGTATCCTTCCTTTACTTGTAAAGATATATGTTTTAAGCTTAGTTCTGTGTCAATTATTACTCCTAGGTTCCTTACTTTTTCTGCTAATTCTATTTTTTGGTTATTTTTGAGTATAATTGGGTTTTGAATGATCTCAATATTTTTTCGTTGTAAATGTATAAATTCTGTTTTCTCTATATTAATTAATTCCATTTGGTTTAGTAATTGTTTGATATCTAGATACATGTTAGCTATGTCTAATGTTTTTTCAATTGTGTCGTCAATTAATTGAATATCGTCAGCGTATATATAATGTGTGATGCCCATACCAGCCAGCAGGTGACATAACGGTAAGAGGTATATGTTGAAGAGTGTGGCCGATAGGGCTGAATCCTGTGGTACTTCTGTTTGAAGGTTTATCTTTTCTGACATTGCGTCTTTGATTTGTACTTGGAAATATCTGTTGCTTAGATATGATCTAAACCATTTGATAGTTTTGTTACTTAATCCTATTTCTTCTAGTCTATTTTTTTTTTAAGTTTTTTATTGGAATGAGGCACAGAACATACATATCCAGAAGATACAAAACATTCATATATATATAGTATAAAATATAAACATCCTCAGTTCCATTTTTCAGACCAAAGAGTCTAATGTTATTTTCGAACTCCCCCCTAACAACTGGTATGACTGCTTTATGGTATCAAAGGCTGCTGATAGGTCTAGCATCACAAGAATGTAATGTTTACCATTGTCGAAACCTCTCCTGATGTAATCTGTTAGCGCAAGCAGTAGTGACTCTGTGCTATAGTGTTTTCAAAAGTCATGTTGTGATGGATACAGGATATTATTGCTATCTAAGTGTTCCGCTAGTTGCTTTTGTATAGTTTTTTCTATTAATTTTGCAATTAGGGGTAGGTTAGATACTGGTCTGTAATCTCTCAATTTAAGTGGGTCGCTGTTTTTCTTCTTTAGAATTGGTTTTACTATTGCCCCTTTTAGTGTCTCTGGCATGGTTCCTTCCTCTAAGGATAGAGTAACGATCTTTGCTAATGTTGGGGATACTGTGTTTGCCACTTTTTTATGTCTATGGTTGGTATTGTGTCATTTGCATGTGGGGAGGGATTTAGTTTTTTTTTAGCATCGATTCGATTTCTTGTTCTGATGTTTCATTGAATGTCGTCCATTTTTTAACATCTCTTTTTTTCATTTTAATTTCTTGTTTTGTTGTATTTGGAATTTTTGTTTTTAGGTTCTTTGATTTTGTCATTGAAAAATGTGGCTACTTCATTGCATCTATTTACTGGTGGGTTTTGTGGAGAGTCAGATTTGCCATTGGTTAGGTTTCTTACTATGGAAAATAAAGTTCTTGGGTTGTTTCATATTTCTCTATTTTAGTGCTGTAGTACTGTTTCTTTGTATTGAGAGTTACTTGTTTATAGTAGGCTAGATGTTTTCTGTATTTAGTTAGGTTTTCGGTTGTGTTATCTTTTCTCCATTCTTTTTCTTTTTTCCTTAGATTTCTTTTGACTTCCTTTATCTTTTCATTATGCCAGGGGTTTGTTTGTTTGGGTTTCTTGATGTTAATACATTTTATTGGGTTTATCTCATCGGCTAGATTTTGGGTTATTTGCATCCATGCTGTGGTAGTGGAGTAGCAGTCGGTGTGATCTAATTTTGTTAATTTCGTCTGAATTGTCTCTGTGTTTCTAAGTTATAAGGTGGTCAATATTTAAATTTAATGGGTTCTTTTTTTTCCTGTGTTGATTGGGGTTCAATGTATTTAATAGCGGATTGTATGAGGAAGTGATCTGACCAAGAGATTTGTGTATAGTCTGTTTTGATGTGTTCTAGGTGATTGTGGTTGATGAATGATTATATCAAGAGAGTGTCCTGCTTTGTGAGTGGGCTTGTCAGTGGTTAGAGTGAATCCTAGTGCCGTCATATTATCCACTAGTGTTTGGCAGGTGTTAGATAAGGGATTTGTGTCCATGTGTAGATTGAAGTCGCCTAGTACAATGGTGGGTTTTGGAGTATTTAAGTGTGTTGTTAGGAATTCAATTAGTGGGGAGATATTTAATTCTAATAGGCTAGGTGGGCAGTATATCAAGCATATTTGCAAGTTGGTAGTTTCAAAAAGGGTGATTTCATGGTTTTTTGGGGGTGTTGTCGGTATTAGTTTATATTTGAATTTTTTTTTCAGTTGTTAGCATTGGACCCCCCCCCCCCCCCGTTTATTTATTCTGGGGATTGAAAAAACATCACAGTTCCTATGTGCTATTTGATTCTTTAAGATTGTGTCTCTTACACCAAGGACCAGTTCAAATGGAAGATCTTTCTCCATTTTGTCTTACAGCCTGACTATTGAGAGGAAACAATTATTTAAAAAAACAAGAAAAGGCTTCATATCTTTAACTTTTATATAAGGTTATGATGTTGTGCAGGGAGAAATCCAAGGACTTGGTGCACAATTCATTAAAAGTCCAGTTGGCAGCTCTATCTTGTTACAGAGAGCAGATTAAGGGCCTTATTCTAACCTCACATCCTGATATTATGCAGTTTTTGAAGTGGGTAAAGAGATCTTGACCTCCTTTTTAATCCATTAATTCCACAGTGGAGCCTAAATTTAGTACTCGGGGTGCTAACCACGTTGCCTTTTGAACCACCACAGCAGGCTTCCATCAAGTATCTAACACCGAGAACTGTTCCTAGTGTCGCTCACCTTGGCTAGATGAATATCGGATATTCAAGCTTTGTCATGTAAGGATCCTTTTTTGAGGATTGACATGAATTCAGTAATTATATCTCCGGTACCAACCGTTTTCCCAAAAGTCATTTCCTCTTTATATAAATCAAGCCATTTTTTTGCCACCTTTTTCAGAAGAGGACTGTAAAGAAAAAGGAAGACCCTAAGGTATTTGGATTTCAGATGAGCTTTGGTGTTTTTTAGAAGTCACAAATTCATTTCAAAGAACGGACAAAGTTGTTTGTGAACAGCACCGAACAAAACAAAGGAGAGATCGGTTCCAAGGTGACAACTGTAAATTGACGGCCTACGTGCTGAAAGGAAAACAAGTAGCAGATGGGATAAAGGCCAATTCATTGAGAGCACAGGCTTCCTCATGGGCAGAGTTGAGTGCAGTAAATTCAGAAGAAATTTGCAAAGCCATAGCTTGGTCATGGTTACATATATTTTCAAGGCACTACATAAAGAAGACGCGAACTATGAAGCAAGCTTTCTAAAAGCGGGATTAAAATCCACCCACCTGAAGTAGTTTGGGCTTTGGTACATCCCCAACGTTCTGGACTGGTGTAGCAGAAAGACAAGGAAGAAAAAATTAAACTTACCTGATAAATGTATTTTCTTTATTTCTGCTACACCGGCGCAGAAACCCTACCTTTAAAAAACTTTCAATAGAAGTCTCCTTAATCAGTTATTTAACAAGTTTTTAAAACTTAGTTAAACTTTGATTTTTGAGCTTTGTCAGTTGAATACTGGATCATTTGGGTTCCCCAAGCAGGTTAAATAATCGGTGATGCCATATTAAAAAAAAAAAAAGGAATTCTGCCTCCATCAGCTGGGAGTGGGATAAAATCCCAGCATTCAGGACTGGTGTAGCAGGAATAAAGGAAAGAAAATGTGTGGCCTGGTTTGGCCTCTGTTAGAAACAGGATGCTGGGCTTGATGGACCCTTGGTCTGACCCAGCATGGCATGTTCTTATGTTCTTAATTATCAGGTAAGTGGGATTTGTTTTTTTTCTCCTGAAAAAGCAGTCAAAGATAGTGAACCTGTTCCCTTTTGATTGATCTAGCCAAGGGGACACTCTCCGAAGTCAGAGGTAATTAATTCACGTCTGTGCCTCTCCCTGCTGTTTGTAGATGAAGTTGGAAGCCCCCTGAGTGAGGAGAAGCATTGCAACTGCTCAATAGACCAAAGTGATGGAGGAGGCTCTTCCAAGCCGAATGTGAGGAAGCCCCCTGGAAACGGAAAAGGTGGGTCCTAATCGGAAACTAACCCTTTTCTTTGCCTTCCTAAGTAAGGCTTTTTATATCCTTCCTCTGAGACTTCTTTATTTTCTTAAGAGCATTTTTTTTTTCTGGTCAGTCCAACCAGTTCTGTCTTTCTGCTCTGTGCAGCTGGAGTAATCTCAGGAATCCTCTCCTCATCTCCAGCTTTTCAGCAGATCTGATAATGCAAGGGGCAGGGTAGCTGCACATTAAAGCAAGATTATGAGCGGACCCTTTGAAATGAATCCCCAAAAACAGAAGTATTTAAAACTGATTTTTTTTCTCTTCATTACAAGAAACACAGTAATGGAAAAATTGACCAGATGATTTACCAAGGTGATTAAAAAAAAAGACCCCATTGTATCCTCCACTCTGATTTACACAAAATCGGGGCAAGTAGTGGCTGTGGTACTGCTGTTCTAAAAGGAGAATGGTCATGCTTCTCGCTGTCAGAACAGTCATGGAACTGACAGAAAAACTGCACTGCTGAACGCCCCCTGTTAAGAGACACACCAGGTCCAGAGCTTTGTGATTGTTGCGTGATGTTGTTATCCTAATTTACTGTTAAAGCATTATTATGTGGCAGAGGAGTGGAGTGGGCTCCTTTTCTCTTTGGAAAGGTAAGGAGCAGAGAGCCTTGAGGGACTGCTTGAGGCTTACCTACTTGAAAAGAAAAGGCACAGTGCACCTGAAGAGTAACCAGAAAATGCAGTTTTCTTATATTAAGGTTGATTTTAAAAAATGGCATATATTTGGGATACTATGTTTTACTATTATTGTCATTTCTGTATTGCTACTGCACATATGCAAGGCTGTACAAATGCACATAAGAGACTAAGCTCCATGGCACAGGGCCTGTCTAGTTAAGACACACAGGAGGTTTTGGGAAATGTATTAATTATAGTATATATAGTTAAAATTGACAAGGCTACATTTCAATATGCCTCTATGCACATAGTCAATTTGTACCTTGAGGATTTATTACTCCTGTAATGACCACATGAAGTGGGCTCACTGTGCATTCTAGTTTTAGGTTCAATCTCCCTTCATTATTGTGTCTAGAGCAAGTCACAAAACCCCTACCTGCTGAAATATAAGACTGTAACCCTGCTGTGTATGCTGATGGCACTACCTGAATACTAACTATTACTGTTCTTCTCTTTCTTCTTTTTCATTTTGGATCTATACAGTGAACTCTGAACAAGCACGAAAGATGCGAGAAACAGGGCTGCAGCTGCTGCGCCGAGCTCTGGCTGTGCTGCAGATCTTTGCCATCAGCCAGTTTGGCTGCTCCATGGGCCATATCCCTCACAATCTGTGGCAGCAGGACGAGGCCACCAAAGACTATTCCCCCTTGGTTAGGAAACTGGAATCCACCGTGCACAAAGTGCAACAGCTGGCCTCAAAGCACCAGCAGCAAACAGATCACGTGATCAGCTACACTGCCAAGCAGGAGGCTTCCTTGGCTGGGCGAGACGACCTGACGATGGCTGTCAGGAAGGAACTGGCCGTAGCCATCCGAGACCTGCTGGCCCATGGGCTTTATGCCTCCTCACAAGGCATGAGCTTGGTGATGGCCCCAATTGCTTGTTTGATCCCAGCATTCACCACTGCCCCCCAGACCATGCACCCCTGGGAACTCTTCGTGAAATATTACAATGCTAAGAATGGCCGAGCTTTCGTGGAGTCCCCAGCTCGCAAACTGTCCCAGTCTTTTGCCCTGCCAGTGTCTGGGAGTGCCACCGTCACCCCCAAGCAGAGTCTCTTGTCGGCCATCCACACCGTGCTGACCGAGCATGACCCTTTCAAGCGCAGTGCTGACTCTGAATTCAAAGCGCTGGTCTGCATGGCTTTGAATGAGCAGCGCTTGGTCTCCTGGATTAACCTGATCTGTAAGTCGGGGTTCTTAATTCAGTCTCATTACCAGCCCTGGAGCTATATGGCCAACAGCGGCTTCGAGAGTGCCCTCAACATCCTCAGTCGGCTCAGTCGCTTAAAATTTAACTTGCCTGTTGATCTAGCAGTCCGTCAGCTAAAGAATATCAAAGATGCTTTTTGACAGAACCTTATTTATTTATAGTTCTTATGTGAGAAAATAGCAATATTCTGTTAGGGCAGGGCTACTCAAATCGGTCTTGGGAGCCCCCCAGTCAGGTTTCTAGGATCTCTAATGAATATACATGAGATTTATTTGCATACACCGCCTATGTATGCAAACATTTCTCATGCATATTCATTAGGGATGTCCTGAAAACTCAACTCGGGGTTGGGTGACCACGGACCAGTGTTTGTACCCCTAGGTTTGGGGATAAGTAGTAGGCTGTAGCTTTTTGTGTTTCTAAAAGCTTGGGCCTGATTTAGCAAAGGTTATTCCCAGAGGCATACATTGGGAGAAATCCCTTGCAAAATGGGACCCTTTAGTGCCTATACAGATGACCTTGATGCTTCTCAAGGTTGCACTTCAGTGGCTCAGTGATGGATGCTGTTTCTTACTTACAAATAGCACATCAGGTGAATACTACTCTTACCAGCACATATAGAACACAATGAATTGGCCTGATGTATATGTAGATGCAGAATGAGTTTCTTTAAGGCAACAGTGTCCCCTGCATGCTGCAGAATTTTACATTTGCAGCTAGCAGCAGGACAAGTGGAAAATTCAAAAAATTGTAAAGCTTTTCCTAGCACAGGCAAACTTAAAACAATGATACACCCAACCATCCAGCATCGATCATCATGCAGTAGAGGGAGAGTTAAACTGTTTTGAATGTCCTCCACGGTTTTAGAAGATTGTGGATATTTTATTAAAGTAATTCTTGTGATGTGTCAGAAGAATAGCCAAAATCTTTAATACAAGTCAATGATGCAGTTTCCATGAAACACGGTCATGTTGGGGGACTGCTGACTTGTATTAAAGATTTTGGCTATTCTGCTGACACATCACAAGAATTACTTAATAAAATATCCACAATCTTCTAAAACTGTGGTGGACATTCAAAACTGTTTAACCCTCTCTGTTGACTGAAGATTTTCCTAGCATACAAATGGAAAACTAGAAATTTAATTTGCAATTGTTTTTTCTTGGTATCGAAGAAGATGCCTTGTGACCACGTCTGACACCCCTTCCCGATCCCCTGATGGGTGGCTAAGGACAGAAGATGCTTTGGGTACAGGGTTAGGTTATTTTTTTTAAGTGGTGAGGCCTTTCCTGATTCCCTCAACACAAAAATGGACAAAACATTCTTTTTGAACTTTTTTATTTTTTTTTTTAACTCTCTACCCATTCCAAATTCAATTTTATAGCCTTTAAACAGGCATTTCAGTATAACTGACTGCAAATTTGGATTGTGCTGAAATACTCCCCCGCCTGGTGGGTGATATTAATTAACATGGAGTGTTAGAGGCTCATCTTACTTTTTAAGATGTTTTCACCTTGTGATTATTGGATTGGTGAGTCTCGGCAACGCTCATCCTGGGCAGTGCTGCGATTCCCTGCTGGGCTGCATCCCCCCCCCCCCCACCATGCCGCCAGTACCTCTCTGACTGAGCCCAAGAAAGGGAGCAGGGGTAACTGAGAGGAGCTGGAACTGGCAGCAACAAGAACATTGGAAGGAAGAGGCTTGTTGTGGGACTTAGCATAGACAAGTGCTAGCACTAAACCATTAACCCCTCCGTAGGGGCAATTTTCAGCTCTGCTAACATTGGATTTACCAGACTGAAATGCGCCTTTAAGGAAGAAATAATTCCCTCAGGTCACAGTCGCACACATCTCCTCCAGAATCCGTAACCTAAGTGGAGTGGTAGGAGGCAGCAGCTCCTGGCTGGAAAATTATAGTTGGTTCCAAGCTGTCAGTATGCTCTTCCCCCATCCCCTCCCATTTATTTATTTTTTTTTTTTTACATATTCCCCCTGTCGTTCTAATGGGAGCACCCCAGAAGTGTATATTTTCTTTTAAAAACTAATGCCCATAAGAGGTAGCGACCTGGGGCCAGCTGGACTCGATTAGACATCTGCTCTTTTCCTGTGGACAAGGGTTGGTTGCTACCTCCTACCTTCCCAAGTGGTGCTCTATCTTGTTCAGTTTTCTCCTTTTTCAAGGCTTTATTTTCCAAGCTAACCAACATGGGGAAAGCTATTTTATTGCCAGCATAACCTCTAGGCTAAATACAGACGAGCAGCCATCGGGTCCAGCAGTGGTGTGGTTCACCCTGGGTTTAGCCCTCCCCTCTTTCATCCAGCCCCTCAAGTGTCGGCCTCTCTTTCTCTTTCTATGCACCCTCTCACCGGGAAGCTTCTAAGATTGACCTCCTCATTCCCCTTCTTCTCCAGGAGCTCCTTGCTTCTCTATAAGAACATTGCTCCCTCCTCTCTTTCTGCAGTGGGAATCTGGGACAGGCACTTACAGTGCTGCATTGCTGTCTTAAATAACCCAGTGCGCTCCATTGGAGAAAATGCTGTGAAAGTATTTACTGTGCTATATATATTTAAATGAAGGTAAACTTGATGCAGCAAAATGTAGATACTATGGTCATTTGTATTAAATGTTAAAATATAATTCCAAAGAACAGTTGACTAAGATCAGTAAGAAACAAGCACTTTAAGTATTTGAAAGAGCATTTGGGCTCCCTCACGCTGCTTCTCTTCTCTTCGGGAAGCAGACTACCCATGGCTGCTTTAAAGGCAAAGAAAACCATCAGTCAGGGATCCTGGAGCTTTTCTGTAGAACAGCTGAGCATGATTCTTGGACTGAAAGCAAAACATCTACATTGTTGTACATGGAACAGGCCAGTTCCATGGCAGCAAAATAGTTACAGAATATTGTGCCCTACAGGAAAATGATAAAACCATTGTTAAAAGAAATTAGTACAAGATTACTTTTCACAGTTATCCAGTACTGGAATGCCTTAAACTGGCCTCTCACCCTTCAGGTTAAAGATGCAGTTCAGCAAAACCAGAACCAATTTTGACCAATTAGATTGGAAGATGCTTCACGCTAATATCAGAGAATATATTTTTTTGGTTGTACCCCGCCCTGAACCATGGAAGGGTGGGTAACATATTTTAAATTAATAAATGAATATTAGAGAAATACCAAGCTATGCTGCCATAACATATGTTGAGCTTCCTAGAATACAGCACCAGGTAAAGATCAAAGTAAAGAGAGCCCCACAGGGACTGCCAGCTGTAAATTGATGCAGGCATGTACATTTGTGACCCAAAATAAAGATTTGTTTTTTTTCAAGGTTGTGGTCATTTAAAAGCAGCATGGCGATTCAGAAGTCTATATGGCAATTCCTTGTATCCATCTTGTATTAAAGACTTTACTTTGCTTCCTGGTGATTTTCCCTGAATGCCTAAGAGCAACCATGTTTAGAACAGTGTCCCAAATTACCTCTCACAGGCTTGGATTCTGTGTTTGCATTCTTTGGTGATGTCCCATTTCATATGCACCAGTTGGATCCAGTTTTGTGGCTATTTGCTGAGGAAGAGGGCACAGCTTACAGAATTTTGTAAAAAAAAAAAAAAAAGCTCCAGGTATTTTGATCATGCTCATCTATAATGAAATGTTAAATATACGATGTTACATAAGTGTGTATCTTTCTGTTGTATAGAGAAGGGAAATAAAAGATTATTTTATTGGAAAGGATAGATGTTAATATATTCTTTTAAAGATGTTTTTTAAAGCTAAGAATAAGAATGCAGAAAATAAACCAAAAAGCTTGACACTTCATGGGAAAATACAGTGGTGCAAGGAGGACCCTGCATTGTCCTGGAAACTTGCCGTTGCAGAATATGTATCAGAGATGTGACAGAATGTAAGTTAAGAATTTGCAGCTGTGGCGGCAGTTTCTCTGCATCCCATTTTTGTATGGTTGTGAGTACCTAATTAAATAAGCATACATTGAGTTGCAGCACAATCCTGTAGTGGGAGTTTCACCGTGACACAATAATATATTAACTGCTGCCAGACCTCTTGGTCTGCCCAGCCTCTCCCATATCTACTGAGGACACCATCATCTCCCTCTGCATCTGTGCCAAGCATGTCTGTATTCTGATGCTGTTTTTGTTACTACGACCTCTGCTGATAGCGCCTTCCAGAGGCCTTCACTGCCCACTCAGTAAGCAGAGATTGCTCATAAGCAGCAGTGGTATGTTCTAACAATTATTTCACCAGCAGCACAAACTATTATAAAGCTAAACAAAAAAAATGCATAAAAATAATTTACCAGACTTTATATCAGTGATACATCAAAATTAGTCAACTGTCTGTTCCCCATTTCCAGTTATACCCAGTGTTAATTATGTTCTACTAATACAATCCTTTTGGCAAAGATTATATGCAAAAGCAGCAAAATGTCTTAGTGTGAAATAAAACAGTTGGACCGTGAATACTGTTGCACCGATTCTAAGTTCAAACTGAAAATTATCACCACCACCACGTCAGGGCCAGGATTGAAGGAATGGCGGTGGAACTGGAGGGGTAATGTGGCAACTGCTGCTTGTGATCTACTTTGCAGGGAGATTCAGGGCTGCCTAAATATGAGTGAGTGGAATGTCACTTGGTCACAGATTGCCAGAAGGCACAGTGTGAAGTGAGCTTAAATTGCAAGAAGGAAGCTTATTGGGTTTTAATCTCAGTGGCTGTAAAACTGCGCCACATCTCTGCTCATGTGGATCCATAAGTTAGGGTATGAAAATTTTAGACTTTAAAAGTCTGCCATGCTTTAAAATGCTGCAGAATATCACTGTCTTTTCAGGGTTCTTTTCTTTCCTTACAGACTTAGGAATGAACATTTTTTTTAATGTTTTACAGTGCAATTTTGGAAATTGTCTTTTTCCTGTCTGTTATTTCTGGTGTTACTTTTCTATCTAAGTTGTCAGTTCTGTGCATATATGGAATGAGATGACTGTTGTACTTATACAGATGTTGTGGAAAGTGAAAATAAAGCACCGTGTTATGCATTATTTTGTCTGGATTGTTTTCCACGTGGTTCGCTTTGATCGTGTTGCTCTGTGCTGCTTGCCTTTATCTTTTTGACATTGCACTGGTGAAAAAAGTTTTTTCATATGGTATCGAGAACATGATCTTTCCAGTTGCCAGTTATTCTGCAGTGGGAGGGGCAGTGCCTCTGTTTCAGATAAAGAAAAAATTACCTTGTTTGGGCCTGAAAAATAATTATGTTCGTCAGCAAACTTCCATAAATAAGTCCTCCTCTTACGGACCTAAATCTGTATACCTTAGAGGAGAGAAGAAATGGGGGGGTGTTTGGGTACTTGCCAGGTACTTGTATCCTGGATTGGCCATTGTTGGAAACAGGATGCTGAGCTTGTGGACTCTCGGTCTGACCCAGTGTGGCAACTTATGTTCTTATGGGATAAGATACAGACTTTCAAATTACCTAAAAGGTATTAATAATGTACCAGAATCAAAAGCTTAGGGGATAATGATATGAAACTCCAAGCGGGCAGTCTTGGGAACAATGTTGGGAAATATTTCTTCACAAGAAGGGTTGTTGAATGCCTGGAGTGCCTTCCTGGAAGTGGTGAAAACAAGAGCAGTCATAGAATTCAAAAGGGCATGGGATAAACATAGAGGATCCCAAATGGCTGGAGGATAGAAATGAAGAACCTCTGGTTACTTTCGGTGTATTCAAAAAATACAAAAGTGCAGTTAGGCAGCTCAAACCAACAATATACTAAAAAAAACTGTCCTCTTCTGTCTTCTCAATCCTGTACCCCAAAGTCATTCATAGATCAGTGTCCTCTGTACACCTCTTTTATATGTATATTCATATAAAGTCTCTAAAGCATGGTTTTTGAAAGCCAACAATAGTACTATAACCAGATGTCAGCCTGTATTTTGTTAACACACTAACTGCTTCAGGGGTAAAGTGCAAATACAGTTGGCTTTCAAGAAACATGCTTTTTTAGAGATGTGAGTTTTAAATTGTATATGAAAAATATTTAAAACAAAGGTGAATATTTATGAATGACTTTGGGGTACATGATTGAGAAGACAGGATGCTTTTTTAATCTCTCGTGTCCAGCTTGCTAATACCCATTAATTTGATGCAAGCCCTATTTAGAAAATAAGATATATGTATATTTTCTGAATGGGGCTCTTTTTGGCTATATATTGTTACTTTTGGTGTAACATTTCTGCACAGGGATAACCTGCATCGGGCTGCAGATACAATCCTAAAACTTCTGCTGGGCATACTGGATGGTTCATTTTGGTCTGTCTCTGCTGTCATTTTCTATGTTCCTGTGTCCTCTCTCTTCCCTCTAAAATGACCCTAATCTATTTTCAAGTGGTGACAACCTTGGAGCTAAGCTGTTAAACCAGATGAAATTCCAGGAGGCCTGGTGGACTTTAATGAATATAAAATGTGATCTAATTAATGGAAAAATGTTTTTGCTTATGTGATTAAACAGTAAGTAGCTAGTAGCTCCATTTAATTTATGTATTCACTTTTTTTTAAATAGAAAGTGTGCCCCTGGGGAGCATTTTACCATCAGTATTAAAAAAAAAAAATAGAATAAAATGGTGCAAAAGTAAATACTCTTGGTTATAGGCAGAGATAAGTTAATAGAAAAACTGCTAGTAATCCATGTTCTTGTTTAATGTGGTGAGTAGAAAAAGACACATGCTTTGCGCAGATGGAAATAGTGACACCAAAGGTCACATAGAATCAAGAGCAGAGCTGGGATTGGAACTCAAACGGCTGACCCAATGGCTTAGTGGCAGTGTTGTGTACTGCCATGCAGAGGGGCCTAGAGTGAATTCCCAGTTTGGGTCTTCTACACCCTTGGGGGAGAGGGGGGGTTGCTGCTGAGGTAGTATTCACAACCTCTGCACTGCGGGAAGAGTTATGGTCATTGTTAAGGTGATAACAAGGTTCTGGAAGGAGCCCTGCTGCATAGCTTCCCTTCTTGGGACTATTGGGCAGTGATTAAACTTAAAGAGTTGCTGTAACAGGCTGCGTGTTAAAATTGCTGAAATGTAGCACACAGTTTCTTAATGTATAAGCTAATATCTAATGCAGGAAGCTAATGGTATACTAATGTATCTAGAGTCAAAAATGCACAGAAACCCAAAAATGTACACACAGAAAAGGCTTGGTCCACATTAAAATGATAGATTTATGCATATAATTCATATTTAAAAAATAAATACAAAACACAGGATGAAACATGTTTTAAATTAAAGTGTAAAATAAATAAATACAAATCAACAGAAGAGCGCAGCACGGTATACATCCACCTCCTCTCGCCAAGCAATGGGCCACAAGCAGAATCAGTTAAGACACCTGCAATTTCAGTCATCTGTCGGTCCCAGTTTCACACTCTTATAAAGCTATAAGCTCTTTTCTAACAAATGACAAACCATGTGTCACCCACCATTAGCAAATAAACCCAAACCACTCCAAATACACAAAATGTAAAAGAATTTTTCAGGTTCATCTCCGAGTGTGCAAGATAAGTTATTCATTTGCATTTTGTGTATTTGGAGTGGTTTGGGTTTATTTGCTAATGGTGGGTGACACGTGGCTTGTCATGTGTTAGAAAAGAGCTTATAGCTTTATAAGAGTGTGAAACTGGGACAGACAGATGACTGAAATTTCAGGTGTCTTAACTGATACTGCTAGCGGCCCACTGCTTGGCGAGAGGAGGTGGATGGTGGGGATGGAAGAAAGGGACCATAGTGGGATGGATCAGCACTGAAGGAGGTGGAGAAGGGGGAACAGGAAGGAGAGGGAATGCTTGGAAGGAGGGGTGGGGGAGAGTGCTCTAAAGGGCTACCTTTATAGGAATGTCTTAATAGCACTGCTGCAGCCTGGTTTACTGAAACGTTTGAATTTATCTGAGAGCTGCTGCAACCTAGTGCTGTGCCGAGAGATTTTGGTGGTGGTGTTACTGAGATGTGGTGTAGTCTTAGTCTTGTGGATATGAAGTTTAGTCCTTACTGAAGGCTCCTTCTGACTAGAAAGGTTGCCTTTCAAATATGTTCTAGCTAGGGGCTCCTTCATTTTCAGTTTAAACTGATTTTCACCCTCCTTTTATGCGACTGTGAAGCCAAGCTGTGGCCGATGCTTCGGTTCCAGCTGATTTCACAGTCACCCACCCAAGCACTGCTGAACAGCAACCCAGCCAGGAGCTTTCTGACGGGATCCCTGCCTCTCTGGCTCAGCGCAGACTCTGCTGCACAGGGAGGGGGAGGAGGGGGGGCGCCCGGAGTCACCACAGCCGATAAGAATGAAGGGGGGGGGGGGGGGGGGACAATGGAAGAGGGGAAGAAGAAAGGGAAATGCTGGGGTGAGGGATAAAGGGATCAGCTGGAGAATCAGTTGAGGGAGGGGATGTGGCTGTGGGAGGTTTCTGTCCACCAAATTAAAGTCGCTTTTTTGCACTGAATTTTCTTCCATTTTTGTTCTTTGTCAAAATAAACCTTGATAAATTCCTGGGACAAAATAAAAACTGAAAATGAAGGTCCCTAGTTATATCCCACCTTGGTTGATTTTTTTTTTTTTTTTTTTAATTCACTAGCGGGCTATTACTGTAAAGTGCACTCCAGTGGAGCGCTCTGTTAGCACACGTTTGTCCATGTGTTTTTGATGCACTATTTTTACCCCTTATACAGTAAGGGGTAATAGCGCGTCAAAAACGTGGTGCCAAACCCCCCCCCCCCCCCCCGAAACTAATAGCGCCCTTAACATGCAAATACATGTTGATGGCCCTATTAGTTATTCCCATGTGTGATTCAGAAAGTAAAATGTGCAGCCAAGCCGCACATTTTACTCTCAGAAACTAAATCCTGCCAAAGGCAGGCGTTGATTTCGGCCGGCACCGGGGAAGTGTACAGAAAAGTAGAAAAAACTGCTTTTCTGTACACCCTCCGACTTAATATCATGGCGGAGGCCCTAAAAAAAAATAAATTTTAATTAAAAAAATTTTTTTTAATCTGCCTGCAGGTTGGAAGACGGATGCTCAATTTTGCCGGTGTCCGTTTTCCGAACCCGTGGCTGTCAGCGGGTTTGAGAACAGACGCCAGTAAAATTGAGCATCCGCTGTCAAACCTCTGACAGCCGCTGCTCCTGTCAAAAAGGAGGCGCTAGGGACGCGCACAGGGGAGTGGCCTGTGTGTGTGCTGGGAGAGCGGGCGCTCGCCCACTCTCCCGCGTTTCTTTCTGTATTGGCCTGAAAGGAAGGTAATAAATCTAAATAAATAAAATCTCTGGGGATGGGGGCCATGAGGAAAAAGAAGGATAGAGGGCCAGGGATGTGGCTGTAAGAGAGAGAGGACAGGAGCCACGGGGATTGGGCAGGGAATGAACTTGGGATGGGGCCATGGTGGGGGCAAGCAGGGCAGGAGCTAAGGCACTTAGGGAAGGGAGAGAATGGGAAGGTGAGCCCTCAGGAGGGGGTCACAGAAGCAAGTAGGATGCTGCTGTCCCCAAATTCTTGTTTTATTTTGTGTGTGTGTTGGGGGGGGGGGGGAGTTGTTTGTTTTCATTTTTATTAGGTTCATTTGCCAAACCAAAACAAATTTAACAAGAAAGAAAACCCAAACCAACCTTTTTTTTTTTTTTTAGGGCTTCCAGTGGCCCTGGTTGGACCTTCCCAGGTCCAACAACTGCTCTGAGCCAGGGCCTGCCTGGAACCAGGCTGGGGCTGAGTCCATCCCCACTGTTTAAAAGTGTCAGGGCTGGGGAGCTCCCATTCCAGCCCCTCACTTCCCCCTTCCCTTGATCCTGGTGATAGACAAGCAGAAGCCATACCTGGTCACTTTAAAAATGGTGCCAGCCACCGGGAGGACAGTGTTGAAGTGATATCGCTGTGGTGCGATCTCACTGGTGTGGTTGTCACCATTTTGACATAAATATTAAGTTTTATACATTACCAATTGTAACCTGCCAGTACACCATCTTCCAAAAATAGCAAGATTTTCACAGGGGTAAAGCTTTGGGTGTACTCTGTCCAGCCCCTGTCGATCATCGGGACTTAGTATATGCACATTTATCTCCTTCATGTTCATTGTGGATATCCTGAAAGCCTGACTGGCTATGGGGTCCCCACGACAGGTTTAGGAAGCCCTGCTCTATACCATGCACTTGTGCAGCTCCAAAATAAAACTACATAATGCATTCGTCTTTGAATCCAACGGTCTTGTGTATTTGTTGGCACATTTAAGCACAGAGAATGCAGGTTGGATACATTCAAAGGAATCCCAGAAAATATCAGCAGGTGCGTAGATGACATTACTGCCTGATGCAATGTTGTTAAGTTCCAAGGTTTAATGCTCTTTTACGAATCTACAAACCTGTTAGATCTTTAAGATCCTCACAGTTGAATTTATTAGAAATTCCTACAGTTCGTCAGGCACGTCTCTTTAATACTAGAGAAACTTCTTTTTCTATTGCGGCTCCAGTCCAATGGAACCTAATCCCTTTTGAAATCCGGGTGTTGGATGATGTTAAAAAATTCAAGATGGTATTTAAGAATTATTTGTTAATTCGTGCATTTAATATTGCATAATTACAATGTTAATGTGTTACAATTCTATTGTGAATTCATGGAGTGTCAACTTTTGAATTTCCCTGATAAGCTTACTTCACGTATGCAATTTAGCGATTTCCCAGGGATATGTCCTTAATGATAGTCTGGAACATTTTATGATAGTTTCTATGAAACCCATATTTATGTATGTTATTTTTATGTTATTGTTTTTATTATTATGTCTGTTTACTTTGTATAGCGCCTAGGCCATTTTGTGTTAGGCGTTTAATAAATTTTTCTAAATAAAAATAAATAAAATAAAATAAGTCCAACTCGGGCAAGTGCTGCTCTTAGCTTAGGGAATTCACTGCCAGTGGAACTGCTGTAACCGCATCGTACTCACTCTCTGCGGATATCCCCGAGCCTTGACAGGAGGAATCCCAGAAAATAGCTGGCATTATCCTCCCTGCACCCCGGGCTTCCTCTAGGGCAGCATGCTGGAAGCTGAGGAGACTCTCAGGGAGTCATCTCACAACAAAATGGCGCATTGTCTTTTATAGCAGCCAAAAATACCAAAGCCTTACCACTAGGAGGCACTAGAGTTCCATGGATTACAAAATGAGGGGGGAGTGCTCACTGTTATTACATTAATCAGCTCACTGTGCGGCATTTAAACTGCAGGTAAAAAGTGGAGACAATTGGGGGAGACTGTGAAAAGGTTTAGAGGCTGAAAAAGCGCCCACGCTCCCCAAAAGGCTGGGAAGCCCTGCTATAAGAACATAAGAATGCGGATATGCATGCACCGATTTCGCTTCTATTACCTGCCCTAGTGATATTGCATGTTTATTTTATTTTATGTTTTTATTTTCTGCTCCAGCTTCTTTCACCATCCCCGGCCGATCGTTTACTTGCGTGGGTCTGCTACAGACGTCCATGCCACATCACACAATTGAGAGGTGGAGTTATTTATATTGCCCCTCCCATAAGTGGGGGCAGGGCAAGATTTAAAATGACGGCACCCAGAGGCAGTGGAGCGAGGGCAAGGGATGCCCTCTTCCTGGAAAGCGGGGGGGGATTTGGCACCCAATGCCCATGGTGCCTGTGCCTAAGTCCAGTCCTGGGGTGGGGAGGGTTACAGTAGGATTTGAAGCCTTGTAGCTAAATTTAGTGGCGAGGGCGGGCAGGAGGGAGAGGCCTGCTGGAAAGTGGGTTTGGCGTTGGACAGTTTCTCTTTAAAGGTAAATGAAAGTGAAAGGAGACGTCCCTGGGAGAGGAGAGGATCTGGTTGGCATCTGAGCACTGAGGTAAAAGGGGAGGGGGTGCTTTTTATGGCGGGTCTCCCTTTAAAATCCGCAATCTGGAGAATCCTAATCTAGAATACTCTGCTTTCTCTGCAGATGGAATAAACTGCTGTGTGGGTGTCTGCGCGCTTTGCATACTAACGCAAGGCGAATTAAATCTCCTGCTAACAAAACCAAAGCTATAAAAGAGGATAAAAAATGAGGGAGGGGTTAAAAGTCTGCAGTTCTGGGTTTAGGATCAGAACAAGTTTCCAGATCAATTTCCTGTGCTCCTGGTGACAAGACCCAGGCTATTTGTATTCAGCCTCACAGACGCATAAAAGAGGGTCACTGCTCTTTAAAAGGGCCACTCAGCCACCCAAACTATTCCTAGGAAATAAAATAGAGAGTTGGGAGTGCAGGACCTGGGAGGGATTCAGCGATTGGGTGGGTGGTGCAAGAGGGGGCTGAGGAGAGTGTGAGTCTGGAATAAATGAAAGGTGCCCATCCACAAGCGTTTGCTCAGAGCCCTGGAAGTGGTTATATAGCAGCCCGAGCTTCAGGATGGGGGGAGCAGGGCAGCTGAAGGTGGAAAGAGGGGAGCAGAGTGAGAAGGAGGAGATAATGTATGGAGGAAACCCTGTTTCCTCCTCTTTTCCTGCAGGAACTGAGGTTGCTTATGTGCTGTTAACTGAGAAGGGGGTAAGAGGAAGGGGCTTTTGACTGCCTCTTCTGATGGCAGATAAATGACCACACAAGTCCAACCAGTGTTTGGCCATCTTCTCTTCCTGCTGCACTGTTCCCATTAAGAGGTGCGGTGCACACAGATCATGAACCCCATGCACAAATTTGAACTCTCAATATTAAAAAAAAAACAAAAAAAAAACAACTGCACAAAAGAACAATTTTGTGCATATAACCTTTTAAAAATTAGAGGGGACATGGCCACAGAGCCCTACCTCATCTCTGGCTTTACCTGCCATACTACCACATCCTCCCCAGAGAGACTGTTCCCTGCATCCATCACCCTCTCTGTGCATCATTATTGTTTGTTATCCCCCCTTATAAACTGTTTTCAACACACAATTACTGTGACTAAAATATTTGTAATCATAGCTAAAGTTACTCTTTAGTTACTATGGACCTACTTGTAAGTGAGACATCACCTTAACATGGATACAAATTAACAAATATTTTTAAAAAGTTACTGTACTAGATAAACAGTGGCACAATTCAGGGAGCTAAGTAACAGATTTTTATTTGATCAGAATTCCATTTTTTCTTCTCTTTGCTAATAAAGAGCATATTAAAATAATGAATATTTATTTAAAGTGTGACTTAGTTATCTTTAAACCAGGAGCAGCCCCTGGGGTTAGATCAACTGATCAGACTGTGCAGTCTGGCTCCAGTGTCCACTTGGATTTAGCACAAAAATCTATAGCTAGAGCTATTGAAATGAAATAATGTTAAATCAGTTATTTACTCTCTCAGGGGGCACTCCATAAAGTTAGCAAGTAGCTCATTTAAACAAATCAGAGAAAATTATTATTCACTCACAGGCCGATACAGTAAAAATCGCGGGACAGCGGGCGAGCACCCGCTCTCCTGTGCGCGCGATTCAGAAAAATAATTTATTCAAATCAGGGCCCACGGTAAAAAGAGGCGCTAGGGACACTAGTGCATCCCTAGTGCCTCTTTTTGGACTTCAGCGGCAGCTGTCACTGGGTTTGACAGCTGACGCTCAATTTTGCCGGCGTCTGTTCTCAAACCTGCTGACAGCCACGGGTTTGGAAACCGGATGCCGGAAAAATTGAGCGTCCGGTTTTCAACCTGCGAGCTGCAGGGCGATTTTAAAATTTTTTAAAATTATTTTTGATTATTTTAAACTTTTGGGAGCTCTGTACACTTTCCCAGTGCCGAGAGAAATTAACGCCTACCTTTGGGTAGGCGCTAATTTTTGAAAGTAAAATGTGCGGCTTGGATGCACATTTTACTATCTGTATCATGCGGGAATAACTAATAGGGCCATCAACATGCATTTGCATGGTGTGGGCACTATTAGTTTCGAGGGGGTTGGACGCGCGTTTTCGACGCGCTATTACCCCTTACTGAATAAGGGGTAAAGCTAGCGTGTTGAAAACATGCGTCTGTATCGGCCTGTCAATGCATAGTTAAGCTCTGGAATTCATTACCAGAGGACGTGGTTATGGCAGTTAGTGTAATGGGGTTTAAAAAAGGTTTGGATAAGTTCTAGAGGAGAAGTCCATAAACTGCTATTAATCAGTAAGGAATAGTAGCTTGTGATCTATCTAATGTTTGGGTACTTGCCAGATACTTGTGACTTAGATTGGCCACTGTTGAAAACAGGATGCTGGGCTTGATGGATCCTTGGTTGACCCAGTATGGCATATCTTATTCTCTTAAATATCACTGCCCCTTCCTTCGTTACATGCAAGAGGAAAAACACATATCGTTTACAATATTGTTTTTAAAACCTCTTATGAATATATTTGTCCCACCATTAGGAAAATCTTAAGTAATTCAGGGTGCTGCTATGCTGATCATAATCAGAGCAGCATGCAGGCAATCCAATTGATTTTAATACATGCAATGTGTGAATGTGGTATAAACAGCTGAAGAATGGACTCTGGGAAGGGCTTTAGCAATATTCCTAACTTAATTTTTTTTAATTCAGGTGTATTGTGACAAAACAAGGATGAAAACCTAAGCATTAAGACTCAGAGATTTTGCCACATTTCATTTTTAACCAGTTTGTGAAAGCCTTTCTGTTTCTTTTTCAGATAGAAATGGATGTGAATAACTGGAGTACTGAGGTAAATCTGACATAGGAAAGAGAAGGAGATGATGTTTTCGGCTTCCCTTACACTTCTTCCCTGGCTGGTTGGGTTGGATACTCCAAGTATCTCTGCCGATATAGGGACCCTGTGGTCCAGAAAGCTCTCGTACATCATATTTTAAATAAGTCTGATATTGGGGTAATAAAAGGTGTCACAGATTTCTGCAGGACCAACACAGCATGACTAGGAAGCCCTCAAGGAGAGAGAATATGATAGGCCCATTCAAACACCTCAAAAAGCATTGGGGCAGATTTTAAAAGCCCTGCGCGCCAGCGGCCTATGTTGCATAGGCTGCTGGCGCGCGTAAGTCCCGGGGCTTTGCTTGGGGGCGTGTCGGGGGTGGCGCGGATTTCGGGGGGGGTGTCGGGGGGTCATGGCGCTGGCCCGGGGGCATGGCCGAGGCCTCCGAACCAGCCCCCGGGCCGAGGAATGGCGCGCTGGCAGCTGGCCCACAGGCATAACTTTCTGAACAAAGGTAGGGGGGGGATTTAGTTAGGGCTGGGGGGTGGGTTAGGGAGGGGAGGGGGGGGCCGGAAAAAGTTCCCTCCGAGGCCTCTCCGATTTCGCAGGCTGCTCAGCTCGGCGCGCGCAGGTTGCACAATTGTGCACCCCCCCTGCGCGCGCCGAGCCTGGATTTTATAACATGCGCGCATGTTATAAAATCAGGCGCAGATTTGTTCGCGCCGGGTTACGCGAACAAATCTACCCCATTGCACGTACATAAGAAGCAAACCTTCTTATGTACGTGCAATGCTATAGTGCAAGAGGTCGCGGTACGAGGCTCCAAAGGGGTTAGGCTCTGGAGCAATGTCAGAAAATATTTCTTCTCTGAAAGGGTGGGCAGATGCATGTAGCAGCCTCCCAGGGGAGGTGGTGGAGGCTAGCCCGGGGGTAAGTGCAGGGCATCCCTAGTTGTGATTAAGTGAAGGGAAAAGACAGAGATCAGCTGGCGGTCTTTATTCACACCAGGAATGACATCGGGCAGAGGCTGGGTGCTCCTAATGATCCAGACCTGCCATGAGAGCCTATGCCCCTGGGTTACAATTGCTCTCTTCCTCTCATCGGGTCACACCATTCTGCGTTTAGACTGAATCTTGCATCCAAACAGGATCCCAGCTCACCTGGTACAATTCAGCACCTCAGAAACTTGGGAGTACAGCCACCTCGAGGGGGTGTCGTGTCTGGCTACCCAAGTTGTGGTATCTTGACAGGGAAGTAGGAACAATCTTACTTTCTTTCAGGCCGATGCAATACCGTGCACACGATTGGACACGCGTTTTGGATGCGCGTCCATAACTCCCCCCGATGCAAAATGGGGGATAGCGCATCCAATCGAGTGCATGGCTAATAGCACTCGCCCGGAGCAGGCGTTAATTTGTGAGGAGCCCAAAACGTGTACAGAAAATACTGCTTTTCGGTACTTCCTCTGACTTAATATCGTAGCAATATTAAGTCAGAGGAACACAAAAACTGTCAAATAAAAAAAAATGTGCCGGCGGTCAGGTTAGCAAAAGGCGCGCTCAATTAACGAGCGTCCGTTTTTCCTAACCCGCTGACAGCCGCCTCTCCTGGCCGCCCGATGGCTGAGGAGGCGCTAGGGTTGCGCGGTTTCTCCTAGCACCTCCTTTTTACCGCAGCAGCCCAGTTGCATTTTGCGTCGTGCGCCCTGGCGAGGTCGATCGGAACACGTTAGGAGAGCGGGCGCCCAATCGTGAGCGACGGTTTTCCGTGCGCCATCGCTTCGTCGGCCTGTTTTGTCTGGGGACAATGGAGGCACAGAGAGAGAAAAGAAAGCTTATTGGCTGGGGGGGAGGGAATCGTCGGGAGAATAAAACTGTGGAAATCGCAGATCTCGCAAGCTTCCCTCATTGGAGGCAGCTGCTGCAACCCCTACCCTCAGACCTCAAGGACTGAAATAGGCCAAACAGTAACTGACAGCTCAATGAGTGGCATCCTCTTTTGGTCTTCTTTCCAGGTCTCCTTTCTCTTTTGTTTGTTTGTTTTTTTGTTCTTTTTCAATAGTTTTACACTTTTGGGAATAAATTGTGCACTCCTTTATTATGGCCAACCCTCTCCTCGCCCTTGGTTTTGAGAATCTCTAAGTCCATTTTTTTTTGGGGCTGTTTACGCTATGTCTGCATGGGGCTCTGCCTTCTCCTTTGGGCAACTGTTTTTCTGAAACAAATGCATTTGACTGGACTTTTTCTGCTGGCTGGGTCTATTTCCTGCGTGGTCCCCTAGAGGTCCTGCTTTACTGTGACACTGTGGCCCTTACTAACGAGCAAAGTGGATGCCCTAGCCAAGCGCGCAAGGCTGGACTGTTCAGCTTACCACACAGGAAGGCCTCCTGTAATGCACACAGGACGGTGCTTTCCACCTAAAATAAAAAATCTTTTCTTCGTTATGTAGGCATTTGTTCTCTGCAACCTCGAAGACAAGTGTTCAGATGCCCACCTGCCGATGACACCCGAGTGGATGCAACAGGAGATTGAGAACTACAAGGTACTTCCCGTTCCCAGCAACTGCAGGCTTGTCAAGTTTTGACTTTCTGTGGCCGTTTCCAACTTTTTCTTTGTGCCGTTGCCCACCCCATTCTGAGCCCTGCATGTCCTAAAAATCTCATCCTCCCTTTTGGTCACCTTTTTCGGGACAGCCGTAGGGGTGTCACAGGTCCCCCTTGCTGGAGGCAAAGTCTCCAAGGACTGAGCCCTCTGCCCCTACCAGTGCTCGGCTGTAGAAAGACTTTGGTTCTTCCTGCAGTTCGGGGGGGGGGGGTGTTAACAGGAAGGCTCCCAGCTCATTAGAGAGAGGCTGAAGCAGTCTTGGCAAACATCTTCAGAGCTTTTGCCATCTACCCTTCTGCAGCACTTGTTCTTTCTTGGTGGTCACCCATCCAGCTACGCCCGACACCGCTGACCTTTATGAGATCTGATAAGGTCAGGGTCACCCAGGCCAGTTATGCTGGGACCAACTAATCCATGTTTGGGATGGGAGAACCCACTGAACAACTCTTGGTTTGGGCGCATTGCCTGCAGGGAGATGTAGCCCTGGTTTTTTTTTTTTCTTAGAGGACTCAATAGGGAAATCAGATCAGCATATCCCTTACATGAAGGAGCGGCTCGGACATGGAGCTATAGTTTGGCTCTAGATAAAAGAAACGGGTGAGCCGGTCCCTCTTACGTGTAGAGATTTGTCTCGGCGACACACGAGTTACTTTATACTCTGCTCTAATAGGACAGAAGTTTAAAACTGAATTTCCTGTGGCCCTTTGTGCTCGCAAGCACGGGCTGCAGAATCCGGCCTGGAACGTGTCCAGGTCAACTGTGCCCAGAAGCATAAAAGCACATGGTTCATTTAATGCCTTGCCCTCTCCATCCCCCAGGCCAAGTATGCAGAGCTGCAAAAGGATAAAGATGAGCTGGAGAACGCTAGAGCGGAGGCAGACAAGACCAGGAACGAGCTCGAGGACCGGGCGCTCCGGCTAAGCACGAGTGTGGAAGACGAAGCTCGGGTGCACGCGAGCCTGAAACTGGGTCACCAGGTCTGTTCCCCTGCCCCCCCCCTTAGAATGGTACCCGCCCATGGCACGCCGGCTGCCTCTCTGCAGCATTCAGTTTTATCAAATACATTGATACGTTGCCCCATTTTTTTTTTAATTTGTTTTTCGAGTTGGCAATTTTATTTATTTAAAAGATTTTTATATGCTGCATATACACGCAAGAGTGGATCCTGCGGCTCCTCTGGATTTCCAGCTTAATTGCAACTACCCGGGGATTTTTTTCTCTCCCCCCACCCGCCAGCTAACTTTAGTCCAATCATTAAACTAACTGTACCAGAGCTCTTTCCAGAACCCTGCATTCATGAGCCTGAAATTCAGCCACTAGGTGTCGCCATTGTGCAATGACTGGTACACACACACACACACACACCTGGTGCATGCTAGGATTTGTAGTCCCTTCTTCTTCCAGCTACAGTGCATCAAAGAAATGTCAGAAAAGTGGGACCATCCTAGATTCTCCCGCTAGCAGCTCAGTCTCCTGCCAGCTCTGCTTCCACCCCCGCACAAAGCATATCCACCACATAGCAGCATCTCAGCCCTCCTCTCTCGATTACAGATTGCGTTACGTGAAGCAGAGGGCGAAACTGCAAACCTGCTCAAGATGAAGAACAGTCTGGAGGTCCAGCTGCAAGATATAGTGGAAAAAAAGAGAGAGCTGCAGGAAGAGATGAAGGTAAAAACAGAAAAAGGGCCAGATTATTCCCCCAGCGGCTGGGGCATGATTTTACCATCTAAAAGGACCACAAGCTGTTTTGGTGTTCTGTGGTATAGACTGGTGTGATTAATGAGTAAAACATAACATAGATTCTCCTACAGAGAATTGAAATATTAGGGTGACCTGATGGCGCCAATGTTTCTTAGAAAAGGGGGAAGTATGAGTCCATAGAATGAGGGTAAAATCAGGACTGGCTCAGCTCTGATGACTTGAAGCCAACTGGTATCTTTAGCTCAGCACTTCCTAAGCCTGTCTTGGTGAACCCACAGGATATCTGCAATGAATATGCATGAGATGAACTTGCATGTACCAGGTGTCCAATGTCCGTGCAAACTTATCTTCTGCGTAATCACTGTGGATATCCTGAAAACCTGACCAGCTGGGGTGGGAGAGGCCACCAGGGCAGGAGTTGGAAACAGGATACTGGGCTTGATGGACCCTCGGTCTGACCCAGTATGGAAACTTATGAATACATGAGCCCTTGAGAGCCACGGATCCTTCTTCTGCTGAGGATATATCTTCTAATCACTAACCAACCTCTTTCCATTTTCAACAATTCACCAACTCGAGCGTACAAGGGAATCCTTGTGCGGTGGTAATCTATGTGGCAAACACAGAAGGCGTTGCACGAGAGACAGCAGAAACTTTTGACAAGACTTTAGAATGCTGTGAACCCCACATAGGACACAGCACACTCTCCCACAGTCCCTGAAGCAGGCACCCGTGCCGAAACATGGCCCGTGTCGGACAAGCAGCTCCGTACCCATGAGAAATCAACAAAGGCGATGACCTTGATAAGTATGACTAAAGACTAGCAGTGGGTCGGAAAAGCAGCAGGGGAGAAGGGATTTTAAGAAAAATTGCACGAAAGAGCACTTAAAAAATATTTTTGACCTTAATAAAAAGAATAATAGACGGAGGTAAAAGAAAGGATAACTGCAAATCGGTTATCCTCATCAAATACCTCCGTACAAGATTACCACCGCACAAGGATTCCCTTGTACGCTCGAATTGGAGGATATATCTTCAGCAGAAAGGCTGCTCCATACAGGGGGAATCTTATACAGGAGGGAGCCCATGTGAGTGTCTTCAGGGAGTCTCTCTCTTTACACTGCAGTAACTGATCACAAGCGTTCTTATTCAGAGCTCCTCCAGGCCTGAGAGGAGAGTGGTTTTCAAGGGACACGTCCAAGACATGGAACTTCCAGACTGCATCTCAATCAAGCCCAAGATCCAGTACCCGATTTCTGGGGGGTGTGTTCTGATCACCTTTGAAGAAGCAGAGGGTAAGATGCGAGGACGTGCCAGATTTACTTCCCAGAGGACTCCATGTCGCAGGCTGGGCCAGTTCTGGTTTTACTGTTATTACATCTTGGGACTTTTAGTTCCTGCTGTTACAGAACACCAGGGCCTCGATGCAGTGGCGGCAAAACCAGAGCTGACAACCTGGTGCCATCTCGGCACTGTCCACTGGATGTATTCAGGCAAAGGAGAGCCCCCTCACCCCAATGTCAAATCCCACTGGCATGCACTGTTAGTTCCCAAGCCAACAATATCTGATGGTTTCAGAAAAGAGTGCAATGAGTTACTTTATATGCGTCAGATCAAAGTGTGGTGTGTGGGCAGCTTTACTGAATTCAAGTTAAAGCTTGAGGCCCTGGTTTAACCATGTTTTGGCTACCAGCCAAGAATGCAGGACTGGAAGCCTGTCTGACCAGCACCCAAAAGGTTTAATGTTCCCTGCACAGGTTTTTAATTTCAGCCAAAAGATCAAGATGGGACCCTCCTCAGACCCATATGTTTGATCTTAGCCAGAAAGGCCAAGAAGCAATCACCCTCCCACTGTTCCTTAACACCCCCCCAAGTTTGTGTCTTTCTTTAATCGCAACTAACGTAACTCCATTCCCTCCATATCTGCCTCCTTCCCAAGTGGCTCAGAGGATCATTGATAAGGGAATGCACGATATCCAACTGGAAGAGTGTCGCCTGCGGGTAGAGGCCCGGCCTGTGGAGCTGCTCATGCCCTCAGCCTTAAAGGTGAGCCTTGTCTGTCCAGAGCAAGATGTTTGTAGCGAGTTTTACCTGCCGAAGGCGATATAGTTTCTGTTTGTTCATGATGAAGCACCAGCTTGGAGAGGGAGGAGGGGAGGAGTCATTTAAGTCAAACACATGACACAATTGGCCAACGCCCTCATCTCGGTTCATGTGTGCAGTAGAACAGAAATTGGATTGTACCACTGTGGACAAAAAGGGGATGCTTTTCCACCATGACCATGGGGGGGGGGGGGACTTAAATATTACAAAACACAAGTTAGAATTTGGCAGATGCCATGTAATAAGTTACAATGTCACAGATGCTGTTTGATAACTTAGTATATCTTGTTAGTGATACCTCTTACTATATAAGAGAATGTAATTCTTTTCATCCGGGGTGGTATGAGATGGGCTTTCTAGGATTTTTGTCTACAGGAGGGAGAGGAAACGTGATTCTGGGCCCTGCTAGTGGGGATAGTGCAATACTACTCTGCTTCTGCAAAAAAAATCCATGCACAAGGTTTCAAACTCCCAAGCTGTGCCTTTACTTTCAAAAACTTAAAATCATGTTGGTTGCTTTATTTGCTATTCTGTCTTTCAATATTATATCAAGGCGGTTAACAATAAAAAAAAACAAACAACAAACAAACCATAGAACATACATCAATAATATAACATAAAAATAAAAAATATACTCCATATACAGTAAAATAAAAACAAACTTACATTGTATAATCTGTTTATACAAATCAGCTAAAAAGAATCAAACGGCATCAAAAATAAGTCTTCCTAGGAAACTACATGGTCTTAATTTATACAGAAAGGCTAAAGAGGTTAGGGCTGTTCAACTTGGATAAGTGTAAAAGGTTAGGCTGAGTGGTTATATATATTACACCATTGAACACACACACACACAAACAATCTGGTAAAAGCAAAACTTATTGCATCAGCCTGTTAGTAAACTGCTGTGGGCAGTGCACGGCTCAACATGCAATTTGGACGTGCGTCCATAACCCCCGATGCAAAATGGAGGTTAGCATGTCCAAAACGCACGTCCAGTCGAGTGCATAGCTAATAGCGCTCATCAGATGTAAAGTATGATGGAGGTCTATAAAATCATGAGAGGACTAGAACGGGTAAATGTGAATCTGTTATTTACACTTTTGGATAATACAAGGATTAGGGGGCCCTCCATGAAGTTAGCAAGTAGCACATTCAAAACAAATCTGAGAAAATTATGTTTCATTCCACACAAAATAGGGCTCTGGAATTCATTGCCAGGGAATGTGGTTAAAGAAGTTAGCATACCTGGGTTAATAAAAGGTTTGGACAAGTTCCCGGAAGACAAGTCAATAAACTGTTATTAATGAAGTAGACTTGGGGAATAGCCACTGCTTATCACTGCATGATTTTAGCATAGGATCCATTTAGTATTTGGGATCCTGCCAGGTTCTTGTGACCTGGATCGGCTGCTGTTGGAAACAGGGTTACTGGGCTTGACAGATTGACCCAGTATGGAAAATTCTTCTAGTCTTATGTAATTGTAGTAATGTTGCTGGCTGATAGGGGGAAGGGACAGAGAGGGAGGGATTTTTTTTTTTAATGATCAACTAGTGGTTGACTAGCTGAAGGAGGGAATGGGAGAGGGAGAGGTGGTTTTTTTTTTATTTTTTTCTTTCATAGATCTCTCTCTGTGACCAGCTTCCGCAGGGCAATCTCCTGAAACTCCCTCTACAGCCCTCGTACCTCCTGGCAGGTACATACTAAAAGTGCAACACATCACAGGGGTGCATGGAACCTAGTGATACCATCCATGCCTGATTTTAGAGCATGGATCCAGGGTAAATTTAAGGAAATGACTGCAAGTGTCATTTCCCGCAACACTGGGCTGCCTGCCTCTCGTAGATCTCTTGCCCAGACTTACGAGAGGTGAGACTTAACACCATAAGAGGCGCATCCTGCAAGATGTGACTTTATATCTTGGCCACAGGAGGCCAAAGCATCTATTGGCCTCTAACCCACCCCACCCCACCCCCCACTCCGCTCCCAGAGTGCAGGAAATTACAGATCAGGCCAGAAGTAGTTGGGTAAGAGGGAGTAACACCCCCCCCCCTTCCCACACACACACACACACACACTCTCTCACCTTCATTTCAGAGCTATTACAAATATCTCACTTTTGGGTCGTGTGAAAAATTCCCAAGAACCTATGGAGCAGGAGGCTTTTGAAAGGTTAAATTCATGCAGTGGCTCTGTTTAGCATTACTTTATTTAAAAATAAATGCATGGGGAGATGTTTAACCGTAGAGCATTCCCGGCCATTTAACTCCTCCCAGCAGGGCCGCTGCCTCACGGTGTTTAGTTGCCCTCGAATCAGTAGGGATAGACTTTTTTTTTTTTTGCTGTGCACGGATTGCCGGCTGCAGCCGTCTCTCGCTCCGTCTCGTCCACCCTGCAGGTGCAGATGCAGCCGTGCCACAGGAGGATCCTGGTCTCCAACATCCCGGACTCCGAGAAGACCGGCGCCCTTCTGGACAAGCTGGAACTGTTCTTCACCAAGCGCAAGAACGGGGGCGGAGAGGTGGAGGAGCGGGAGCTCCTGCCCGACTCGGGGAACGTGGTCATCACCTTCCTGGAAGACGGAGGTGGGCGGAAGGCCTCAGCGGGGGAGGGATGCATGCCACCACTTCTTATGCAAGGGTGCACCAGTTCTCCAAGGGAACGCAGAAGCACGCTTTCTCTTGGAGAATCGATTTTTCTGCGGGGACTTCTTAAAGTGTCATCTGCGTGTGGTGTTTTCCCTCCCTAGAAGTGTACACAATTTTGATCCCCCCACCCCCCACATGTGCTTTCATGCAGTTAGGTTAAGGGGTGGGCGCTTTCAGACAGCCAACTTACCTGGGGACGGGGCTTTTCACAATTTTTTTTTTTCTTTTGTGGCATTTGAATCCCCCCTCTTTTGCCCCTCTAGATGAGGCGTGAAATAACATCCAGACAGGGTGCTCTCGGTCCCTGCTTAATGCTCTGTGGTAAAACTGCTGCTTAGGGTGGGCCGTGGTATCACCGCTGGAGGCTTTGACGTTGGCTATGGCAGAGTTGCTGCTTTCTTTGGCCATAAACGTTTCCAATCCCCGGCCTCCTTACAGGGTAGGTGTAGACAAATCTGTTTTCAGGGGCCCAAGGATATTCAGAATGAATATGCATGAGACAGATTTGCATACAGTGGAGGGCAGCGCATGCAAATCTGTCTGGTGCATGTTCATTGTGGAAATCCCGAAAACCCAACTGACCATGGGGGAGGGGGAAAGGTGAGAGGTGGGTGGTCGTGGAACCGGGACCCTCAGAACAGGTTTGGGAGCACCTGCTGTAAAGAGCCAGCGAGGTATTGTGAGAGGAGGTCACCACGACAGCTGGAGGGCAGCCAGCAAAGCAAAAAGGACAGGTAGCCCAAGAGGAAATCTGATTAAGAGATGGTAATCTCTGAGGCCGTCTGGGCTGACTCGCTTGCTGGGGCAGAGACTGAGGGGGTTGTTTTTTTGTTTTGTTTTTTTTTTGCTCTCCGAGGAGCCTGGGGGTAGGGAGGGGGAGCAATTTTGTTAAATGGCCGGATAATCGCAGATCATGGATTCAGAGCGCCTCTTCCACCCCACAGTGGGAAGAGAACTGGCGAAGATTGGCTCCGTCAATGTTCCCCTGGAAAGCGGCAAAACCTACCCGCTGAAAGTGACGCCCTACATCAAAGGAGAGATTCGGGATTTAAAGGTAGGCATATGTGTCAACATGGAGGTAGTGGGGGGGTGGGGGAGGGGGGGAGAGAGATCCTGGGGTCTTTAACGTGGACGGGCAGGGAATCTTGGCCGCATGTGGGTCTCGGAGACCGGGTTGGGGGAGGGGATGAAGGTCAGTGGTGGAGAGGGACGGGGTCTCTGTCTGGTTTAAATGCATTTGTGAATCAATCAATAGAAGCAGAACAGTGAGGTTTACCAAATGAAGTTAAAGCCTTGCCCAATTCATAGAAATAAAATTAAAAAGTTGGAGGATTTTTTTTTGACCTGTGACTGAAAGAACCATGGTTTTTTGGGGGTTGTTTTTTTTTGTTTGTTTGTTTTTGAGCTTGTGGTAGCTTTGGCATCAGTTTTCTGAGGTCTTTTTCCTCCATTTCAAAACAGTCTTACATTATAGGGCGAGGCTTTTACTTCACTTTGAGGCCGATGCAGTATTTGTGCTTGGAAAACGGGCGCTCAGTGTCGAGAGCCCGCTTCCTCAACGCACGCCCAGCCACCTCTCCTGTAATACTTAAAAGGAGGGAAACGTGTGCGTCCCTGGCACTGCCTCAGCATCGGGCGCCCAGGGGAGGTGGCTGTCGGTGAGGGTTGGGAAAACGGACGCTCAATACGAGCGTCCCGCCATCGGCACGAGATACGTGCCCAGTTGCATGCAAAGCCATGCGCTAGCCTCTGTGCACGGTATTGCATCGGCCTGTCTCTGTTGAATGTGCACTCATCAGGTGCCGTTGGTGTCTGCACCCAGTGCGTGTGGCTGTGAATGATCCGGTGGGTGTGTAGGGTGTATTAATGTGTACGGGAGTCTGTGGGGCAAGGTGTGAGCTAGATGAGATTATTCTGATGAACGTGATCATCCTAATGGATCGGAACCTGCTGCTCCCCCTGTCTCTGGATGGATAACTGCTCAGGCGTAACCCTCCCTAGCTGTACCGTACCACCCACTCTCTCTCCAAGCCCGACCCCCGTCTGAAGTCCTTCTCCACAGCAGTTATGTGCTTTTTCTCTCCTCTCTTTCTACCATGGTGTACAGTTCAGGCCTTCCGTCTGCAGGCGGACGGTGCTGCTGACGGGGATTCCCGACATCATGGACCAGGAGCTTCTGCAGGACCTGCTGGAAATCCACTTCCAGAAGCCCTGCAACGGCGGGGGCGAGGTGGACGTGCTCTCCTACGTCCCGCTGGGGAGACGGGCCGTGGCCACCTTCGAAGAGGACGCCAGCTCTGGCGGCAGTGCTGTGGCCGCGCGGTCTCCATAAATGATGACCGGCACGGCTTGTTCTTACCGTGGCTTCTGAGGCCGTGCTTCGGCTGTCGATTCTGAATACATGCGCCACAGGTAGCCGTGTGATGCCTGCGTGGGGCTCTGCTAAAGCTTTGCTCTCCGCTGTCCATGCGGTATTCCAGCGTCACCTTTCCCTGGCGTGCAAGGTAACCGATTACGGATTGTCTTGCACAAAATAAATTGCCTCTTGCAGCCTTGTTGATGTTGGGTGCATTCTGTATTTAGTGGGGGGCACAGCTTCTTCCAGGTTTGCTATTCCCTTTTTATGACCCGAATCCTGCTGTCACCAAACCAAACAGCGGGGAAAAAAAAAAACAAAAAAACTGGAGGTGATTTTTTATTTCTTTTTTCTTTTTTTTTTAAATGCATTCAACATGAAGGCCTTGCTACCGCAAAGTTCAAATGTGTGCAAAAGATCACACAGGGGGGCTTAGCTGAGGGCCTTGTGTATGAAAAATAAAAAATGGTGCGATAGGCATGGAATGGTGTAGATGGAAAAACTGCTGTATCTCTCTCTTCCCCTTCCTGTCACTGGGGTTTGCGCCCGAAGTACTTCCCACAGCTTCACACCTGGGCTATGTTCTCTGCGTTGTTTCCCTATCTCCGCTAGCTCACTTTCCTCTCTTTTTAGGATAATGTATTGTCTCTCTGCATGGGGCCAGCTCTAACCCAGCCCGTAGCTTGTTTTTGTTTTGGTTGGGTGACCCCCCTCTGCAGAGACTGCTGGCCATTTTTAGCCAGGAGCCAGCTGGGCTTGTGTGTGGCAGTGCAGCCGCCTGCTAGCAGAGTCCCGGGCTCTGTATGGAGAGTGAGTATGAATGAGGAGCCAGTAGGGTAGGGGAAGAGACAACAGGTGAAGACATTCAGGAGCATCACCACAGACTATAGTCAGGCCTGGATTTAGGCAGAAGCACCAATCAAGGATTCCACATTTTGAAGGCACCTAATGCCTGGGCTGAGGAGGCGTGTGCTTTACAGTGATGTGCCAATCTCCCTTCAAAGGGATGCTGCTGTGGCACTCCAGAAGCCCTGCTCTCTGGATACCCTTCCCCACCCCTGCTCTCCAGTCCTGCCTTCAGGTGTCACCGGCCCAGGAGATACCACATGGTCTGCCGAGCGCAGCTCTGTCACAGCCGCGCTCGGCAGACCACGTGACTAGAGCGACCGGCCCACCAGGGGATGCCCGATCCCCGAATAGGCCAATCCACCCCTGGGTGTCACACTCCTTAATCCAGCCCTGAAACTAGTGCCTTGCAGTGTGAGCCCCATCGCGCCCTTCCTGTTGGAGAAGAGAAGGGTAAACGCAGAGCCTCCCCGTTTCCAGCAGCAGCTCAGGGATAAAATCTGTGACAAATGTTAGAACATTTCTGTGGGAAAATGTTGGAAATTCTGCAGCCTCTTTGCATAAATTTTGTGTATTATGGTAAATAGTGTAACATTATTTGTATAATAAAAATGAATCAGTTCTTCAACCCTTCTTTGTGTGTCTGTAATTTTTATTTTGTGGGGTGAGGTTTTTAGGGGTGAGATGGAGTCAGCAAGGAAGAGGAAATCTCAAGGATGGGGGGGATGAAGGGAGGATTTGGGAGGGGGGAGTTGTCCTTCCCTGCTCCCTCTCGCAGCTGGCGGGCAGGAGAAGAGCGGCAGTGCTTCGGGCCGTGTCCTCCCTATCTGCCACCTGGCACTGGAGCATCGCACTTTGACCTGCGTGGTCAAAGCATGAGTTGGATGTAGGCTGGCAGAGGAGGTGGCCATGGCCTGAGGCCCCTCAGCTCTTCTCCTGCTGCTGGGCTGGAAAGAAGAAGGGATTGGCGGTGGGCTGATTTTAAGCAATGGCGGGTCTGAGCCTGTCCAGCCACTCCCCCTCCCTTATAGTGGCCACCTGCTCTCTCTCCCTATTCCATGGGGACCCTCAAGGTTTTGGCAAGGGCTGTGTTTTACAAGCTTGGATGCTGCGATGGGAGAGCGGGCACCCTGGGTACTGCTGTGTCAGGCCCTAGAACAGGCGAGTTCTCGCATGCTACCTGGGAAGTTTCCTATTAAATCTCATTTACTGCACTGTCACCTGGAGATGCAACTGTATAAATGGTTCATGTATGGTAACAGACACCAAAAAGGGATGAATTAGCACAAGTTTGAAACGTGTCAGCAGTAGCACCAATGGTCATGGCTTCGACCCTGGCTACTGGCCAACGGCCATTGCTGCTGCTCACTGGTTTCAAACTCTGGCTATTTCACTCCCTTTTTGTAAGCTGGCATTAAACGTCAGCCACATAGATGCCTGTGATGTGGCATCCTTGGTGGGTTTCGCACAGATAGCCACACACAGGAGTGATCCTTCACCAGTAGGTGTTCATTTATTTTATTTGTTCACTTTTATATACTGGTATTCAAAAGAAAGTATCATATCGGTGACATAGTAAACATACACATTCAGCATAAAATAATAAAACAACAATTATCAAAACCTCGAAAACCAATACATAAATAGTCTATAAAATAACTACAAATAACAAAACATTCCTACAATAAAACTTCATGTTAGCACTAACACTAGTGGGAAAGAAGGGCAGAGTATAAGAGGAATACCCTTAATTGACAAAGGCCTGCTCAAATAGCCACGGTTTTAGTTTGGTTTTTTTTAAAGTATTCGGCTGTGATTCCAATCCTATCTCTGTTGGTAACACATTCCACATCTTTGGGCCAGCCAATGACTGAGTTTAAATGCGCCAATCTGGGTGATGGTATTGATAATGGGGCCTTACCTGCTGAACGTAAATTACGCTGCGGTCTGTGCAACTGAATTCAACCATTCTATTCTATCTCCATATAATGATCTGTGTAGAATTGATAGACATTTAAATTGGCTTCTGTAGTAAACTGGAAGCCAATGATGTTCTTTCAACACTGGTGTAATATGGTCCTGTTTCCTACTTCCCGTTAACAGGCGAGTGGCATAATCCAAAGGAGCCCATTGTCCTACAAGGAGTTACTGAGGTGTCAAGTAGTGGCAAGGCCTGCATGCTCACGTCTGGCAGTGTTGCAGAGAAGTGCCAGTGGGTCACTACATGAAGAAAGGCTGCATTAAAAAAACCCAAAAACCTGATTTTTCTTTATTTTGGTCTGAAGTCTCCAAGATGCTTCAGGTGAACATTTACACCGCCCCAAATTACCCGTGCGCCCACCTCTCTCATCGAAAGAGACTGCTGCAAGGCATGTGTAAATGGAATTAAAATCCAAATAAGCGATCAGACTGTGCGTCTACCTTCCCCCTCTCATAACAAGACGCTGCAGTGTTGGGAAGGGATTGAGGTGGAGGAGAGGATGGGGTGGGCAGGAGCTGACGGTGGCAGAGCAGCCCCAGCTTAGACGAGAGCTGAGCAGGGCACGTCCCTGGGTGCTGGAAACACCGCGTGAAAAGGCAGCCAATTACTCCCACCAGTGCCCAGGAGAACCGGGGCTGTAGCAGAAAGGAGGCGGGAAAGGCGGGCTGATCCACCTTCGATACCCCGTGGAAACAATTAAACGCCTCCAGAAAACCAATCTGGATATTCTCCAGAGCAGAAAATATGACTAACGAAATAACAGCAACAATGCAACCTTTATTAACAGCTTGCGGAGATTTCTTACCATTTTGTAATCTCAAAGTGGAGCGGGGTTGGCGGGCCCCCTGGCGGCCGGACGCAGGACTACAGCCCGGGCAAGTAAAACAAACAAAAAAAAAAAAACCTCCACCCCACAAACAGAACCAAACGTAAAAGAAAGCAGCGCTTTCGCTTTCGTTTCTGCTTTCCTCTTCCTCTCCCCTTCTCCCACCCTCCCCCGGTTGTTTTCGGCAAAGGTAAGAGGCAGAAGCTTGCAGACCTGTCCCCGATGCTTTGTGGCGTTGGAGCTGTAATGAAACCAATAAAAGAGAACGAAGGGCGGGGGGGAGGAGGCTAAAATATTTCCATTTGCTGGGGTGGGGGAGCGCAAAGCCCAGGGCTGCAAACTCCAGAAAGTGGCGAGCGGGGCTCGCTTTCAGCTCCGGTCCCATGATTGCCGCTGCCGGGTCAGTACCGGGGCCTGCAGGAGGGAAGGTGGCCACCGGGCTCGGCCGCCCTCGCCTGCATTTCTCCGACTCTTTCCTCTGAGCTCGGTTGCCCCGGGTGAAGGCGAAACACATTAGGGAGCTGCAGACAAACCTTCCATTTTCGGTAACTGGGATTCCAGATCGACCCACGGCCGAGCACCTCTGCCTTCTGCATTTGGAGGGATGTGGGACCAGCCAGAGGTTAAAAGGCTGAAAGGCACCAGCAGTGCCTTTATTTGGAGTAAAAAATAACCGTCGGAGCCTTCCTGTCTGTGTGTGGAGGGGGCGGATAGTTTTGTGTCTTTGAGGTAAGTTTTCAGAGCTTTGGCGACAGATTGGGCAGAGAACCGCATGTTTACTTCCTGGGGCAGCACCACACACCCCAGCTGAGCTCTGAGCTGGCACCGTTTTTTGGGGGTTTTTTGTGTTATTGTTTGAGGTGCAGCTGGTAAGGGGTCATGTCTTGCCCGATTTGTAACAAAAATGGGAACTAGGAATTTTGGGGGAACTGTTAAGGACCCCTCGCGCTCTTGGAGGTGCCGGTAATAACTTTCCTAAGAGGTGAGAGGGTGCAAATTCCAGAGGCTGCAGATGTTCACCCTGGCAATCCCAGCTGCTGTCTCGAGGAACCCCCTGGTGCCTTTTCTACAGCCTACACAGCGGGCTGCCCCACCAGCTGTTCTAGGCTGGCCACAGCTGCTTCACTGAGATGTTAGAACAGGGAGGCAGGAAAAGTCTCCACCGGGGAACGCAATTCCTCACGGGCTTTACTGTCGAGACATGTGAGCAGCCACCTCTGGCGTGGATGGTCATGTACACGCTCCATGGAGAATTCTGAGATGAGGCTTAAGGACCCAATTATGTATAACCTAGAGGAGAGAGCAGCAGGATATGATAAGCGAATGCCCTAGTACCCAACGGGATACTAGAGGAGTCCCTAGACCGGTAGGTTTCTAGGATATCCACAATGAATGTGCATGAGAGAGATTTGCAGGGGCTGCCTCCATTGTATGCAATGCCACCTCATGCATATTCATTGGGCATATTCTGGAAACCTCATTGGTACCCCCAGTTCATGCTCTAGGTCATGGTCTGAGCCTTCCAGGGGGTAGATTCAGGAGCAGCATCAGAAAACAGCGCTTCACGGAATAATGGATGCACGGAACGGCTCTCCCAGGGGAGGCAATGGAGACAAAACCAGTAACAGAACTCAAGAAAGCCCGGGATATGCACAGGGGATCTGTACTTGTGGGAAAGCAAGGGGAAGTCCAGAGATTATCTGGGAAGATAGATCAGCACCTGGAAGTGATTTGGACAGACTGGATAGGCCCCACGGGCCTGTCTTATTCTGTGCTTCCAGGTAACCGTTCTGCATTCACAGAACGGCTTTTGGCAGGGGAGGGTCATCAAAACGTTTAGGTGCCTGCTGGGTTGGTTACAAAGGTGCCTTCGGACCAGAAAGGCAAGAGCAGGATTTGCGGCATGCCAGAGGCTCGGCCGTTTCTGGCATCCCCAGGACTCACGGGCCCGTTCCTGCGTGCCCAGCTTCGTGCGACTGCTCTGGCCAGTTGGGTTGAGTGAAGGTCAGACAGACCCTGGGAAGATCCTCCCTGCAACTGGGAGGATCCTTGTACATTCTTAATTTTTGGCCGGCAACACGAACTCCAGCTATTCTGTGCCTCGTGCAGCTACAGGTTTTGGCATATTCTTGATTTTTTTCCCCCAATTGAAAACTTGATTGTGAGCTCTCAGCGCAAATTTCGTTCCCTTAACCCATGCACTTCTGGCACATCTTTTCTTCTCCCCTGCCCTCAAAGTACAGTACTGGCTCTTTAAATTTCGACCAAGATTTGTGTTCATGAGGTGGATGTTCACACAACTCACCAACTGACTGAAAAGCCAACCCCCCCCCCAAACCTACAAATAGTAGATCACAGCAAAAAAAAAAGAGCAATCAACCCATCATTCAGTCTGTCCAGTTATTCCTCTCCACACCGCAAGGATACAATCCCAGTTGCCAGCCACAGAGCATGACAGCTTATAAAATCTTTCTCCCTTAGCCAGGACAGTTTGTGTCGTCTTCCTCATTCGCACTCCATCTCAGGCAGAAAGAGCACACAGAGATTCCCCACTTTGTTCACATCCTCCCTTCCCACAGCTAACTACAAAGCTTTGTAATAATCTGAACAGCTCCCAGTGCCGGTCCTAGGACTCCTGCATAGCCTGCTGGCCAGACCCAGCCTCCTCGGCGCCTGCGTTTCCTTCTAGAGCTTCTAGTTATTACCGAGCTTGCAGCCTGCCAGACGGACCCAGACGCTTTCATCGCAGCCTCAACTAAATGGCTCCCCCGCCCCGGCGTGGCACTTGCCGGAACGTCTGCCCTCGTATGTCCCATGTGTTAGCCTGCTAGATGCGTTCGCAGATGGTCCAAGGTTTCTGTGGTATGCTGGTGGTTTTGAAAGGGTCGGTGTTGGAAAAAAACTGGCGTTAGCCTTCCCTTCCTTTCTGCTTCCACTCCCCAATAAATTCAGTCCTCGAGACTTCCAGACCAGAGCCCCATGAAATATAGAAATCATCCATGGTTCTTTTTTTTTTTTTTTTTATTATTATTTTTAGGCCCAGCAGAACCAGGGCTGGGATCTGGCACCACGAACCTTCATTCAAAATTACTCAGGGGATTTACTCCTATTTTATAACCCCCCCCCTCAACTTACCCTATTGCTGTCATTGCTGTGACAGAACTCAGCCAGGGGCTACGCACCAGGGCTCCTTCAGGGACCTGCAGTCGTGGGCCATAAATCCGACCACCGGGTGTCGCTGTTGAACAGTGGCTGAGGCTCCTGGTGGCTGTCGCTGCTCCCTCTGCAGCGAAGACCTGACCCAGGCAGCAGAACCAGATCCCTCCACAAGGGGCAGTGCACAGTAGTGCTGCTGAGCCGGCCCAGGCACCCTGGGATACCGGACTGGTTTGGGAAATTCGCAAGGACTGGATTTGGGTATCCTCTGCCATTCCTCTCTCTCTCTGTGCCCGTGCATGTTTCTGACCGATGCCACCTGCTAGATTCATGGCTTTCCTTTCTGCCGTTGGCAAGTCTTCTCTTCCCCATCCCCAGCTGGGCCTCCGGAAGCCTCGCTGTGGGTCCTTCCAGGCGCTCCCTCTCATCCCCTCTCTGTCCCAGAGGGGGGCCGCATGAGTGAAGTCATCCCAAGGATTCCCTGCTGCGGGGAACGTCCATTCCGAAAGGAGCAGATCTTCAACTTCTGAGCTAGACATCGATCTTCCGTGCAGCTCCTGGGAAGAGCGGGGGAAGGACTGTGCGTTCCTGAGAGCGCTGCAGATGGAAACGGAGCGGAAGGCATGGAAATGGGATGAGGGCTGGTGAGGATCATTCCTCTGTTATTTCATGCCAAGAATCAAACAAGAAATTGGAAGGGGGGGGGGAGGAAGCAGGCATTGAATGGTCCAATGAAATGTGTGAAGAGCACCGGGCTGCAAACCCAGAGCCGCCAGTTCCATTACCCTGTCCATCATTGCCACGGTGACCTTCGGAAAGTATTTTTTGTAACTTCCCTGGCTTCATTTCTTCTGGTCAGGCCAATCCAGTATCGGTTTTGTCCCCAGTGCATGCTGGGTTAGGTAGTTCTGATGTCCCCTAAGAAAAGGGGGGGGGGGGGGAGGAGACATTTTTTGTGAACTTGGGAGCATGAAGACTTAAATACCCTCAGCACTACCCTAGGCACAGAGGGCTTTTTCAGGCCCTTATCACGGAAGAACACTTGCTGTCTCCAGCTTTATTGCCTGTAACAACATATTTATTTATTTTTTTTTTAATAACAGGTGTGTGTCGTACATGCGGAGCCTTAGATGTGGGTGGGCTGTGCTACCTTTCATTGGCCCGGCATGGAGAGATGTGATGTGTCAAGGTCCCATCTGAAAGATAGCTGCAACATTTTCCTAGGCCAAGCCAATAATACGTTTCACGGCCTCTACCGAGATCTCCAGTTTATAAATGTGCCACATACAGCTGTGGACTGAGGATAGTAATGAGGCCTCCTTCGATTGTAGGCGTGTAGAATATATTGCCAAGGTCAGTCACTAGGATCGGGATAGAAGTGCCCTTTAATACACAGGATCCTAGTGAGTCAGGCTCCACCATAGACTGAAATCTACCATTGTTGCTGCTTTTGTTTGTTTTTTTTTTAAACATGGTTTTCTGTGGAGCAGAAGGAGGGATGGAACAGAAGACTGTTCGTGTGGAGGGCCTGCCTACTGAAATACCCCTCGAAAGGCTGAAGGACAAGCTCACAATCCATTTCCTGCGTTCCCGCAACAGCGGAGGAGAAATAGAAAGCATCAGCATTGTTTCGGAGCCTCCAGCCTATGCCCTCGTGACCTTTGAAGAGGCCGACGGTAAGGCTTGTGCCAAACCAGGCAGCCCAGATATGGCAGAGTGCGTGGCGCATGGATCCGGATGGGCGTTTTAGGGAAATTGAGGGCAGCCGGGGCAATGAGAGGGAGCTATTGTCAGAGTCCTGAAGGTGTAGGAAGATGTTCTGTCAAAAATAGTGCAGGCAAAAGCTTCCTTTGAGGATTATGTTGCATGTTTTCGGAGCTATATATATATATATATATATATATTAAAAAAAAAAAAAAGGTCTGCTCCCATAGAGCGCGTCCTGCAGTTAACAGATATGTCTGAATGTCTGTCCACTGGGTTACTAAAGCGCAGCTGTTATTGAATCACTGGTGAAGGTATCCCAGGAGGTCATGGGACAAGAGGCGGATCCCGTCTACCCATTCGTAATCGAGGTAGTAACTACCCTCCCAGTTTCTTGTTTTCTTTGCTTAGTGGCCCAGCGGGTGCTGCAGAAGAAAGGTCACGTCTTATCGGTCAATGGCAAAACTTATCCACTGAGAGTGACCTCCCACGCCACTGAACTGGGGCCCGATGAGGTAAGGCCTGGTGCTGCATTTGCCCGATTTGATTTGGATACTCTTAGGACATGGAGTTTTCATTTGGGGGTGGGGAAGGAAGGGGGATCTATTTGGTAGGTGGGGGTGTCGTACGTTCCATTTGTTCTGTGGGGGGCCATGGAAGGGAGACAGGGGATAGGGTGAGAGGAGACTGTTTTGTTGTTTCCAAAGTTAAATTAGGATTTTAAAAATTACCTTGGGGTGAAGTAGTCAAAAATATGATTTGGGGGGGGGGAAGGCAGCACAAGCCTCGTTCAATGGCGATGACCTTCCGTGCTATAAATAGGCAGCAGCACCTATCTACGGAGCTGTCTGTACACGGGCCCCCCCAGATTCTCTGTGGACGTACAGTGTACTTTCATTTTGAATTTTATTAGGAATTCTCATGTTTCACCCTTGAGAACTAATAATGAACATGCAACTTCTGCAAAACTGAGCATTCCCCCACCCTATATATATATATATATATATTTATATATATCTATCCCAGAAAAAGCAATATATCTACCTAACTCAGGCTTATTGTATTAAAACAAAACTACCCCCAAAAAATGGAGAATGGAAAAAAGCTCTTTAGTATGTCTTAATAAACACCATACATCAAAACTTTTTGATTATGTATTAAAACAGTTTTTATTTCAAATATAAATTTAATAAAGACATTTTCAATTCCAATATAACCTTATGAATATAATCCGCCTATTCTTTTAAGTAAAACAACACTTAAACATACATTAAATCATGTGCAAACTTGCATATACCACTAATCATAGCCCTTGCCTCTATACTATTGCTAGACTCGATCTAACCCTCAAATGTAGTATGTCTCCTTTTAAACCATGCAATATTGGTCACTGTTAATAAATATCATTTGACTGAGTAGAATTATTCATTCATCATCATATCCACATGATAACACTGTTATTAACAATCAACATTCATTGGAAAAAACATTTTTTTAAAACATTATAACCTCCATTTTATAATCTATAATTTCCCAAGGGGAAAGGATATAATGTAATCAGGAACACCACAGATGAGAGCTGAACTACGTGTTACGTCTTAAATATTCACATGTTAAATTATAGATTATAAAATGGAGGTTATAATGTTAAAAAAAAAAAATTTCCAAAAACTGTTTTAATATATAATCAAAAAGTTTTGATGTATGGTGTTTGTTAAGACATACTAAAGTGCATTAATGGACCATTCTCCATTTTTGGGGGGTAGTTTGTGTATATATATATATTCTATCAGAGCAAACTTGGACCTTCAATACGAGAGCACCAAACTGGTCGATGCCACAGCATTGAGGATTCAGTCACAGGCATTTTTTTTTTTAATCCTGTCACCCTCCCCCAGTAAAAGATCTAGTAGAAGAGGGGAGAGCTCCCCAACCCCTCTGAACTGCCTATGCTTAGCCCGCTGGCTTGAGTGAGCTGATCAGACTGGTTACGAGGAATCGGATACCAGCTAAGGGTCGAGCAGCACAAGGTGCCAGGTGGGGGTGCCCTTTGGCAGTTTTCGCAAGCATTTTCATCGCTATGGAATGAACTTTTAAGCATTAATGTAACAATCTGGAGGTCAGTGACAGAAAGGGAAAGGAGAGCACTCACACGGTGGGGGACAGCTGACAGTCACAAGGGGTGCATGGCTTTAGAGGATCCTGATAGAGAGGAAGTGGTGGAAGTCAGTGGCTCAGATGATTTTAAACAAAGAACAGAAAGATGTGAATGATTCTGAATTACCTGAATCAGCTGCTAAGAAGCAGATTGTGACTACAAATTAAAAAAATATAGATTTAGTTTTCTGTATGCAAATGCAAAAAGTCTAAAATATGAGATTGGAGAGTTAGAATGTATGGTGCTAAAGGAAAATATAGACATAATAGGCATCTCAGAGACCTGTTGGAAGAAGAATAACCAATGGGACTTTGTGATACCAGGGTACAGAATATATGGGCAGGTCAGATCAAATTGCTGATGGGGTGGCACTGTGTATTAAGGATGGCATAGAGTCAACAGGATAAGAGTTCCTCGGGGAACAACTCAACTTTGGAAGCTCTATGGGTAGAAATGTCAAAAGTCTAGGATAGTATAGCAGTAGGGGTACATTATCATCCATGTGATGAGGATGATGCAGCAGACTCTGAAATGCTAACAGATTAGATAGACTAATAAATCTGACAGCACAGTATTAATGAGAGATTTCAATTTCCCCAGTAGTGGTTGGATGAATGTCTCCGCAGGGCATGTCAGGGAGGTGAAGTTTCTAGATGCTATAAATGACTGCTTCATGGAGCAGCTGATCTGGGAACCGACAGAGGGGACAATTTTTACTTTTGCTGCCAGTTCAATATTGTATCAAATACAAAATGGCAGTGCTTGTTTGTACTTTGTTGACAACTTATTCTTTTCCATGAGCAAATGCCCTGTTATGAATCTGTTGCCTGACACAGGCTCTTCATTCAGCCTAGAGAGGCCTACATTCTTTCTGTGAAACATGCATCTTGTGGAAACACGAGAGTGCTTCTTTTCAATTGCTGAACCTGAGCTTTGGAATTCTTTTCCAGAAACCATGCAATTAATGGAATGTTTAAGACCTTGTTGAAAACATTCATGTTCAGACAGACCTTTGAATTATCATAGTATATTGTATGGCTCTCTGTTTGCACATGGGTCTGAATAAGGGCTTAATAACTGTAATTAGCATCTACCACCCAAGTCCACATCATTGTTTTAGGGGTCGAGTTGATTTGTGTGCTTTTATGTAGTTTTATTCTGAGCATTTTTATGGTTTTGTCATGTTTATTTTATTTGTTGATAGCCTTTGTACTTATGTACTTCATTTAAATTGAAGCTTATTATGATATATATGCTGTATTTTATGGTACATTGTGCTATGATATATATTTTGATTAGCTTTACATTTAGAAGTTTATGTGTGTTTTTATTATACATTATACTTTTAGCTTAGGCGATTAATAAGTATGCAATAAAGATTTTAGATGTAGTCTTCAGTGGAACGCAGGACCTGGTAGAAGAGATAGAGGAGCCACTTGGCAATAATGACCATAATACAATCAAATTTGAGATAATCACTGGAAGGAAAATATTAAGTAAAACTATTGTAGAAGTATTTAACTTTAAAAAGACAATGAAAAAATGAGTTAGATGGAAACTAATAGGAGCAATTGCGAGAATTAAAATTTGTATGAGATGTGGAGATTGTTAAAAAAAAAAAAAAAAAAAAAATCATCTTGGAAGACCAGATAAAATGTATTCCACAAGTTAAAAAAAAAATTGCCAGTTTTGCTAGACAGTGCTGTGAAAGAGGCTATTAAAGCCAAAAAGGCATCCTTTGGAACAGTGGTTCTCAACTTTTTTTCTGTCGGGACTCACCTGATATGCATGACACACTGAACACATGACAGTCACAAGGCTAACCCCACCCCGACCCTCAGTAATGGGTATAAAGCAGAACTAGAACATTCCCCATACAACTCGCCATACAAAAAAGATATATTCTGGTATTATCTCAATAACAGCAACACAAACTCCCTCTGCTACTAGGTACAATGGCCCTACTTATAAAAAGACAGCAGTTCACTTCCAGTGGATGTCCTATTGAGAAAACACAACAAATAAGGTGAGATATTTTATTAGCCTACATGCTAGTTAAATATCTCACCTCGGTCATGCACACAAGATCAACATGCACACAAGATCAACGTTCACCAAGTACAGAAAGATCACAAATTACAAATATGGAGACAGAAACTGGATTAGAAACCCAAAAAAGCCACTCTGCATGCAGAACAAAACTAGAGAAATGGAAAGAGAAGTGAAGCACCTAACATAGTATCAGGATCTGCAATAATGCACACAAACTAATCTGCACAAAGTTACACCTGCATTATGGCATGCACTCAAACGGAACAAGCCTACTTATAAAAAGGCAACACTACAAATATTAAACCAAGCCCTAAACAGTAATACACCTCCAATTAGAAAAAACAGAAAAAGCCAAGCTGTTATAGATTCCCATACAGAAATAATTGTAAAACTATATGAATAAATGTTTCAAAACAGCTGATGAACAGAACAACATCTAACTCTTAAAAATTATTTAAAATTCTCCAAACACCAATAACATTTTTCAAAACAGTCACATCACATAATACCCAATAATTAAAATGGCAATCAATCAAGAAAAATGAACTTAAAAAGCCACCTTTATTTACCCTCTCCTGCAGTTCTCCTACTCCTTTCCCTTGGAGGCCATACCAAAAGCAGCAATAGTTGTGAAGCTGTCCTCTTCCTTAGGAACCACAACCAGTCTCTTCTTTCTCTCTTTCTCTCGCACACACGACCAGTGTCTATCTCTCTCTCTCTCACACACGACCAGTGTCTATCGCTCTCTCTCACATACATATGACCAGTTTCTATCGCTCGCTCTCACACACATACGACCAGTTTCTGTGTGTCTCTCTCTCTGTCACACACACACACATACATATGCCTCCTCTGTCTCACAGCCACAACCAGCCAGAAACATGCTCCATCTCTCTCGCGCACACACCGATCCTCCCTGTCTCACAAACACACAGGCCACCAGCTGAACAGCTCGCCTTTGGCCCCTCTGGCCTGGTTTTGGGCGGCGGCAGTAGCCTTCAGCTCGCTGGCCTGGTCTCAAGCAGTGGCCTTCAGCACTGGTTTTCATCCCCGCTGGCCTGGTCTCCGGTGGTGGCTAGCAGCACCGATCCTCGGATCTTCAGCCTCGCTGGCTGCGGTTAGCATGCAACATACCTGTCAGTGTGTGGCGACACACCGGTTGAGAATTACTGCTTTAGAAAATGGAAAGCAAATCCTAATGAGGAAGATAGGAAAGAACAAAAACTGGCAAATTAGATATCAAATATTAATAAGGCAGGCCAGGAGAGAATTTGAGGAGAAACTTGACATAAAGGCAAAAACTAATAATGGGGAGGGTAATTTTCAAAGTCCTTTACATGGGTAGATGGTGACTTATCCACGTAAGTTAGTTGTCTCTTCAGCCTTCAAACTGTCTGTAAGTTCTTGCGTTGTTCCACAATCAACGTACTTATAGCCGCATTTAGGGGAGGCATTCCTGGGGGCTTATTTGGGGAAGGATTAAAAAGAGCATGCAGATTGTATTTTCCAGTCTTTGCATGTTTTCCATGAAAAATCTACCCATACAAAAAGCAGGTGCAAAAGTGCTCACAGCAAATTTCAAAGGGAAATGATGTAAATACTTTCTGTTTGAAGTTTGTCGTAAAGTCCATAGGTAAAAACAATTGGAAAGTTTCTCCCCCCAAAAAAACAAACCCTTTTTCAAGAATATCAAAAGCAGGAAAACTGAGTGAGTCAGTCAGACCATTAGATGACCGGAAGTAAAAGGGGCACTCGAGGAGGATACAACCATAGCAGAAAATTGAAATTAATTCTTTGCTTCAGTCTTTATTGAAGAGGAATTTGGGGAGATACCTATGCATGAATCATTCTTTGAAGGTCGTGATTCAGAGGAACTGAAGCAAATTACCATGAAACTGAAGCTGGAAAACGTACTGGAGAAGATTGACAAGCTAAATTGTAGCAAACCACCAGAACCTGATGGTATTCACCCTAGAATTCTGGAAAGAACTCAGATAAGAAATTGCAGAACTGCTACTGATAAACTGTACCTTATAGTTAAAATCTGCCATTGAACCTGAGTAGTGGAGGGTAGGCAATGTAACACCTGTTTTTAAAAAGGGATAGGGAGCTGACCCAGGAAACTACAGAGCAGTGAGCCTGATGCTGGTGCTGTGCAAAATGGTTGAAGCTATTGATAAGAAGAGAATTACTGGGCCTATGGATGAACATTTATTTATTTATTTGTTGCTTTTTATATACGACATTCGTCGGAACATCACGCCGGTTTACATTGTAACAAATTAACAAGAGAGTGAAATGCAATAAACAGGGATTGGGAAGGGGAGCAGCAATGAAGGAGGAGAGAGGACAGCAGTAGGAAGGATAGAGAAAGAGATTTTATAGGAACATTCAAAATATAAATTAACAATAAACAATATATGTACAGGTGGGCTGGTAGGTACCAGACCATTGATGTCAGTGAAAGGGATAGAAGGGGGGGGGGGAGGGAGGGACAGGGAAGGATAAGCTAAGGGTGGAGGAGGGGAACTAATAACAGAGTATTTAGGAGTCTTTGCTAGGGGGAAGAAACACTGTATTTTGGAGACTTTATTTATTTATTTAGAGATTTTTATATACCGAAGAATAGCGCTCTGCCTTCACTACGGTTTACAGTTGAACAACTCATTACATATAGCGAACGATATAAACGGGAATCGTGTTAACTAAAAACGCAACAAAAACATTGAAAAAGTCGAAGAAAACAGGTCATACAGTGTAAAACAATATCTAATCAGAGTAAGAACGAGTACTGCTGCGTAAATTTCATGAAAAAAACAAGTTAAAGTCATTGAGTCTCAGGTGTGTTAGATGTAGGCTTAGCCAACACCATCTGTGAATGTTTGTCTGTATATCCAGGTTTTGAGTTCCTTTTTGAACGATTTTATGTCACTGAGTGAGCTTAAGTAATCCGGTAAGGAGTTCTTTTGGTCTCACAATGGAGAAGGCTCTGTTCCTAGTGTTGGAGTGCTTGGCTGAAGGAAGAGAGGGTATGGCTAGGTGCAGTTTGCTTGAGGTTCTTGTGCGTTGAGGTTTGTGTGTTTGGATCATGTTATCGAGGGTGGTATTATCAGCTCTGTAAATTGCATTGTGTAGGATTGTTAAGGTTTTGAACCTGATTCTTTGATCAACCGGGAGCCAATGAAGACTCCTCAGAACAGGGGTGATGTGTTCAGATTTTTTCTTGCCTGTTAGAACTCTGGCTGTGGCATTCTGTAACAGTTGGAGAGGTTTTATGGTAGATTTGGGAAGGCCGATTAGCAGCGAGTTGCAGTAATCGAGGCTGGTAAAGATGAGAGTTTGCAGGACGGTTCTGAATTCTTGTTGGTGTAGTAGTGGCTTGAGATGTTTTAGTATGTGGAGTTTATGAAAGCCTTCTTTTGTTTTCGTTGCAATGGTTTTTTTTTAAGTTTAGTTCGGTGTCGAACCAAATTTCAAGGTCCTTTCTATTATTCTTCAGTTGAATATTAGTGTTACCAATTTGTAAGGAGGGTAATGGGGTCATTAGGCCTGTGTTGTTTCTTTCAATGAGTATGCATTCGGTTTTGACCATGTTGAGGCAAAGTTTTAGGTGGTTCAGCATGTTTCTAATTGAAATCAGGTGGTTGGCTGTTAGTTTCAGTGTGTCTTCGATCGTGGAGGTTATTGGGATGAGGAGTTGAATATCGTCGGCGTACATATAAAATGTTACGCCTAGACTTGCGATGAGTTGGCAGAGTGGGAGTAGGTATAGATTAAAGAGGGTGGCCGAGAGGGCTGACCCTTGAGGAACCCCTGTGTCGAGGGGGAAGGGATAAGAGGAGTTGTTGTTCACAGTGACCTTGAAGTATCTGTCTTTTAGGAATAAAGTAAACCAATCAAGGGTTTTGCCAGTAAGGACTATGTTTGCAAGTCTTGATATCAGGCTTTTGTGGTCTATGGTGTCGAAGGCCGCAGAGAGATCGAGAAGAATTAGTAGGTGGCTTAGTTTATTGTCGAAGCCTCTTATTATTTTGTTTGATATATTGAGTAGCAGGGTTTCTGTGCTGCGATTTTTCCTAAACCCATGTTGTGATGGATGTAAGATTTTGTTCTCTAGATTTTCGTTGAGCTGTAGCAGTGCTGCTTTCTCAGTCATCTTTGCTAGTAAGGGAAGGTTGGAGATGGGACGATAGTTGTTCAAATCATCTGGATCAAGGGTTTTGTTTTTTTTTAATATTATATTGGAGTGATAGTTGCAATTTTTAATTTAGTTGGAAGTTCACCTTCTTCGAGTGATTTGTTTATGATTGCTGCTAAGGTGGGGGCAATGATGTGCGATAATCCCAACCCGAGAGTTAAAGGCAATATCTCAAGATCATGACGAGCTGGGTTTATTTTTCTTAGCATTTTTTCAGTTTCAATATTTGTAATTGGGTTGAAATTCGACCATGATGTTATATTTGTTGTGTCCAGATGTTCTTCTGTTATCAAAGATTTGTTGAAGGTGTTGGCTATTTTGTTTATTTTATTCTTAAAGAACCTGGCAAGGTCTTGGCTTAAATTGTTTGTTTCGGAGGTGGGGGAGTTATTATTCTCATATAAGAGGTTTCTTACAATGTTGTAGAGGGCGTTGGGTTGATTTGTGGAGTTTTTTTATCCTTTGACTGTAGTAGTCGCGTTTGGTGTTCAGAATCATTTTTTTATATGTGGAGAGTTGTGTGCGGTATCTTTGTAGTGATACTGGGCTTTTGGATTTTCGCCATTCTTTTTCCAGTTTTCTGAGGTTGGATTTCATAGATCTAAGGTGAGAGTTGAACCATGGGTTGATTTTTTTTTCTCTGCTTTTTTTAAACAGTTTCACTTTCTCGGGGTTTATGTTGTTAGCAGTTTGTTCAGTAATGTGGAACCAAGATTGAGTGGCGTTATTTATGTTGGAGAGGTCAAGGTTCGCCATTTGTTTTCCTAGTTCTTGTTGGAGTAAACTGGGTTGGAATGGAGGTCTGTATTTGAATGAAGGTGGTTCATTTGTTCTTGTTATGTGATTGGCCTTCACTTGTGTCCTGCATTGTAATAGGTAGTGATCAGACCACGGGACTGGTTTGGATGAAATGGTTGTGTCATAGAAGTAATGGTTGGTGGAGATCAGGTCCAAGGTGTGGCCCGCTTTATGAGTAGGGTTGTTTACTAGTTGGTTCAGGTTTCGGCTGGAAAGCATGTCTAGCAGTGTTTGGCAGTTTTGTGATCTGGGGTTGTAATCAGTGTGGAGGTTGAAGTCTCCGAGAATTATAGTAGGTTTTTTCAAACTAATGTTAGTTATTAAGAATTCTAAGATTGGGGAGATCTCATTGTTTAGTAGTTTGGGGGGGGCAGTAAACTAGACATATTTGTAGAAAATCCGATTCAAACAGTGCGATTTCATAATTCTTAGGAAGGTTGTGAGGTATCAGTTTCATTGAGAGAGGTTTTTTTATGATAAGGAGTAGTCCTCCCCCTCTGCGAGACTTGCGTGGGATAGAAAATAAGTCATAATCATTGTTGGTTACGGCGATAAAGTCAGGGTTCTTTTCTTGGATTATGTCTGATATTATCATTAATTTTTTGCTTGGGGGGGGGGGAAGAAAAGGGGAGAAAGAGGAGAGACAGATAGGAGGAGGGGAAGGTGAGAGGGCTGAGGGGTTAGAGTGCAAGCTACGTTTGGTCAACATCTGGCATGGTGGACTACCCAAACGGTTAGAGAAGAAGGCTGTAAAACAAGGAAGCCAGGGTTTAAATCCTGCTGCCATTCCTTGGGATCTTGGGCAAGTCACTTCATCTGCCATTGCCTCAGGTACAAATTTAGATTATAAACCCTCTGGAAATAAGAAAATACTTAGGGTTACCTGAATGTAATCCGCTTTGAAGTGGCTGACTAGACACAAAAGGTGTAATATAAAAAAAAATTATTAAAAAAAAGTTTAGCATGCCTTTCTAATTTGTTAGAAAATTTTGAAGGTGTGAATAAAAGTATGGATGGATAAAGTGAGTCGTTCAATATAGCGTTTCTGGATTTTCTGAAGGTGTTTGATAAAATCCTTTTCCTCAGGAAATTAAAAAGTCCAAGGAGGCAGTGTCTTACTGTGGATTGTTAACTGGTTAAAAGCTAGGTGTCATGGTCAGGCATGCTGGATGTGGGGATTCCCCCAGCAGGAGCAGCACAGGGCTCTACGGCAGAGCAGGGCAGGGTCTTCTAGGTGGCCGACCACCTCCCCCTTGGGTTGACCTTGCAGGTTCTGGCGGCCGGCAGGGCTTCTCTGGCAGGGTGCATGGCAGGCTGTGGTCAGGGCAGGCAGTTTCCAGGCAAAGATCAAACAGAGGCAAGGGCCAAAGACAGTCCGAGTCACAATGAAGATATGTCTGAGGAAGGCTGACTGGGAAGGCAAGGCAAAAGCAGGACAGGGGAGAAAGGCTGGGCAGAGCAGGAACAGGGAAAAACATGAGCTAAACTGTAACGGGGATGCATGGCAGGTTTCAGACGGGCTAGATAGGCCTCCAAGAGGCGTGGTCAAGACAAAGGCAAGATAGGGAACACAGACACAGGATAAGCCATTGGGAGGCCTAGAAAAGATACAGGAATAAGGCATGGAAAGACCGCAGGGAGACCTAAACTGGACACAGGAGAACCACTGAGAGAACCAAAGGGAATAGGAAGGCCACTGAGAGACAGGGAAGCAGAAAAACAGACAGGCAACGAATCCAGGAACAAACAAAACAAGACAAGAAGACCTAAACAAGAAATGTTAAGTAGTAAACAAGCCACTCTGGGTACACAGACAAAGCAGGGATGTGCAGACAGGCTTGGCCACTGGGAGACCTAGACCCACAGGCAAGAAGGGCCACCAGGAGACCCAAAGGAAGCAGGAGAGCCACAGGAAGGCCTGGACAGGAGCACAAGAACAGGGCAAGGTAAACACAGACGCAGGCAAACAAGAACCAATGGCAAGACGAGGAGGGAGCCACCAGGAGGCCCAGACAGGAACTAGGAAATGAACAAATGAACAGGGACAAAACAGGTCCAAACAAAAGCCCCCTGAGGCCACACAGCAACAAGAACAAGCGCAAGGTTGGCCAGAGCAAGGAGCCAATGTGGCTCAATGTTGGGCCATGAGCAAACTGTGAGGGAGGTTTATACAGGGGTGGGTCTTATTTATTTATTTATTTATTTATTTATTGTTATACCGAGTTTCATGATAGGCATCACATCAACCCGGTTTACAAATAACAAGGAGTGTAAAGCATAACGTAACGTAAAAAACAATATTTTCAATAAGAACCTTGAACTTGCGCCATGCAAGCCTTCAAGGCGGCGGCAGGGCAGAGCATGGCCCCAGCGAGGGCCCCAGGGGAGGTGTGACTTGCACCCAAAATTATGACGACAGGAAACAGAGCAGGATTGAGTGATCAGTTTTCCTAATGGAGATAGGTAAAGAATGGCGTGCCTGAGGGATGTCTTCTGGGGCCAGTATTGTTTAGTGTATTCATTAATGATCCGGAAAAGGGAGCAGTGAGTGAGGTGATCAAGTCTGCAGATGACACAGAATGATTTAGAGAAGCTTAGAACATGAGCTGATTGTGAGGACTTGCAGGAGAACCTTGTGAGATTGGGGCATTGGGCATGTAAATGGCAGATGAAATTTAATGTGGACAAATGCAAAGTGATGCACCTATGGAAAAATATTCCTGACTATAGGTACACAGTGCTGGGGTCCAAAGTAGGAGTTACCACTCAGGAACAGGACCACTGTGGACAAATCATTGAAATCCTCAGCCCAGATTGCAGCAGCAGCTAAACTAATCAAATAGAAGGTTAGAAATTATTTGGAAAGGCATGGAGAATAAAACTGAATATCCTAATGCCTCTATATCGATCCATAGTAGGACCACACCTTGAGTACTGTGGGCAGTTCTGGTCACCCCCATCGCAAAAGAGGTATAAGAAAACTAGAAAAGGTGCAGAGTGCAACCAAAATGATCAAGAGAATAGAATGGTTCTTGTATGAATATGGGTTGATCAGGTTAGGACTCTTCAGCTTAGAGAAGAGACTGAGAAGGGAGAGGTTTATAAAATAAGTGGTGTGGAAAAGCTAAAAGGGAATGGTTATTTACCCTTTCAGAAAATACTAGGAGACACGCCATCGAACTAACTGGTAGCAGATTTAAAACAAATAATAGAAAGTATGTTTTTAAGTCAACCTACAGTTAAGCTGTGGAATGTGTTGCTGGAGGATGTGTTCAAGGCTAGTGGTAGAGCGGAGTTTAAAAAAGATTTGGACAAGTTTCAGGAGGACAGGTTCATCCACAGTTATTAACCAGGTAGACTTGTGGTTCACCACCTCTTGTGGGAGTGAGCAACAGAGAATGGATCTCTCCATTAAGATCTGCTGGGACATCTATATTAAGTCATTTGCATTGGCCACTGTCGGAGACAGGATGCTGGGATCAATGGACCATTGGTCTGACCCAGCATGGAACTCCAATGTTCTTATGTTTTTAAAAAACTGGGTGGGGGGTTCTTGCTTGATTCTTAGTCTGAAAAGCTTTGCTATCTCTGATACCTAAATCGTGTTTCCACAGATATTCTCCAGAGTCTCCATGATAGTTGACTACAGAAGATTTCCAGACAGCATCAAACATGCCATGAAGAGTTTGAGGGAAATCCACAAGGGTGTTCAATTTAGCTTTGATCAGACAGAGGAATTATTCACTGTGAATGGGAAATATACAGAAATTCAGGCTTTCAACAATGATGTTTTGAAAATGTTAGGCCTTGGAAGTAAGAACTTAAAAGAACATCCTTCACTTCAGTGTAACATCAAGAAAGTTGACACATCCATGGTTAGAGTCACTCAAAACTCAGAAGAGGTCAGTTGTCCCTTGGCAGAGTCCAAGTTCGAAACTTGGAACCTAAAGTCCAAGGCTGAAAGTGAAACCCAGAACCCAAGGTCCAAGGCTGAGAAGCGGAATCCAAGGTCCAAAGCCAAAAAGGGAAATCCAAGTAATAAACCTGAAATACAGAATCTGAGAATTGTTGAAGGTGATGGCCCAAACACCATGTACAGAAACCCCAAGGATGAACAGGACATTGAACAGTTAGATGACTTTTCTTTGGTGATGGATTCTGATATATACATGTACATACAAAAATTCCACCATGCAGAATTCCAAAAAATATTATGCAAATATGATGTGGAAGTGGTAGATGTGAGCAGTGATGGTATAACTACGCTTTACTTACAGGCAGGCTTTGAAACGGCCAATCACATTGGCGCTTTGACAAAAGCCCACTTTGATCTTCTGCATCAGTATCAGCAGTTTGAAGCAAGTCTTCGGAAAGAGCAAATAAGCAAAACAGATGTGAAGTGTGATGGAAGAACCCTGAAAATGGTGCCTGAAGAGCTTCAAAAGCTATGTCCCTCTCTCCTTTGCCTTGAGGATGACAGGTTCTTTTACTTCATCGGCAACATAATTGATGTATCCCAGGCCAAACATTACATTCAAGATTTAATGCCTCCAAATGAAATGGGGAGATTGGTTAAAACGTCAGAACTATCAGTTGGCCCACACTCCGCAGCTCGCCAGAGGCCAAGCAGCTCTAGAGGTTCGATGGAATACAAAAGTGATATTTCGCCAAAAAGAACAAGTCCCACCAAGTTTGAACTGAAGGCAGAACACAAATTAGCAGCTAATTTCAGCAGTCCGAAAGTTGAGGTCTCTCTTCTGAAGCCAACACCTTCCATTGATATTGAGAGCATGCGCTCATTGGGCATTTGGTCCAAGGAGGATGACTACCAGAAAAAGGAAGAGACATTACAGATCACTCAACTCAATCCTATTCGAGACATTGAAATGGGAATCTTCCCTGGAACTGGTACAGCTGCCGGAGAGATTGGGCAGAAAGATCCTCAGGTGACAGATAGGATGAAAGGAGACATCTTGCCCAAGACTCCTGAGACTTTTCCTTCATTCAGTATGAGCAAGGACAATAAGGTTCTTCACAGCACTGGTGCCAGGAAGAATTTAGGTCCCTTGAAACCGTATTCCCATGACAGCGCCTTGGATGCGCTGCAGTATTTAAGTCTCATTGACACAGCTGGAATGTCTAGCTTTTTAGACTTTGAACCATCTAAACCCAAAATTACTCTTAAGAGATCAAATAGCTTCTCTGCCGGGAGACCGAAAGAAGTCAATCCACCTTGGCAGGAAGTTAAATTTAAAGAACCCAGCAAAGTGGCAAAGGATACCAAGATTTTGGATGAAATGTGTTTATACACTTGGCTATGGTCATATATGAAAGATGCCTCAAATATTACCAAGCTATGTGATGAAGGTGGAATTCAGATTGATGAAGAAAACACACAGGATATCACTATTTTAAAACTCAGTGCCAATGACAAAACAAAGCTCGACTCGGTCAAGCAGTCCTTACAGTCTCTCTACCATAGGCTGTCCACCGATCTCACCTACCAAAGCTTCAGCTACTCAGAGATTGGTGTTGAAGGCCCCCATGATGAGGTGTTAAATGAGTGGTGCTGCAGTTTATTAAGCCGTTGTGCTAACCTTAGGCTGAACAAGCTGGAATACAGTCTGCTTCTCACATACCCCAAGGAGGCACAGTTGAGCGTAACAGAAGAATTCACCAAATTTATCCTAAATAAATCAAAGGCTTTGATGCATTCATCACAGCCTTTTGTCTATGATAAACATATATCCATGCAGCTTCGAACTGAAGAAGACAGAGAGCAAGGTCATGCTTGGGATATAAAACATAATTCCAGCTCTGATCCACATTTGGATACTGATAGTTTGCTATTCACTTCAGACCATCAAACCTATTTGAATAGAGACGTTACTGGAGAAATGAACTCTGATCCTCAAAAAAAACCTCCAGAGAGCATCAGCGATTTTCGGGGAATGGAAGGTGAGGATGATTCAAGTGAACCAAAAGAATTGCTGGCACTGAATAGTGATGAGGTCAGGGACAGGATGACAGAAAATGGTTCTTACTTAGGGCAAGCTAAAGCTTTTCAGGAAGGCATGACCTCCGAAAAAGAAGGCCTCACTCAACCAAGGGACTTGGTGAGGCTGGAGACAGGTGGCACGGAGATGGTTGTCTCCAAAGTCAAAAAAGCTCTTCCTGATAAATTTCACCTTCTGAAAAACAAGACCAAGGGAGGCCTTCATGATGAAACAGGAGATCACAGACCCAGCATTCACCCCTGGGATGGTGGCCCACTGTCATTGCCAACAGGACTGAATAACGCACAACAGAATTATGGGGGACAGAAGGCGTTGAGCGAGCACTCAGATTTCATTTCCAAACTGAGCTTGGGTAGCCAAACAAACCAGGCCCGGGAGGAGATCGCAGCCAAATCCCAGCTAAGGCATCCCAGCGTTGGCCAAGAGGCACTGGAAAAGATGTCCAGGAATTGCGATCAGTGCAGGAAGGCAGATACTGGAACAGCCACCGCCCAGTGTGGGCATTCCTTCTGCAGAAGTTGTTTCTCCATCTCAGAAGACACGTGTATTGCTTGCCTCCGTTCCCCTCCAGTTAATTCTGAGCACGTAATCAAAGGCACAATGACGTATAGAATCCTGTCTCAGAGCTTAGCCGGTTATTACAGAGACCCAACCATAATAGTCATATACAACATTCCCAATGGGGTACAGGGGGTAAGTAGCCTGGAATTTCTGACATTCTTTCTTGTTATGGTAGTGGGAGAAGAGAAGGGATAAGACATTTAGTTAACCTGCACTTCGTATAAACTCCTAAGGCTATAGTATAGAGCCTTTCTTGCACAAGCTGAGGCTATAAGGTTTGCTGGGTCACAATGTAGATCTTTTTCCACATGGAATCAGAGGGGGCCTTTTCTACGAGAGAGAATTTTAGTTGCAGCTTTTGGTTTGTTTGGTCAGGATATGCTATGGGTTCCTCACCTTTGGAGTCCATGTGCTTCTCCTGCCGGGTTCTTTTCCCATTCCTCCATGGTTACCAGTCAGCTTCATGTGATGTGATGGGGCCGGGTCCAATCCTGCATCCATAGAATTGTAGTTCCCGCATTTGTCGCGGATGCACAGGCTGGCAGGGCATAGGGACGGTGCTGAATCAGCGCACCAGGGTTAGGGGTGGGGATGTAGAGGCATTGCAAGGGGCCTGGGAGGGAGTCCCTCCTCCTCGCACAATAGTGACATTTACTGGTCAGGCTCGGGGTGTGTGTGTAACAGGATCCGCAGTCTGTGGCCCATGGTCAGAGGGCTGTTACTGCAATCCCTGGGCTGTAGATAAAACCGGTTGGGATATATAAAAAGGAAAAATCCTCAAGTTAATAAGAATAGTGTTAAAAACAGCTTATTTTCACTAGTAACGGAGTTCGAATCCTCTTTTGTGTTTCTCTTTGCCCAAAGTCTGGTGATCCAAACCCAGGGCGAAGCTATAAAGGTGGACGCTTTGAAGCATTCCTACCGGACAACAAGGAAGGCCGGAAGTTACTGCCGCTCTTGGGGAGGGCCCTGGATCAAGGGCTGACATTTAAAATCCATCCGCATCACTCCGGGGACCAACTAACGTGGAACATCCTGCATAAGACTTCCCAGCAAGGAGGAAAACTCAAGTATGTCAGAGAGTGGAGGAGAACCAAAGAGAGGCCTTAACGGCGGGATTCCCTTGTGGGGCGCCGCTTCTGTTTGATGGCTGGAAGGGGCCATTTGAATTACTTTTTAGCTTTTTAATAAATACATCTTACAGCCCAGTCAGAATGTCAAAGAGAAGCGGCGTTCCCTATCTGGGGGTTAAGAGAATGAGTTGAAAATTAAATATAATACAACCTTTTTTTGGGGGGGGGGGGGAGAGGATTGAGCTGGCTCTTCCCCCCCCCCCCCCCCCCCTCCCACTCCTGTGGGCTTCCAGCTCAGTTGGAGTCAGAGCTGGGATCTGAGACTTCATTCACAAATACCTGGGGATTTTGTCCCCTGTTTCTATATCCCCTCTCAACTTACATTTTAGCCCTGTCACTGAAGTGATGGTCCTAGGCCGGGGACTATGCACCCGGGACCCCTAGAACCCAGGAATCATGGACCCTAAATCAGGCCACTAGGTGTCGGCATGGTGCAATGAGCACTACTCCCTCTTTCACCAGGGAGATCCCTCCGCAGCATCCCCAGCCCCGACCGACCCATGGAGCAGAAGACCTGAGCTGTTAATCGATGGGCCGGCCTTTTCTGTATCTCTCTATATTATAGAAATATTAGGTGCTTCGGGTAAGCCTTGCGGCGTGTCTGCATAGGCGCGTCCGTAGTGGTGCTCATCCAGAGCTGGGGGCTGGGATACCCACGATGACAGTCTCGGGCAGCGGGCTGAGGGGTAGAGCGGCAGGATCAGGCTATGGTGGCCGCTCTGACACCACAGAGGCTGGTAGGTTTCTCCGGGCCCCACCACTGGAAGAGAAGAGGTGGTGATGGTAGAAAGACTGGTGGGGTTTCCCAGGCCCCACGGCAGCAGGAAAATCCCCAAATTGGGATGTGGGAGGGGGGAGAAGTGAACAGGAAGAAGGAGGGGAGGGCATGAGGTAAGAGACATGCGAAAAGAAGAGGATGAATGGGAGGTGGCGAAGGGAGGGGAGAGCAGGTGTGTAAAAGAGGAGGAGAGGAGGTGAAAGGAGGAGTGAAGAAAGGGAGGAGTGGAGGTCAGTGGGGGGAGTGGGAAAAGTTAGGGGGAGTGAAACAGAAGGGATGGGGAGGGGAGGGAACGGAGAAGAGGAAGCACAAAGTGGGGGGAGCAAAGAGGAGATTGTGAGGTTGAGGCAGAGAGGTTTCCCCCAACACAGAAGTCCTTTGCCTTGATGCCCCCTCCAAACCATTCCCAGCCCCCAACACTTACACCATCACTACCCCACATGCACCAAACCCCACTCACACACAGAGGGGGAGGGGAGTGCCCACACTCTCACCCCCCATCCCTACTCCGCTTTCTACTCTTTCAGCCACCCCACCTCACACACACACACATGGGAGGAAGGGGGAAGTGTCCCTTTCTCTCTCTCATGCTTAGCCACTGGTGCCCCCCCCCCCAGTCATCCACCCCTGATACGCACCAAGTCCACAACACAACCACCTATAATAAACCCGCCTTCACCCCCCACCCCAAACATACCCATAGGGGCGGGGAGGAATGCGCACACACTTCCCTTACCTCACCTCGCCTGCTGCTCGTATGCCACACACAAACTCTCTACCCAAGGGGAAAAGAGTTCCCCCACCATCTTCACCCCCTAACGCCCTCCCCATCCCACTCCATTCGCATCAACCCACAACACAAACTCTCCCCCATCTCACATGCGTACCCCTCCTAAACCACTTACATTCAGCACCATGGCTGAATGTAAGTGCAGGATATGGGGCAGTAGACTTGCAGGCTTGCACACAAGCCTGCAAGTCTACTGCCCCATATCCTGCCATTCCTTCCCCATGGAGCCCCACACCCAGAGAGCCCCCTGTTCTTTCACCCCAGGTGAACAAGACGCCCTTGTGTCCCACACATCCAAGTCACGGAGTCACTTAGCATGCGATTGTAAACATCTCTCTTCTGGGATTTCCTTCACGGGCACACATACTCGCAGGTGGGGTGGGGGAGAGAGAGATCGGGTCAGGAATTCTGTAGGTCTCTCACAGCCTTTCCTTTCATTACATCATCAAGCAGCTCATCAGTACGTAATCAATCCGTCCCCAACCCCTTCCCTACCCAGCCATTCCTTGCATATTCCACCTAGGTAAGAAAGCAAAATCCAGAGCGGAGAGCCCACCAGCAGGGTTGAGGAGCAGGTATACAGCTCCTTGTATTTTATTATTATATTAAACATTTTTAACATCAATTGACTATCTGGCTCTGTGCCATGAGGAACAGTTGAATCAGTCCTGGTTCCCCCCCCCCCCCCTACCCCAAACTTTCCCAGTTCCTGTTTCTGCTTCACCTAGGCTTTGGCAGGAGGAGGTAAAACCCCAGAACTGGCTCATCTGGTCCCCATGACCCAGAACTGGCTGGCCACCCTGCTTCATAATCAAAGTGCTGGTACAGTGCACGGGCTGGATCACCCTCACCCTAAAAGCCCCACAGCTAAAAGGAGCAACTGGTTTGATGCAGAAGATGTGAAACCGGGAAGGGGAGAACCAAATTCAGTTGGATTCTTTGTTTGGACCAAACTGCTCATGAATATTCAGCCTGGAAGTTCTGAAAGCTAGGCTTGGTTGAGAGGTCATGTAACAACACATGCCAAGTACAGTGAGGTCATGTGACAGTAACCCATGCCACAAAATTGTGTGAATTATCCGAACCTGCTCTAGTTTTAACAATTTTATTGATTGTGCTCTTTTAAACAGAAACGGATACCCTGATGCTCACTACTTTGGGAATGTCTTCCAGCAGCTGAAGGAGCACGGTATTGAGTAAAATGGGAGCAGTGGCCCTCGTCCTGGGGCGGGGTCATACAGCTGTGCAAAGGCTGCTTATCCATTGTATCTTAGTTCTGTATGACTCATCTGCATTAAATCTCCCAGGCACCCTCTGGATTTAACTGATAGCACATGCCCCTGAACAGAGGGGCATTGATGCTCAAGCATGGACAAAGATAATTAACTCATTAGGGGCTACTTCTTATTCCTGTCTACAGTGCATTTAAACTATACCCATCATATCAGCCTTAACATGTACTTAATTTGTATATTTTGTTGAAATAATTTTTGCTAGAAAAATGGCAAATAAACAGTTGATTTGGACAAGTTGCAATCTCATGTAGCTACATTTCTTTGCTTTTCAAACATTGCTAGCCACAGGTCTAGCCAGGAGATGGATACAGCCTCGGCAAGATGGACACTAAGCAACCATTTTCGCTGAGCGTCTCATTTGATCACCTTCAGTGTGGTCTGAATTCAAATTTCCCCTTCCATGCTGTAATAATGTATTGTGCGAGCAATGGCAGATGCCCAGTTCCCACCCCCAGGCACGTCCAGTTTGCAGGTGTCCGATTTTGGAGGGAGCAGGGGAGCTGCTGCATTCAAAAGAACCTCCCTATCTCGCTTGAATTCATTTGCAGCAGCAGCTAACCAATGGCTGCTTTAGCAAGGCACTGATCTGAACAGCACCGTGCTAGGGCAAAGAACAAGAACGGCATTGGGGGAAAACTAAAACCAGCTGCAAAATCTACTAAAGTGCGAAGCTGTAGCAGGATGATACTGCTTTTAAATAAAGGACGCTGCTTGGGTACCGCATTGGTAAAGGCTGCACATGGCTCACTGATAGGATTGCCACCTCGCTCCATGGCTGAAGAACAGGCCAATCCAGTCCCGGGTTTTATCCCAGTGCATACAGGAACTTGTAGTTCTGATTGTGCCAGATAAAGTAATGGGACAATCGCAACTGCAAGTCCCTGTAGGCAAGAGGATAAACCCAGGACTGGAGCAGGGTCCTTATGGCATGGAGCAAGGTGGCAACCCTACTTTTTGCTCTTATTATTCTGAGCATGCTGAAACCCTGCTTGTGCCACAGATTTTTTATTTTTGGGAGGATGTATATGTTAGTATTTTAAAGGAGGAAAAACGCCTTTGGATGTTGTCTGGAGAGCCCATGCACTGTATAAGAGATTCTCGAAGTGTAGCCTGACGGCTCTTGCAATGATCATCAGTCTCCAAAAACCTCCTTAGGATAAACAAAGGTCTAAATCTGAAATGAACTGTGCATGTGAAATCTCAGAATATCTCAAAACCTTTTTGTCACACTAAGCAATGCATTGCGGAAACTTAACTGACTAGTATTTATGGATAGTGCGAAAAGCTTCTTTAAACCTAAGTTTCCTCAATGTATTGCTTAGTGTGACAAAAAGGTTTTGAGAGATTCTTTCTGAGATTTCACATGCACAGTTCATTTCAGATTTAGACCATTGTTTATCACAAGGAGATTTTTTTGAGACTGATGATCGTGGGCTCTCCAGCTGAAGTCTTTTCCTCCTTTAAAATATGTTTGAAAGGTACATCTAAGTTGTTTTGGATGTGGGGCTTAAAATTGTTTTGCACAGTACGGTTATTCCTCCCCGTTTTGTACTTTGGGTCTTTTTCAGTTTTGGAGTGTACCCTCCGCTACACACACCCCAAAATGATCTGTATTTTTCTGAGTAAGCAGGTTCCTTTGGTAAAGCTTGTGGGTTTTGTTTTTTAATGTGTTTTTGTGGAATTTCAATCCAACTGCTCCAAAGCTTTCAAAGAAGCAGCAAATGTGCAATCTTCCTCCTGCAGCAGGCAATCTCCTCAGGACCCTACAGCAGGTTAAAGGTTCACGGATTATCGGCAGGAAACCGGCTACAGGCTGAAAGAAGTGGAGGGAATGGCTTGTTTATACAGCTCTTCCTGTGAAGGGAGCTGGCCTCTCCTGGCATGCTTTGGTCAGGCCGGGGGAGGGGGGAGAGAGCGTGCTGACTGGTCAGTTGGCTACTGATGAGAGCAGCTCACCAGCCAACACACACTGCTGCTAGGGCAGCTATCTCACTACACTCCCTCCCACTGGCCACACCAGCCTTTGAGCTCTACCAATGGCTGCAGGTATCTTTCAAGGTGGATATGGATAGAGATGGTTTCACGAAGAAGGGTAAAACTGGGAGTGAATTGGCCCATTGTATTAATTCAGATATCCTTTCAGACATCATTGGATACCAGTGGTGTACTAAGGGGGGGGGGGGGGGAGGTCAGTTGCCACGAGCAGAGCCCATCCCACTCATGCTAGAAGAGGGAGGCCTGCGGACCGCGAGCGGTGGGAGCACTGGGCGGCTGCCTAGAGCGCCACGGGGCTGGAGCCGGCAACTGCATAGCCTTTTCTTCTTCCTGCGGCCCAGCAGAGGAAATGGTGGGTCCGCGTGGGTGGGAAGAAGGAGAGGTCATGCAGTCACAGCCCAAAGCAAGAGGAAGAGCAATGGCACTGCCCCCCACTGCAGATACAGGAAGAAGAGGCACACCAGCCCCTGTGCCACCTCAAGAAAAATGAAAGTCCCTGTCTGTCGCGGGGGCAGAAGGAGGAAACTGCTGCTGTGCTTCTGATGAGGAGCAGAGTAGGAAGGGAGAGAGAGAGAGAGGATGTCTGTGGGTGTGGATATAGGAATGAGGGTGCATGTTTGTGTGAGAGGGGGTGAGTATGTATGAGAGAAAGAAATAGAGCCTGTGTGTGAAAGGGTGCAAGAGATAGTGAGCCTGTGTGAGGGAGAGGGGAACTGGAGAGCACTGGACGGAGAAGTGAAGCTGGGGGGGTGCCAAATACATTAGGTATGCCACTGTTGGCTACATTAGCTCAAATGCTTAGGAGAAAGGGATTTTTCCCCTAGCAGGAAGGGGAAGTAAATGGAGTGATCCTTGGAGCAGTGGCAAGCATCCCCGCTGTCGAGGGGGAGGGGGTTGCTGGCAGCTCTGCCTGGGAAAAGCAATTTTCAGAAGCAACGTTCTAAGTCTGTATCAACTGACCCGGCTCAAAGGGCTGTCTGACTATAGCCCACTCTAAACCCAGCTCAGAAATACGCACAGGAGTGCTACAATGCAGGTGCTTTTTAGCTGCAGATGGAGATAGCACTCGAGGAGGGGGGGGGGGGGGGGCATGGAGAAGTCAGGGGGAAAAACCTTCACAGGTAGTTGCACTTTGAAATGCACACATGCAATTTTCCCATTCAAAACAAGTAAAAGAGTCCCTGCTGAGAAAAAAAAAAAGACAGCTGCATTCATGGCAGGCAAAGTCACTGCAGCTGTGTTTCCCCTCACATCACATTGGCACCAACATTTGCCACAAGGACTGTGACCCAGCCACTTCCAGGGGGCAGGGAACCCTCAACCCTGCACATTTTTTTTTTATATGTTCAGCGAGAACCCCTGCCCTCAACTACTATGAAAACTGCAACTTGCAATTGCTCTGTCCAACGACGCTTGCTACCCTGAACCCCCAGCATTGAGAGCGTAGATGGGCGTCCCCAAGTCCTTTCCCCCACATAAAAAAAGGCGGCTTCAGTCTTTCGTTATGCTTTTAATCAATGTCGAACACACATAAGGCATATGGTAGCATTAGGCAAGAAAGCATCACCTTCGATCCATGTAAACAGCAGTTGGCACAAATGCATTTTGTTCAACCGTTACACACACAAAAAGCAAGAATATACTTTTCTTCACACAAGGGTAACGTGAATCTTACTTTATAAGAAAGATGTGTCAAATGTCTGTATTTACTAAAGATTGGGGAGGGCGGTAAGAAATATTAGTGTCTTGTGGCAAATACAGGAGGGGAATCTGTCATCATTAAAAAAAGGATCCAGGACTCAAAATGTATTTTATATACTGAAGTGATCGAGAACTGGGCAGGAAAGCCAGCTGGTCCTTTGCCATCACCATGGTCTTGTGTACCAGAGTGTGGGTGGGTGGGTTTGTAGCAGTGTAAGGTAGGACCTTCTCTACACTGCCCCTCTCTCCCACCACCAGGCTTCCATATACAGTCACACCTTTTCAATAAGTGAAGACAGGGGCTGCACAGCCACCCACCGTCACAGGGCCTTTAGAAGCAGGCATTCCCAAGCCAGTGCAGGGGGCATTAGCAGAAATGTTTGTGCAAGCTACATCCGCCCCCACCCATCCAACCCCTTTAGTGCAGGAGATCAGTGGCAGGCTGCAGGATGGCATCCAACTTTATAAAAAAAAAAAGCTGACCAGTGACAGCAAAGAACACACACAGCTGCAGTGAAGAGCCCTTTCCCAGACCAGTTGGATAAAAGGTGTCAAAACCAGCCCAAGTCACATTCAAGAGCAGAGATTTTGTGAGTTCCTATTAAGCACCAGTGACACTCGACGTGCACTGGTTTCAGGCACATGCAGTGCCGAGCCAGTCGCCACTGTGGTCCTCAATATGATGCTAAGGCTACACAACGTGCTGGGAGCAGCTAACTGTAGACCATGAGATTTGTAAATCTGTTGGTCTTCAGGGCTGGGGCATAAGATTGCAGTTTAAGAACCAAGCCTTAGTCACAGGAGTGGCATGTGATTAAAAACAGAAACATGTGACCAAAACATATCAGAAATGCATAGATCATGAGCTAGGTTCTGAATTTAAATGAGTCAGCCCTGCCATAGAAGCCACAAGGGTCTTGTGAACAGGACTGACCAGTTCCACTTGGTGCATTTAACAAAAATGCACATTTCAGGCTATTAAGAGACTTGCTTCTCCTTACCGGGATGTGCTGGAGATGTACGGCCTGCTGAGTTTGCATGGACCCTAAAAGTTTCCTCCAGCTGGTTTTGAGGTTAGGGAGTAGAGCCAGGCTATGTTCTGGGTGTAGTGATTGGAAAAGCCTTTCAGCATCATACAACTGATAAGAAGCACATGTACTGCTAGAGGATCCTTTCCAAGACACTGTAAACACTTTCTGGATATTTTTGGCAAACAGGTAGCCAGTGCAATGAGGCTTTGGCAGGAGAGATGCTAATCATTTTCAAGTGATCTGGAGAAAGGCACTGGATTATAGTGTTTATAGGTATTGGGATACAGGTTCATGCACATGCTGAAGCACTGGCAGGTGCCCTACCTCCATGCTTTTTAAGGATTGGCCTTTCAAGTGAGATAAAGACTATTTTAAATTAAGGCACAGAGTTCCTCAGCTAGATTAAGTGGCTACTATTTGTATTTAAAAAATACCACTTCTAGTACCTCCCTACCTATCCTGAACGTCAGAGCTGCAAGCTTCAAACTAAACAGCTAAATTTGCATTGAAGATTGACAAACTAACCCGTGCAGGTTAGCAAAAAGTGAAATGTTGCTACAGGCAAATCAGCAGAAAGTTTGCAGGATGGGTTTAAAAGGGTTGGTGTGAAAGTTGCTGAGAAGCTGGTCCTGTTTGGCATCTACCCTAGAAATGCAGGGGCAAGAGAGAAGAGCCCTCAAGTCTAAAGGGTAGAGGGGGTAATAATTGATTTCAAATGTGGAAGGTGTGGGAAAGGTCAGGGTTACTCTTTACTACACTTTAAACTGCTTGGAGGCACTCAGACCACCACCAGAGCCTGCTAGGCCTCTGCAAAGGTATATACTGTCCCAGCTGTATGGCTAGAGGAGTAAGAGTATGAGCTCAGCTCTTTGTCCCAGAAGCTGCACCACCTCTATCTTGGGTGTTTTCAGCTTTAATAAAGCAAGGTCATGCACCCTTGAATCAAGTCACCTTCCCTGTTATTGTGGGTATGTAGCACAGTCAGTAAATGACACAAGTAACCCAACTACCATTATCCATCAGAAAGTAATGAAGGCTGATCACCCACTTTTACCCATTCTAGGCTAGGCATGGATGCCAATACTTGCCATAGTATTAGAGGTAGCCAAGCCCAGTACTTGTCTTTGCTTATAACCCAAATAGAGTAGCTCTTGCTATCAGAACTACTGTGCTTTGTTTTCATTCAAGAGCAGCTTCTCTCCCCCCCCCCCCCCACCAATGTTGCTATAGCCTGAAGCTCCCTTTTTTGCTATGGAGACCATTAAGTTACCACACTCAGCATTGTGTAGGTAGAGCTTTGGCTTAAGCTCTACCTCCATAACCCACTACCATCTTGACTATAGGAGCAGTGTGCATCTAGTGCACTGTTCCCAACCCTTTCCTGGGAGGTACACCTAAACCAGTTGGGTTGTCAGGATTTCCACAATCATATGCATGAGAGATTTGCCTACCCTGGCTCTCCCAGTGTATGCAAGGGTCATGCATATTCATTAAGGATCCCTTGAAAAACTCAACTGGTACCACCAGGTGAGAGTTGGGAAGACACTGATCTAGTTTACCTCATTAAGACCTGTTAAAATAGATGCAAGCTTCTGCAGAGGAAGTGTGGGAAGCTCAGATTGTGTGCACACCAACCCCAAACAGGCAAAAGATTAAAAGCAATGCCAACCTTCTAAAGAAGCATGAGCTAGAACAGCAGCACTTGCCAGCACCGAGGTACAAGGACAGCTCAAGAGCTTCATTGGAATCTGAATTTGAGGCAGAGACTAATGTTCTATGCTTGATCAGTTGCATTCTCTGCTGGTATTTTCCCTCATCTTGTTTCTTGTGAAGTGGTGTTGTCACATTGTGGCTAGCTTGTTCTTGTTTTAATCATGCCTCTTGACTACAGTATGGGATATAAGTATGTGGATAGTTTAATTCCAGTAATGTTTGGCACTTAGCCTTGCAAGTGTGCCAAGTCTGCAAGGTAACCAATGGACAAGAGCATGGCCCCAACAGTAAAAAGGATTTGGTCCTAGACTGCTCACCCACCCCATAATTGTAAATACCAGAGCCATGTTCAAGAGCACACATGTGCCAGCCATTCCTCATCTCCAGAACACAGTTAACAGGAGAGCAGATACTGAATGAAGGGCAGAAGTTGAGGGAGGGTAGGCAAGTTTGTTTATACACATTTCATGTCTTACCAAAGTGCCCTTGGACAATGCACACACTAAGTTCAGCCTGAAGGAAACTGATTCCAGGCACCCCCCAAACACAAAAAGCACAAACATACGAGTAAACATTTAACTGTTCCAGTCTCCCGGAGACAAGTCTTGGTTTTTCACAGAGACTTTAGAACTTCATTTACTAACCTTTTATGATCTAGGAAAAGATGGACAGATCACTTTGCCAAAAGGCTCAATAAGCTAGCTAGAGATGCCATGGCTTTGGATAGAAAGCCAGCTCTAAATTGAGGACTTGCTGGTCTTTGAAGAAGTTTGAATCTGTTGCAGTGAGAACAAGTCAGCTGAGGTTACCAGACCTCCCTATTATAGACTATTTATGAAAGCAAAAGACCCATTGTAACAATGAGCAGGCCTCCAAACTTTGGAAAATAGCCTTATGCACATTTTACTTGCATTGGAGAGCTCCCCCCCCTCTCAAATTTTCTCCAATTTTCCAACAAGCCCCAGAAGGATGTCTGGTGACCCCTCTCTCCTCACCACTTAGTTTCAAGGGTGCAGTTGCATATGCTTAATTCCAGGTCTCATTTAAATTTGTGGAGCAAATGCTACAAATTACTATTGCACTGCCAAGTCAAGGGCTGGAATATAGTTGGGAGAGGGGTTGAGAAAATACAGGAGAACCTTGACCAACAGATTCAAACAGAAGGAAAACACCAGCAAACAAGTCATGGAATGTAGATTTGTTTCAAAAATTCTTTATTTTTTTTTTTAAATATATTCTCTATTCAAATCAGCCACAGAAGGTCAATTAGATGCAGCTATGGCAAGTCAGTCAAGTTTTGGAATGTTCAGAAGTGTATACAGTTGACCTGTCCATTCCTAGGCCTTGAAAAACATTAGTAAAAAAAGACTGCAATCTCACAGGCCTGCTGCAGTAGAAGCCTCCCCCGCCCTCTAATTCCCCTCTTTAGTTTCTTCCTTCGGTGCTTCTGGAACCAGAATCACTTTCCCAACGTTCTTCTTGTCCTGCATCTGTCGCATGGCATCACCAACCTGAGAGAGAGAAGAGCATTCCATCAAATTTGTGGTGTAGAACATAAAACCGCAAAGCTCAATATAGATCCAGACAAGTTTTTCCAGCATTCGATTCTTGGTAAGGAGGTAAACATAGAAATGATGGCAGAAGACGACCAAATGGCCCATCTAGTCTGCCCAGCAAGCTTTCGTACTTATTGAAAGCATTTGCTTTACAACTTTTGCAATGTCAGGACACCAGGGGGTAGGAGGGGGCAGCCATCCTTAGTCACTGGCACTTATTAGAAAAAGGTACTTCACATACAAGTAGAGGCAATGAGAACATCCTAATTTTACCAGGGATGGAATCTGAAGCCTAGGACAGTATCAAACCATTTCTAGATTACTCCCTTGCCAATCTTTCAGGATATCCACAATGAATGATATAGTTCAGATAACCCCCCCAGCAATAGTTCAGGATATTGAGCCAATCCTAGAGTCTTATCAAGTGCTCAAGCCCTATTTACAAAATCTTAATTTCTCCATCCTACATCTCATGTGGGCATAGTCTTTAGGTCTAGCTTAGTGCTATCACCATAGGTTCTAAATGGTGAGCAAGAAACTCAACTAGGGAGATGTGGCTGCTTGGAGAGCAGGAAGCAAATTCTTTGGGTTGTGGGTGCTATTCAGAGTCAAACACCTTACAGCTGCAGAAGACATGTGTTGGGCACCATCATACCAAGAACTTATCAAAAGCAGAAGAGATGCCTGATGTACTATTTCATAAGTGTAATCTGTTTCTCTCCCCCTGAAAATTATAGCTTAATGACAAAGCTACTGAATTCAGTTCTTTTGCATTTTTTATACACAGTTGTTCATGCAATGCTAAAACCCTGGGCTTAATCCCCATCATGGTTTTAGTGTATGTATATGGGAGCAGAGATGCAAGGATTGCTTATAAGAACCACATGCCAATAACGCATAGGTCCCAGCTCAAGTGTGGATGACAGGAAATGCAATTTTACTATACAAGATCTTTGTATAGTACCAGGACATTTCTAAGACACAGTAAGATATGCCATATTGGGTTCAGACCAAGGGTCCATCAAGCCTGGTATCTGTTTCCAGTAGTGGCCAATCCAAGACACAAGTACCTGGCAAGTACCTAAACATTAAATAGATCCCATGCTAATGCCAGCAATAAGCAGTGACTGTTTCTCAGTTTATGGACTTCTCCAGGAAGTTATCCAAACTTTTTTAAACCCAAGTTATACTAACTGCCTAAACCACATCCTCTGACAAATTCCAGAAAGTTCTCCCCAATTTTAAATGTGCTATTTACTAGCTTCATGGAGTGCCCCTAGTCCTTGTATTATCTGAAAGTAAATAACTGATTCACATTCACCTGTTTCAATCCATTATAGACTTCTTATACCCCCCCTTCAGGAAATGGGGTGAGCCAGCATCATCCTCTCCCCCTTAGATGGCAGGGGTTCTCAAACCCATCCCTTCACCACCTAACTGGTCACATTTTCAGGAGTATCCATGAGATTGCATGTACCATCTCCATGAGATTCATTGTGGATATTCTGAAAACCCGACTAGCTAAGGTGTGTCACGAGGACTGGGGGTGAGAACCACAGCTTAAGCAGATCAGGGCAGTTCCTGTTTGGCTCCAGCACCCTAGCAGAGCACAGATCTCCAGAAGAGCAGCCAGCTGAGCCAATCATGTGACCCCCCCCAAGCTAGATGCAAAATATTTCTCCCTCAAACTCAGCAGATTGGATACTATGTCCTGCAGAGGGCAGCAAGGAGTCCACATCCATACAGGTTTCTGAAGGTGATACTTCTGTAAGCTCTTCTCTAAACTGAGAACGTTTTCTAAACAGGAAACCAGGGCAAGGAACATGCAGCTTACACAAAGCCATTACACTTCCCCTCCCTATGCATAAGCCCCCCAGGAAGCCAGTTTACAGTAGGATGTTCTTATGTATTCCAAAGCAGGAAAGCCCCTTAACTGTAAAGGGCACTCGACAGCAAGACCTCCAGTGAACAAGCTGGAGGATTTTCTGGGTTTTAAACTCAAGTAGACTAGACAGTTTGTGTCAACCTTCAAATGCTTGCTCAGTGAGCCTCAAACTGAACAAACCCACAGGGTGCGGGCCAGTGTACCTCAATCACTGTAAAGTGCTAGCTACCACTCATTTCCAAGTCAGAACAGCATCTAACCAACATCTTAGACACCAGAAGAGTCCGTTTATCCACAGCCAGTAAAGGATTCTGGACAAGCAGAGTCTGTACAAGTCATATGAAAGTGGAAGAGTGTTGTGATTTAGTTCAAACAGCTTTTGTATTCTATTCCAGAGCTGGACATCAGGTGATTGTCCTGGTCATTTTTGCTCCTTGTCCCATCAAACTGAAGGTTAATTCAGCCAGTGATCTATCTATTGGTGCAACTGGTTTAAGGGGGAAGTCAAGAGGCCTTTTACCTCTCCATGACAATTTACCCTCAAGCAACAGGAGCAAACGCCAGGATATGCATCCAGCAAAAGCACAAAAAACAGACAGCCTAGGACCAAACAGGTTCCACATTAAGATCTTGTTCCAAGCTTTGGCCTTGATCCTTCGTGTTCAGCTACTCAGCTCTACTGGAAACTGAAGCAGCACAAAGCCAGAGGCTTTCAGGAAGAGGGCAATATACAGGGTGCTAAGCTGCAACTGAGAGCAGCTTGTGGTAAGATGTACAGTCCCGCCAGCACTCCTGCAGCTGCAGAGAGCAGGGAGCAATGTGCTGCCAATTTGTTTTGTCAAAAACTGCTCTTGCCAGGTGTCCCTCTGCAAGACTTATGAAGGGGCTGTACAGATGTGCATTTAGTTTAGTAGCCACCACCCAGTCTTTTTTGGCAAGAGGGGGTTGCTAAAGTCAGTGTTGCTAGCCCTTCACTAACATTCTAGAGACAACGGTTCCAAAAAAACATTTTCCCTTCAAAAAAGCTTCATATGCAAGCTGCACAGTACAAGGACCTTGCCAGCAAACTAGACCCTGTGCCAAGTACATTCCAGAGGCCCAGCTTCCTTCAGGAGCTGCTGCAGATGATCCTGGAAGCTGGTGACGAGTCTTAGCTAGGAAGAGTGGGAGTAGCTGCTCCCCTACTAACCTCACCTCACCCTCAGGGGTCTGCCCAAAGTAGCAGTTACACACAGGGAGCGAGAGCTTTAGGAAGCAGTACACAAACTTGCAATTGTGTTTGACCTTCCCTTGTGCCTTCTTTGGATTTTTCCCCATTTTTGCTTATTCTGCTTGCACATTTAGTCCATGTTTGGATATATTGTCTTGCAATGGTTTTCCCCTCTTCCAATCTTGTGGAGTCAAGAGGTGGCCCTACTGCAGCAGGAAGCACCAATTGTAGGTGCCCAGGCACCTGGGAATTTCACCCCTGGTTACATATTATATGGGATGTGAACTAATGCGTGGCAGACATCAGTCACTGGTCAATGCATCTGAAAACTTATTGTAGATAGTCACATCAGTGACTGATGTCTGCCACGCATTAGTTCATGTTGCATTTGCTGTGTGTGCTGCTTACTCTGCCCCTTCTGTGTACATGTTATATGGCCCAGGGAACAGAGTCCACAAGCTCTGTATCAAGGTGTTCTCCCCATTGTAGCAGCATTTGACATTACAGTTCTGGTTTTCTATTCAGGGTATGGTCCCCCAAATCCTCAGCCATGTATAGGATCACAGGACCAGAGCCTGGACAGCTGGCAAGCGCATCTGCCTGAAATATGGGCTCCAGTCCTTTGTAAACTACCTTCAACCTTTGAATACTAGATTTATTATTTTTTTTAAGCCATTCAATCTGCCAAGTCTAAGTTTAGCTTCTCTGGTGAACTGAACATTGATAGTTTGGTTAAGTCAAGCCATAAAAACAGGGAGACACAGATTATACATTTTACAAAGGAAAGGCATGCATTTCTGTATTGTACCTCCACTTGTACTGAGCTTCGAATAAAAATTATTCTATTATCTGTGCATCTTTTGGGTCCTATCTGCTCAGTCTGAAAGTGTTTTACTGTTACTGCATACAAAATAAAGTACCTCTCAGACAATGATCTCCCTGTGTGGGATGTTCACTCCCGACATGTGCATGGCCATAGCTACTCAAACCCATCCTGGGGACCCTACAGCCAGTGGGGGTTTTCAGGATATGCAGACATTTGTATATACTAGGTTTCTAGCAAATGCAAGCATTTCTCATGCATTAATGCTGTAAATATGCAGATAATCCAATTGGCTGTGGTGTCCCTAGCTAGGACAGGCTTGGGAAACCCTGGGCTATGCCATTTTTACTCCTTTTTAAAGTGTTTAGAGACTGGCAGCTGTACATAGCTATGTACTTAGATTTAGCTCACTGCGAGTTATGCATTTTTCCATCACCGAAGTGTTTCTAATCTAAGTTTGTACCTCAGGCAATGGAAGATGAAGGGACTTGCCCTTCATCTGCTGGCAGCAGATTTGAACCTTTGCTACACCAATTCTTAGCCACTAGGCTACTCTATATTTAAACTGAGAAAGTTATTGTATGGGTTACTGAGTCAAGCTGTAAACATCCAGTATTTACAAAAATGCTCACTCCAAGCTAAACCCGACAGCAAGACCAAAGCCAGCTCCTGCTTTCAGGTCATGAGCCTGTCCACTGGATGTGGTAGAAGTGCCTCAGAGAGAGGGAGGATACCAAATTGCCACTGGCTATTTCCCCTCTTTAAAATACAGATTCCAAAGCTGGGTAGCCGCATACTAGGAACTTTTGTAGCCCAAGTTGGTTAAGCCCAGCTGATCCAGAGAATACAAGTCCAGTTACATGGGATATACACAGAGCTTAAGTTAGGCCCACTTGCTACCCCAGCACCTGAATTGGAAGTCAGTCTGGAGTAACACCCTAAAAAAAAACAAAACACAAAACTTAGATATTGAGTGTGCACCTGCCTTGCTTGAGATGACTCAAGCTAGAACTCTGGCATGATCACATTTGTTAGTTACCACTTGGGACTAGGAGATGAAGCTTCAGTAGTAAGGTTTCCTATAATATGGTCTACTTCAGGAGATGAAGAGTCACTTACCTTTTCAAAAGGCCACACACTGTCTATTTTGGGCTTTATCTTGCCTTGCTTGTACAGATTGACCAGACTGGCTACAACACTGCCAACGAGCTCCAGTTCTTCATCCAGGTAGCCAAGGTGGAAGCCACACACTGCTTTGTTGGCATGAATGAGCTGCATGGCATTAATGCTGAACTGGTTCCACCAGGTCTTTGCCAGGGCCATCAGGTTCTTCTTCTGGCCAGTAAGCAGATTGGCTGATCCTTTATTTAAAGAGAAGGGCCGTAAACATTGGGAATCAAACAGCACAGAAACTAAAAAAAGTGGCCAATGTCTGACTCATTTTGTGGAATTAACTGCTCATCTGTTAGCCTACAAAGGTTTCAGCAACCAAAAAGGGATGTGAATTGGGACCTCTTAGAGCCCAAGACAGGTAGTGTTATGAAAAACTGGTGCTTTCAGAAACTCATCTCCAAGCTACCGCTGTAGTGGTAATGGGAGACTTAAAGGAAGCCATCTGAAGTTGTTAGCATGCATTCAAGGGCTTCAGCACAAAGGCCGAATGTTATGCATTCAGCTGTTATCAGAAGCATGCTCATGTTACAATAGTGGCTCTATAACCGTGCATGAAACAATCTGGCATCGCATTTCTGCATATTACATCAGTCTGGCTGAGAGAGGGGGCCCGAGATGTTTCACTGCTGGAGGAGGATGGCTTTTGGTATGTTTCAAACCTCTCCACCCACACATCTTGCAAGAGCGCACAAATGCACCATTATGACAAAAGCACAGCCTGAACAATGCAAACACTGCCACTATGTAGCAACTGCTACATCAAGGACTCTATTTCCAGAAGGGAAGCCAGTTCAGATCTGCTTCAGCCTGCTTTACAAAAAGCTGTGGCCTAGTGGCTAGTGCAATGGGCTAAGAGCCAGGGTTCAAATCCCATCTCAACTCCCACCTGGCACTCCTTGTGACCTGTTGCGTCGGGCCGTGATTTAGGATTGCAAGGTCTGAGGCAGGACATATACCTGAGTTACTAAGAATGCTATAAGCCATCTGGATTGTTAATTGTAAAAAGTAGGCTAAAAAGCCAAATTCAGTGGATGGTTTTTGAACTGGAGGGTCAGCAGAAACTCCTGAATAGAAGTTAAGTCTCCTCCAATGATTTTTTTTTTGGAGGGGGCTCCTAGTAAGGCAAGACCAATACCAATGGGTAAAGAGGTGAAGCCTGTGAACTCAGCCATGCTAGACTTCCCACTTCATAAAACCACATTTGTTTGGGGCTCAGTGGTCAGTACACAGAGCTCAATTCAATAGGTCACCGAACTGATGGAAGAGCCCCTTGAGAGTTCCCCCGACGACCTCATGCATAGAGAAGCTGCAAAGCTGGTAGTATGGCCCAGTGTCACATCAAACAATCCCAACACACTTTTGGATTTATTGTCCTGTGCTATTCCACCATGGTCACGATGTGCAGTTTGTGCCATGCTCCAAGATCCTGTGGACAGATGCCAGAGATCTTATGGATGGTTGGCTGCCTCAAGACATTAACAGAATGGCTACATTACATGTCACTGCCCAGTGAGGCCCCTATAGAAGCTTTCAAGCTTGAAACAGCTGCTATACTGGATTCAAGAGCCACATGACATCTTAGTCTGAAACTTCATTTAACAACCTTACCATAGAGTATCACTTTTCCCATTGGCTTCAGCAGGTTAAATGCTTTGCACGTGTCCGACCCTCCTAGAGGATCCAAGACTATGTCGACCCCTAGAAAGGAGGAAAGCAAACTATTTGTATTTGCTGGAGATTTAAGACAGCAATAAGATTAAGCAAACAGCTGTAGCCCCATGCTGCAGATTCCCTCAGCCCCAGGCACAACTAATGCTGACAGGAAAAGCCTGAGTGAAAGTTAAAGTACTTTACCCTTATTTGAGCCTAATTTTGAAACGTGTTAGTTTATGGTGGGATACAATCAAGTTGCAAGTCATACCTAATGAGAAATTCAAGCAGCTTTAGACTCCGGGTAGCAGTTAGCATAATATATGGTTAACCCCAGCCCACTTATGTAGTTTCATGTTAAGTCACTACACCAGCAAGACTAGGGTCTGCTTCAAATTTCTTTATAGGATCTGTTCATGGTCTCTCCACCTTGCTCACATTAGCTACTGAGCTGCCTAGGAACAATGTTTCCCAACCAATGTGCCATAGCTGTGGAGCCCATCCCACAACTAGTCTTAAAAAAAAAAAAAAATCAGCGTCTGGGCGTAAGGGACAAAAACCCACTCCCATAATCCTTCAGCCACAGACCTAGCATGCATGTGCATGGCTGCTGACGACCATGTGGGTGCACATGCACAGCAGGGAGCAGACTCACAGCCACTGAGGGATCAGTCTCATGGCCTGCAGCCAACGGAAGCTGTAGGAGTTTCTGGGCTGCTAGGAAGAGGTAGGAGGTGACAGCTGTAAGAGGTAGAACATGACCACCACCATAAGAGGGGCACAATGTTACATTGCTCTACCTAGGACACTACAGACCCCTGTGCCAGCACTGCTGCTGGTGGTAGCTGAAGGCCAAGTGCACATTAATGAGCTGGGGCCAATGGGGTGTGTGTTGTGAGGAAGGGAAAGGAGGCAGGGGGTCTGGTGTGCCTTGGGCTGAAAGGTTGGGAAAAGACTGTTCTAGAAGCAACTCCTGCCATGGTTTCACAACTCCCAATACTAATGATCCTGCAACATCTTCCCTTCCACCTACACTAATCCTAGGATGTAAAAAAAGTCTACTGGCCTGTGCCATTACCTTCACAAGTTAAGAGGTCAACCCCCCTTTATAATATATACAGAATTCTCATTTGCATGAGACAGCATAAAATGCTTCTGCACAAGATGTTAAATCAAGAATAAAGTGACTCCCTTCAGCACATACACATCCTGCTGAAAGTCCGCTTACCTTTTGGAGCAATTTTCCGTACTTCATCTACATAGTCTGCTGTCCTGTAGTCAATAGGGTGAGCAACCCCATTCTCCTTCAGGGTTTCGTGCTTAGAACCAGAGGCTGTGCCAAAGATGGTCACGTTGTCCACAGTTTTACATAGCTGGACCGCTGCAGTCCCCACTCCACCTAGAAAAGCCATCAGGCAATGTAAAGACAAGTTTGTGGTTTCCACGGCATCCGGCACCCACTGGGCACAAACATTAGCTTACGGTTTATTGGAAACCGTCCATTAAAGCAGAAATCAGTCCACTAAAACATGACAGCACTTCGATACATCACTTACAGTATGCCAAGATAATGTATAATTCAGTACAACTCGTATGCTGAAATGCACCCTCTAGGCTGGAGACAGGTTTCCTGTCCTGTAGGAAGAGATTGCTCTGCTAGTAGCTGGCAGGCAGCAGTTCTTGCAGGGCATTTGACTCAAACTGTCAGATCGAGGAGATCTGCAGGTGCAGGTCACATGCCTTGTGCCAACTACTGATGCAGAGCCAGACACTAAACCAGGGGACCTCACTATTCTAGGAAGATGGATGGTGAGGGGATAATCAGCACGAAGAGATTCTGGTGTTTACTGCAAGGCAAGACCTGCAGTATCAGGCTGGTAGCATATCCTATGCTCAGTATGAACCAGAAGGGGTGCACGCTTTGCTCTGACAAAGATGAACCCTCTCCAAGTTGCTAGTAGAAGTGCGATCACGCGCTACAGTCGTACCTCCTAGCTACATCACTTCCTAGTCAGAGGACAGGCATGCATCCTGTTTGTGCCCTTTTTGGTTATGAGCAGCTTCCTGTGATAGCGTTACTCCTGACTGTGCTCTGGTTTTCAGAGTCACTTAGGTCAACTAGGAAAGTCTTCAAATTACTTGTCTAAAGAGAACAATGTACCAGATCAGGATCCTAGCAAGTATTTAGGATACCAAGAGAGGAACAAGTAGTGGAGGAAGTTCAAAGGACTATTGGGGCAAGTCCTAAGTCATCAAGGAAAGAAAGTTAGAAATGCAAACAAGTTTTGCTCCAAATCATTGCTAGGCACATGTACTTTCTAGGCTGGGTAGGCAGTGCTGTCTGCTGGCATGCAGAGGAGCTGGACTTCTGCACCCTGGGCCAGTCAGCTGGGGGTGCAGTGGAGGCTTTGATCATACCCCACTTTAGCAAGGGGTAACTTGTAATGTTTACTGTTTATTATGTTTTATGCTTTGTAATTCACTTAGAACAGTGTCTGGTAATTAGGCAGAACAGGCGTTCTTGTAAAGTGAAGGCCTCCTAGCTCTGTAGAGGCCAGTTCCAATTGAGCTGGAGTCTGAACAAAGAAGAAAGTGCTGGGCAAGAACCACTCTGCCATCCTCAAATCCATTGGTGAAACTTCACCCCTCCTGGAGTCAAGTCTGAGCAGGGACAGCCAGTGACCACAACAGGGTGGAGGCAGCTTGCAGTCAGTTCAAGGAGACTCATACTGTAGGTTGCGGGAGGCCATTTAGCTAGAGATAGCCTACCATCCCCCCCTTACAATAAGAGGCACTGGCAGACTGCACCGAGCATGCACTCTAGTACCCTCCCCACATCAGTTGCAAAAACTGAATTGCATTGGGTCACTGTTTTGGAAAGTCATCTGCTGTGCAAAAACAGACATGGATAAGGCATAGTTTATAGCATCTCAAAACAGGAAAAAAAAAAGCACAGAATAAGCCATAACACTTAAGACTTCTGCCCACTTGGCAATGGAGAGCAAGTCAGAGTGTCCATTCATAGAATAAAGCTCCTGCATTGCTTCATACCTGAAGTGAAGACCACTCTACCTCCCACAGTGCTCTGAGCAGCAACAGTCACTCAAATGTGATAATTATGAGGAGAGGGGGCATTCAGAAAGTGAGAGAATGGGTAAAAATTACAGTAGAGATGAGAAATTAGGAACACCGTTTAGAAAGTTCTACCTGGTAGTTTCCTCCTGCTGTTGGGTCTCAAGCTCAGAGCTGGCCTCTTGACAAGTCGCATGAGCCTTCGCTCAACTATTCAATGGAGGCAAGAGAGGGTGGGGTGGGTGAGCCTTGCTATTTTATATCCTCCAGCTCAACCAAATCTTCAATTGGGTTGGGAGATCTCATAAGCTGCAGCTCCTTCTGAAAGCCTGCTAGTGCAGTCCCAATGTCCAGCCACTGGATGTCACTATTGAGCAAGGGCTAGGATTTCTTCCCCCTGCCCATAGCATCTCCAGCCTGGCTAGGGAGCAACCAACCTCACCCAGGAACTAACCCAGGCCCTGCCCTCCCCCCCCCCCCAACACACACCAACTGGGGGTGTGCAGAACTGCCCTTGGGCCAGCTCTAGAAAGCCTTTGAAAGGAAGAGAATCCAATTCAAAACAAAAAAGTGCAGCCAAGAAAAACCAATGCAAAATTCTTCAGACCTGTTTAGATGCAGACTGTGCTGCTATACAGATTGCATGCACGGAGGCTGTACAGGCACACAGCTAATGGGAAGAGGAGAGCAGGTTTATAACAGCTGGCAATGGCTCCTTTACAGCACAAAACAGATCAGATCTGAGGGGGCATTCTTGCCCACACAATATGTTCAAAATACTAAATAGTTAAGTCAAACACTTTATAGCAATGCAGCCATCTGTCATGCTGCTTCCAATTCCAGGGCACACTGCTTGCTTCTCTTTGGAGGAACATCTGGCTTCAGTGATCAAGCAAAGATTTTTCAGCATCTGTCAGTGCTGAAAAGTGTTTACATTGTACCTGTAACAAAGTGGGAAGATATCCAAGCCTGTTCATTTCATTGTGCTTTGCAATCAGCTAATCTGTCACTCCCCTACCTGCTTTGATACGTAAAGGTGTGGTGCCAGCTAAAGTCACCCTTGAAAGCTTAGGAAAAACGATTGCAGGTCAGCCTAAACATAGTCCCTACCACACCATTAAAAAAAAGATAGGGGCCTGCATTTTCCAATGCCTTAATGCTACTGCTGCTGTTATTTGTGAGCTAGGATATTCCTATTCCAAGACCTCACTTTAAGGACTTCAGGTTCTCAGACTTGGGCCCTCCCCATCTTTATCTAGGGCAGTACAAGCCAGGGCTCTATAGAGGCCTCTCAGTAGCTGCTCAGGGGTTGCAAAGCTAGGGGGAACCAAAATGTTTTCCTGGTGTCACTTCATCCCAAGATGACCCAAAGCCTAGTATCTGTCTTGGACTTATTTATTTTGTATACCGACATTCGATCGAGATATCACATCGGTTTCCAGGTAACAGGCTGAATAGGGCGAGATCTGCCCTATTTTACATTTAACAAGATAACAATTAAACTATTGAAATAAAAAACATTGTAACATATGAATACAAATGAATGTGAGTATAAATTTGTAGCATATATCCTATATACAATATATACAGTATGACTTGGTTATGATTAGATCTAGTGTCAGAGGCTATGGAGTGAGAGGGAGGGAGTGGGAATGGGGTACGGGTGGTGAAAGGGGGGTGGTTGTGAGGGGGGGTGTTATGCGTTAGTGCATGTTAGGAGTCAAGTGGGAAGGTTTTCAAGAACATGCATTTGAGGAGGTTGGGAATCCGGAGGGAAGGCTTTCAAGAACAGCCATGTTATTGTATTACTGCAGAAGCTTGGCAGACTAGATGGATCATTTTGGTCCATCAGCTATCATTACTATGTTACTATGATAGGTTTGTCATTTTTTAGTGACTGTTCGAAAGGCTTCATAACCCAATGCTCAGAGCAGGCCTCCTGGATATTAAAGAAAAGCCCTACAAGTTAAGCCTTGAAAACTGAAGTGTCCCAGCACCAAGCCCATCTTCCCTGAAGCCCTTGGATCACCTGAGATGTGCAGATACGGGTTTGTATTTGAAGGGCTGCAGCAGCTCCCTCTCCTAACACTATGTGAAAGTGTCTTGCCATACAAGTTCAGGAAACATGGACTCTCTGTACTCTACTCTGACATTCCTAAAGTCACATGAAATGAGCAATTTTCAGCCTTTGATTCTTCTGTCATGAGGCAATAGCAAAGTAGAGTTTCAGAATGAAGGCAACTCTTGAAAGCCTAAAAGAAATTAATTGTAAGCTAGAAGGCCAAGTGCAAAGCTTCCTGCATTCTTTGCAATGAGAGGTGAAAAGACTTTATCCAGACACCATAGGTCTGTCCTGAAAAAAAAAAAAAGCTTGTTATACTAGAGAAATACAATCATTACCTGCTGCCATATGGATAAGAATGCTCTGACTAGGCCTGAGATGCCCGAAGTCAAAGAGGATCATGTAAGCAGTGATGTAGTTCACCAGGAAGGCAGCTGCTTCTTCAAAGCTCATTCCTTCGGGCATGATAAATGAATGGTCGGCTTTGATAACCACCACCTCCTGCCAGAGTCCTGCCCTGTTCAGCACCATCACCTTATCACCAACCTAAAAACCAGAGAGAGAGAGAGAGGAGCAGAAAAAGTTCATGTGAACATCCTGATGCAGAGTTCAGTCATTTCTGAAGACACCAAGTGCCTCATTACCAGAACAGTCAAGCTGAAATTGACATTCAGATAACCTCACCGAGTAAAGGTGGTGGTACTTGGAGCTGAAATGGTTAACTCACCTACCTTGTTTGAAAGTAGGTACAGGCCTCCCCACCCATAGATAAAATGGGAGGCACATCAGCTCGACTGACTGAAAAAACACCCAATGTACATCTACCTTAGAAGAAGTGGTTTCCCTGTCTTCCTAGAGAACATGGGGTCCTGATCCCCCATCCCGTTCAGTCCAAATGTTTCTATGTCTGCTGTCTTGTCTAGGCTGAGAGTCCACATCCTTCAACATTTTTTCTAAAAATGTATTGACCAGCATTGGCAGGCTAGATGGTCCTTGTCTGCCCAACTTCCACTACTATGTAGAAAGCTAGGAGAGCAGGCAGTCTAAAATGTCCACATCTTTTTGGAAGTGAGGCCATTCAAGACAGACATTACTTCCATAGGCCTCTCACTTCACAAATCTTACATGTTACAAAAAAAGATATAGGTATGTTTACTGAACTTTGTGGCACAGAATTTAAATTTCAGACTGCCAGGTCAGACCATCAGCCATGAGCTAAGCACCAGCAAGCATGGTAGCAGCTACTGCCATATACTGGAGAATTAATAGTTAAAGCCTAAATATATTCTAACCCTTCCAGCCATCTGCACCAACAGTACAAAGCATTTATGTCCCTTTCGGATAGATGCAGTTAAATACAAAGTTTAAGATGACCCTGAATGTTATGTGCAGATACTGGATACATCTTTATACAATTGAGCAGATCCTGCAATTTCAGCAAGAGGCCCTCTTAAAAGATACAATGGATGCAAAAATCAACGATTACTGGAGAGCAGATCTGAAGGTGGGCTTTTCCCTCCTAACATGTTTTTCAAAGCTCAGAAAAATTCTCCACTGCAGGTTGGCTTTAAAATTTGATCCAAAGGAAGTGCAAGATTGATAAAAACACCCACCCATTAGGAACACACGTTCAGCTAATCAGCTAAAACCCACCTCAGCGGCACTCCTATACAGTCAGTCATTTAGGATAAACTTCAACAGTTTCAAAGTTAATTAATTCTTCAATACTCAGAGGCAATCAGCATTTAGCTACCATCATTCAAGTCTCACTACTGGCCAGATTTGGCTGGATGCCCAGAGGTGAAAGACCATCCTTGTGGCCAGCCTAAGCCACCTAGCCCCTCTTCCACCCACCCAATAAAGCACACACTAAAGTGTAATTAAGCTGTCAGTAGTTTAACAATTCCTCAAAACGTGTAAAAGGCCTCCCCCCCCTCTCTGGCTTGCTGCCATTGGAAGGGTACAAATTCCCTGCTGGCAATTATCACTAAAGGCCCCTGAAACCCAGGAATAAGGGCCCCACCTGTTTCATGGCTGGTACCCATATGTGAGAAGAACCGAGCAATACTGTTTTAGGAGTGCACAAGGTCCTCTATAAGACTCAAATGTCAGTGCTCATCTATTTCCCACTGGCCATGGTTTGGACTAGGAGTGTGGCTCTCCTTTTCATCATTCATGAACTTGCTTGGTCAGCATGATGGCTGCATAGGAGTCCAGCAAGCAACTTATGGGGCAGAACTCTGGAGCTTGGGCCTTGAGAAGGGCTATCAAAAGCTGTGCTGGGTTTGCACCAAGAACCCTCAGATGACTGAACCTGACCATAATACCCTGGGGGGGGGGGGGGGGGGGAACATTTGAATACCTCCATGGAATAAATGTTCAGGCTGCAAAGTTTTTCCTTGCAGAAAAACAGATAGAGGTCCTGTCAGGGGGGAGCTGTTTGAAAATATTCTTATTCGGAAGGTGGCATATACATCAGTCTCCCAGTGGAGGTAAAACATTCAAGAGGAAGACAGATCAAGTGTTTATGGCATTGCTGCACCAAGTAGTGACACTGGGCAGAGACTACCTGGACCCATGGAGCCTCATCTGCCCTCATTCTATGAGATCTATTGTCTCCAGACTAAAACCAGTCTGAAGAGGAAAGAATTACTCTAGCTAATGACATACCTGCAAGTTGAATTAAGTTACAGAAAGCTGTAACCCCATCATGCACTTGAAAGTGAGTCACCTTTTGAAAAGCTCCAGGCCCTCAGCTGTTCAGCCTTAATCCACAGGAAAGTCTATGGATTTCAGTCCCCCACTTCCGATGCCATCATACATTGCTGCTTAAGTTGCCTTCTTTTCCTGTTTGGGTTGTGTGTAGGGGAGGGGGTTTTAGGTAGACCGAGATCTGTGCAATCCCATCAATTCCTGAACAAGAGAACCCCCACTAGTCACAGCCACTTGGCCAACAGCAGGCAGAAGTAGGACACCCACAATTCTGCACTCTGGCAGAGTTTCCCCCAGCCAGAGACCTAGCGCACTGGCATTCCTTCAGACCTGATCAGGTGTACTTTGGGAAAAAAAAAAAAAGTCACCACTGATGCCAGCACCCAGAAGCACCAGCAATGGCTCCTAACACATGTAGGAGCTCCTGACATGCACTGAGTTTCCTTCATAGCCAGAGGATGAGCCCCGGTATGTGGCAGTTAATGGGCAGCATGCAAGGCCTGGATAGCTGGGCCCTGATGTGCAACATGCTATGCACACAGCACCTTATTCCCTGCCCTGAACAGAGTCTCTCCAGCCTGTGAAGCCTAGCAAGAGTGATGCACTTGATCACTAATATGACTCCATGTTGGAGAGCAGCAGCCACTGGAGAGGCTCTAGAAGCCACACATGGCAGCGAGGGTAAACTGCTATCCAGAGTACACCAGCTTCTCCCTCCTCCTGCACGTGTTTGGAGGGAGCTGGTCCATTGATGAGGGTGCACATCTGGCCCTTCTCTCCCTGCAATTAAACATTGGGGGCTTTTCATGCTTCCCTTGCTCTTTGGCCATGAGTCCTCTCCCATGTCTACCACCTGTGCCATGAAGATTGGTGAGCAATACATTTGTTAATGTAGGCATGTCTCGGGCAACACTGCTCTAGAACATTCCAAGGAATCCACCTGAAACGTGGCAAGAATATCCATGGATGCCTGATCTAGCCTGCTCAGTGAGCGTCAGATCTGTTACTGGTACAATGGTTAAAAATGTAATCACCAAGTTGCGATCTGATTCTTTCTAAAGTGGGGAAATCCTACACAAAGGCATTGAAATGGTACAAAGCCATCGCTGCAGAAGATAAAGTGTTGAGGAGCCACTGCCTTCATGTTTTCTGGACAAGTTCCTTTGCTGTACAAGAATTGGGCACAGCCAGCTCTACTGGAGCAAGGTCACAGTGAAGTTGTAGGACCTCTGCTTAAGCAGAGGGAAAGTTCTCCCCAGATAATTCAGGTTTAACACCAGGGAGTGCAGACAAGAGGTGTCTGGTGGTGGGAGGGGAAGTCAAGTCGTTATCTAGGTTCAACATTTATATACTTAAAAACAAAACTGCAGTACATTTGAGAAAGTGCACCAGGAGTGTCAAGACTTGAGACTTTTACAAGTGTCCTTCATTCAGCTACAGATGCGTGTAGGACCTGCTTGGAGAAGTTGACCCAACAGCAGGAGTGGCTCAAAAGAACCAGCTGAGCCGAAATCCTCCATGCAAGCATACACTGCAAAAATAAAACAGAGTGCTATTACATCACCTTTTTACTATTTGGTCTCATTTGAGGCCAAACTCCTCACGTCCCACTTGGCACATATCCACCAAGCACTGGAGCTCTGCCCATCAGTCCTAGCCAAGCCATGAACTGCATCAGCAGAAACTATGCCCAGAAATGTTTTTTGCTAGTCAGATGACAGCCAAGTTATCTGCTTGGAGACTTAGATTAGGTAGGTTCTTGGTTTTAAGTTGTTAGAATCAGAAGATCTACTGTAATTTAAGTTTCATGGCACAGCTGTTCAGTGCTTAAGCTGCACTCAGTACTCTGAATCTGATAAGAACCTGGTTTAGGTCTCACTTATGAAAGATATGAATGTTTCATGAAAGGATGAGATCCCAAAAGAGAAAAAAAAAGTGCCCATCTAGCCAAACAATGAACCACACATACTGCAGTGATATTCACTCCCAGCCCTTGAGGCCTGCCAATAGGCTGGGTTTTCAGAATAACCCTAATGAATATGCATATTTGGATACAAGGAAGGCAGAGACAAGGAACTCATGCATATTCATTAGGGTTATTCTGAAAACTCAACCGCCTGGTGGCCCTTGAGGGCAGGAGTGAATGCCACTGATCTACTGGGACAAAAAGAAAGGGGAACTAAGAACGACACTCCAGAATCAGGCTAGTATTCAGAATTCACTGCCACTGTCTGGGATGGCAAATGGTTTCCTGTGCCTCAAGAGCCACCAATATGCATGAGGATATCCACAATTAATATGCATGAGGAATTTGCATGCAAGTCTCATGCACATTGGTTGCAGGTATCCTGAAAAATGTGACCAGTTTGTGGCTCCTGCAGCTGCACTAAATATTTGTAAGCAGCTTTTTAGGACTCTGTACCACTAAAGTGTACTGCATCTTGCAACGTGCCTTACTGCTGGCAAAAAGCAGAATGTGTCTCAGACCGGCCAATTTGCTTCAATCCAGACTCATTTCAGGCATGGTTGCTAATTAAGGATTAACAGATATGTCTGATAGTACAGTACAGACTCCCTCAAAGGGGATGTTTTATACCACATTCTGTTAAAGCTAACGTGTGCTGTGACACTAGTGTGAGGCTTGCAGCCTTCCAGCTGCCCCTCAGGGGAGTGGGGAAGTGGCAGAGTGAGTACCAAGGAAGCTGGGGGGCGGGGGATAAGTCTCATCTATTGTCCTTGTTATCTGGGGCAAGTCACTTTGCCTCCACTGCCCCAGGTACCATCTTAGATGAAGCCATCTCTAGGGCAGGGAATACCTTCTATACCTGAATTATAGTTTGCCTTGGGCACAAGCATGGAAAGGTTCACAACAAAAAAAACCCAAATCCTCCATGCAGTACCCTCGTTATGACCTCTCCTAGGTGGAAGCTAGTAACACTGCTGAATATTGGGAAAAAAATAAATAAATAAAAGTATCCTTGCCAGTATGAAGAGGCTTTTACATTTCATTTTGTTTTGCCTTCTGTTAAGTTTTAGAGAGTCTCTCCCCCCGAGATTCTCCAGGCAGCTTGCAAGCAACACATGACAGTCAAACGCCCAAGCCAAGAGCTTACCCAGCTTCAGTAGTTGCTTCCCTGAACATTAAGCAAAAAAATTCTATTCTATCCTGTTTAGTTTACGGCTTGACATGTGCAGTGGAACAGATGTTACTGTTACAGACAAAGTTTTAGCTTGTTTATGAAATAGTTTTGTACTGGGACCTCAGTTTGTTGCCCTGCCAGTATCTGCACCATGAGCCATGCAGTAAAGCATTCACAGGTTCTTGCCATTTGTAGAGGTGAGAAAAGACGGCTGCCCGGGCGCTGGATTTTAAGAGTTTCTTGCCTTTGCAAAGCTCGGCAATTATGTTGATTAACATTATCCCAGTAAGGTTGGCATCCACATTTAAGAGCACAGGACCCTTCTGAATCATGACCCATGTTTTACTGGCAACTGCAACTGGTCCTGCTGGGGCCAAGTCCTTAGACTTACATAAGAGCAGAGAAGCAGGCATTTGCTAGAGATTAATTTACCTTGCTGCATCATAACTTAAACAAGGCCCGACTTGTGTCTACCCCACTTTGCCCCAAGCTAACATCTGTGACGTTTGGCATTTTTCAGCTGGGTTTAGTATCTTGGTAAGGAATATGGATTTTTCTTCATTCAGTGGCAGACCCCCAAAGGCCAATTCCATTGCTATTTAGTCAGGTCAACTGGCCATCTCCAGCTTGCCCTCAGATTGGCTAAAACGTATGGGGGTTCTATAGCACAACCACATTTAACCAGATTGAAGAGAGCAGGCTTTGGGCCTTTCACATCCTAAATGCAGGAGGCCATACAGGTGAATAAAGTGACAGTAAGAGCCAGAAAAATGATTGGCTGCATAGGGAGAGGAATGGTCAGCAGAAAAAGGGAGGCGATATTGCCCCTGTATAGGTCCCTGGTGAGGCCTCACTTGGAATACTGTGTACAGTTCTGGAGACTGCACCTTCAAAAGGATATAAACAGGGCGGAGTCTGTCCAGAGAGTGGCTATGAAATGGTTGATGGTTTTCATTCTATAATCTATCCCCATGTGTTTAAGGGATAAACATGCATACCCTAAAGGAAAGGCAAGATAGGGGAGATATGAGAATCATTCAGATATCAGATGTTTCCATGCACAGGAAGTTAGCCTCTTTCAACAGAAAGGAGGCTCTAGAATGAGGGTGGAAGGGGGTAGGACTCAGGAGTAAATAGGAAATATTTATTTACAGAGTATGGTGCATAAATGGAACAGCCTCCCAGTGGAGGTGGCAGAGAAACCATATCTGAATTCAAGCAAGCATGGGATAAATAAATAGAGGGGACCTGAGAGTGAGGGGGAATTATAAAGCTAAATTAGTTGAGTGACTGGGCAGACTGGATAGGCCATACTAAGTTTCTATGCACAGATTGCATCTGCCTTGCCCTAGGACTTGCACCAGCAGAAAAAGCAGATGCCAAGTACATGGGAACTTCTACTTGTCTGGTATTACATCACATGCACTTAACTTTTGAGTATTAGGGGAAAAAAGGGTCTGTGGCTGTGAAGTACTTATAGACTTTGTAGTCCCGGAGAAGCCTGGTCTTTTGGGGGCAGGAGCAGCCGAGTGAATGAAAGTCTCCCCCAACCCTCCCACTGAGAGGTGCCAGCCAGCAAGCACCAACCGCTGTCAGATTTGGGAGAGCCCATTGGAAAGCACATCCATGAGGTTTAAAATAAAAATGGAGCTGAGCTACTTCAAGGTGTCTGAACACCATTCCCTGAAAGAGAGAACCTTTGACAGCAAGCACCAGACCTCCGTTGTGTGCCAGGTGAGGTCACAAGACTGAACTAACATGTGCCTGTCACTTACAGACTCCATGGCCTCCTGCGCCCTACTCAAAATGCAGACCACCCTCCTGCATGCCGAGTATTCAGAAAGTGAAGAACCCCCCCCCCCCCACCCAATACCAGAAGGGGTCATCCCCTATCACCACCTCCCTGCAAGGCCAAGGTACCCCACTAAGCAACGCCCTCCCCCACCTCCAAAATGAAGGCTACAGCGTGCTACAACTGCATTGCGATGTAACCCTCCCTGAACACATTTTTTGTAAGGTTGCTGAAAGACAGGGTAGTCTTGCCTGTCTGTGGTATGTACAATTCTAGCACAGCCACAGGGAAGGCATCTTAACCCAAAAGTGGAACAAACATTTGCATCTTAGAATTGATAGAGTGAAAACCCTCCTCAGCCCTAGAAAAAAAAAAAGAAAAAACCTACACCCAAGCCTTAAGCCTCACAGCACCTCAAAAGGCTTTACTGAGCTGCACCACCAAGAAAGCTAGTTAAATCTCTGGATAGTCATAAGGGGCAGCTTTCTATCCCCCATGTATGTACACATTGAATGTTGATTGAAAAAAATTCTACCGAACAGTACAACAAAAGCAGGGTCACGAAGCTGACCAAGTGAGGAACAAAAGCCCTAAGTGTTAAAATGCAGCATTAATATAGAACCTGAGCTTACACTCCCAGTACCTAAAGAAAAAGGCCATTGCCATCAGATGTAGAAGGTGTCAGAAGAGACGTTTGGTTTCATTGAGTGAGACCCAAAAGAAGTGCAATCAATCATTTATGCTGGGTACCTGAAAGGCAGCCAGATAATCAAATCCCTGATTAGCCCATGAAGACAAAGCCTCTGGACAAAGTACAAAGACAGTTCATCTTTTGAGAGGAAAAATCTTGTTTGCCACTGGATGAAAAAGCCAGCATGCAGATGAGCCTTGAAGGATGAAAGGCTCTTTGTCTGCAGCCCATCTTCCCACATTCATACGGCAGCTAACTGCACTGGGTGCTTGATCTCCCTGTGTCTGCTTTAGTTTCTTGTATGGTTCCCTTTGCTTATTCCTTGAATGCAACCAGGACTGGTTGGGGTGGGTAGTCCCTGGTAGGCAGCCACTGTCTCAGGCCCTCTCCTCCGGGTGCTGTAGTGGCCCTCACTGTCAAAGCCATCTCTACACACAACACACCCAGAATGGGGGGGGGGGGGGGAGGGAGTTAGAGGGCCAGGTCAAAATGGAGGCCCATGCATCCCTTTCTCCTTCCTGACCTTCAGATGGAGGCACCCCCTCCCCCTCCCATGTAACACTTCTGGTCCTCACCATGATTTGCAGGACATTTGAGGAATAGGGCAGCTTGAAAGGCAACTCAGACCAGTGCAGGGCCTGCCATAAGGCTTCAGAACTAAAAAGAGTTCTGTCCGAGTACCCCTACTCTGTTTCAGAAGATGCTGAATGATCATGCAAAAGACTTGCATGCATTTCCTTCATCCTTCATTGTCTAATGCATATTTATTGGAAATATGTGGAATGCTCAATGAGGGGTTACTTGGACAGGGTTGGAACACTTGCTCCAGAATAAAGGAGGTGGGGGTGAATAATATCTATTATATTATAAATAAATATTATATTATATTTATTATTATATATTATAAATATATTATAAAGATATTATAAATAAATATAATATCTAGTATGTTTATGTATTAGAATGCCTCTGATTTATAGTAATTCCTGTTTAAGAACTTGCTGCTCTAAAAAACAGTCATTTGCTAATTTATAGCACGAATGTTACTTTTGTAACCTGTTGTGATCTATACATGGAACGATGGTATATAAAGTGTCTCAATAAAATAAATACTTCAAGGAAAAGCAAATGAATGGAGTTTGAGGAAGATTGGATGGCACCTGGAGTGCATGAATATTGATTGCCTCAATACTCTGGGTAGATGAAGGGAAAATGGGTACAGTAGGTTTTACAATGACAAGTGAGCAGAGTGGTCCTTGCCAGTCACTCATTTTTATTCCAGTGAGCACCAAATGTCGAGTATGGCCAAGACCTACAACTTCTAGATCTAGAAGGTATGAAGCAGCTGAAAAGGTCACCTAGTCAAGCCCACATTAAGCCAGAGCTTCCCAAAGCTGTCCTGGGACTCCACAGCCAGTCAGATTCGGAATAGCCATCGTGAGGGTACAGGAGATCAAAGCATGAAAATAAATAAAGCTGTTCACCATGCACATTCCTTACAGATATCCTGAAAACCCAACTGGTCAATAGGTCAGCTTCGGCCCTACAATTCACACAACTCACCTCTAGAGGAAAGGTCAGCTGTGGTGCGGTTCTTAACTTGTTACACTGCACTAAGTGGGAAGAACAATGCAAAATTCCTGGGCTGACCATTTCAGTACTTTGGTTACTGAAAAATCAGGGCTCTTTCGTTAAATAATCTTTTGCGTTCTTTATTTTGCTACTCCAAAGTGTCCTACAGTTCTGTCAAGACTCGGCCCTTGTCACAGAGCAGGTGACCAGCAGTGACCCAAGTCAGACTTGACTTCTCACTTGGAGGCTACATGTGCCGCTGAAGACGGTGCTTAAGAAAGTTATTGGTGCCCATACAGAATGATCTGGGGTACTTCACGTTTATTTCAAACTGTTGAAGCTATACTGGCTTTTAAAACAGTGAATACCACTCAGTTGGCTTTTTCCAGACTAAGCCAGTAAAACATAGAAATGATGGCAGAAAGACCAATCGGCCCATCCAGTCTGCCCAGCAAGCTCCCACACTTATTTTCCCATACTTATCTGTTTCACCAACCACCAAGTTCAGGGCCCTTGCTGGTAACTGATTCAAATTTCCTGCCACCCCCTGCCATTGATGCAGACAGTAATGTTGGAATTGCATCAAAGGTGAGCATAAGGCTGAATGGTTAAGGGTAGTAACCGCCACATCAAGCAAGTTACCCCGATGCTTGGTTACCCAGACTGCACAGATCAATGCCTTGTTGGATGTTGTCTAATGTAAATCCTGTTTTCCATATTTCCCCCTGCTGTTGAAGCAAAGAGCAGTGCTGTATATGCATTCAAAGTGATGTATCAGGCTTAATTTGTTTAGGGTATTAACAGCCGTAATAAGCAGCTACCCCCACACTTATTTTACCCAGATTGTGAAGGTCAGTCCTTGTTGGTTGTTGCCTGAATGCAAATCCTCTTTTCCACATTTCCCCTTGCCACGGAAGGCGAGAGCAATGTTGGAGTTGCATTAACCTTGCGAAGGCTTATTGAGTAAGGGTAGTATCACCAGGTAATAGCCTCCATTCCAGTACTCCACCCCCATCCTCGAGCCTTTATGGATCCACACTGTTTATCCCACGCCCCTTTGAAATCCTTCACAGTTTTAGTCTTCATCACTTCCTCCAGAAGGGTGTTCCAGGCATCCACCACTTCTCCATGAAGAAATACTTCACGACATTGGTTCTGAGTCTTCCTCCCTGGAGCTTCAAATCGTGACCTCCTTGTTCTGATTTTTTTCCCCCAAAGGAAAAGGTTTGTTGACAACCATGGCTCATTAAAACCTTTCAAGTATCTGAAGGTCTGTATCATATCCCCCTGCTCCTCTCCCCCAGGGTATATATATTTAGTTTATTCAATCTCTCCTCAAGTCATTTTTATGAAGACCTTCCACCTTTTTGGTCACCCTTCTCTGGACAGCCTCCATCCTGTCCCTTTGGAGATACGGTCTCCAGAACTGAACACAGATTTGGCCTAAAAAAAAAAAAAACCACCACTAAGGCATTGGTTCCCAGCCTGGGGTCTGAACTCCCAGGGTCCACAAAACCCTTCTGGACGACCCCTTAGGATGAATACAAGAGTTTAGCTAGGAAGATGAGCAGTTAAGTGTAGCTGGGTTTAAAAAAGTATGGACTTCTCCAGGAACTTATCAAAAAGTTAAGTTGGCTTACAGAATAGCCACTGCTACTGGCATTGGTAGAATGGGATTTATTTAATGTTTGGGTACTTGCCAGGTACTCGTAGCCTGGATTGGCCACTGTTGGAAACAGGATGCTGGGCATGATGGACCCTTGGTTTGACCCAGTATGGCAACTTAAGTTTCTCATCTATTGCTCATAGCAGGTCTGAAATGCTAGTGGGTAAAAATATCAAACCAAGGAAAAATCAAATTGTTGAGTTATACAAACCCCCCGCCCCTTTTTTATAGGGTCAATTGGGTGAGCTCAAGGAACTAGACAGAAAAGCACATGGAAGCAAACTTGAGGACAGCACACCAGCAGGCTAGGGAGCAGTTATGGCACCTGCAGCCATGTCAGTCTTTATAGAAGTGATATCATTCCGTTTAATTCCATTATTGATACTGGTGAAAGATGCGTTCATGCCTGTCTCACTGGGGCCAGGCAACTGTGGCTTGTCCTTCTGAAGGTTTTCCCAGAGCCCCAGACTGGAAGGCTCCCACGTCCTGGTTTCACAATATTTCTGAAAGCTTATAGCATGAGTGTAAGCACCAAGCCATATTTTAAATACAAGTGACTATAAAAGACTGGTTACAGCTTATTTTACGCTTACCGCATTAAGGCATGAGGCAGCTAGCAAAGCTTTCCAATTCAGCTGCAACCTTTTCATAAGTTAGCAGGGTTTAATTCTTGTCAACAGCATCTAAAAACTATTCTTGTACCTCAAAGAACAGATGGAATCCACTGTGTGAGTTCTGGTAGAAGTTAGCAGCAGCAGGGTAAGTCATAGCATGTCTTACCCCTGTGTAGGCCTGGAAGACTGGGCATGCAAATAGCAGATGACGTTTAGTGTGGAGAAATGCAAGGTGATGCATATAGGAAAAATATCCTACAATGTAGTTACATGATTTTTCATGTTAGGAGTTTCAACCCAGGAAAAAGATCTGGTTGCCAGTGGACAATACATTGAAATCAGCTCAGTGTGCTGCAGCTGTCAATAAAAGCAAACAGTTGGGAATTAGGAAGGGAATAGTGAATAAAATGGAATGTAAATGCCTCTCTCTCCATGATGAGACTACATGCAATTCTGGTTATTGTATCTCAAGATTTAGGTGCACAAAAGGAGGTACTGAGAAGGGGGACCAAAACAGGCATGGAACAGCTCCCCTATGAGAAAGGACTAGGAAGGTTAGGGCTGTTCAACTGGGAGGGAAAAACAAAAAAAGAGCTGAGGGGGGATATAGACCTCAAAATCTTCAAGGACTTGAACAGGTAAGTGTGAATTTAATTTACTCTCAGATAATACAAGTACTAGGGGGGCACTCCCTGAAGTTAGGGAGTACCATACTTAAAATCTGAGAAAAATGTGTACTCTATACATAATTAAAATCTAGAATTCGTTTCCAGAGAATGTGGTTGAAACAGTTAGCTTAGTTGTGTTTAAAAGTGTTTTGGCTAAGTTCGTGGGGGAGATGTCCATAAGCTATCAAGTTTGACTTAGGAACAGACACTGCCATTACTGGCATTAGTAGCATGGGATCTACTTAATGTTTGGGTATTTACCAGGTACTTGTAACCTAGATTGGAAACAGGATGCTGGGCTTGATGGACCCTGTCTGACCCAGTATGGCAATTTCTTATGCTCTTGAGTACTGCCTTGTGCTAAGGTTACATCTTTGGATGCATTCAGAGACAGCTACAAAGGGTGCAGGATTTATACCATGAATTCTACATACAAGGACAGATTTAGAGAAAAAGATAGATAAGAAAATATAGAAGACATTTACAAATAAACTGGTGGCCACTTGATGAAGTCTGAGGCAAGAAGTCACACCCCTCTAGTCCTACTAGGTGGTCAGCTATCCTAGTGCATATCCTAGTGCACAGCCATATGGAGTCAGAAAGCAACCTCACCAGTGCAATGGATCCAAAGGAAGCAGAAGCCTGTGAATCTAGGACGTGTCTTGGTGGCTGCCATCAACTGCGGTGAAAAATCACTCTCAGCCTGAAGTACCAGACACCCCCCACCACCACAAGACTGGTGCAACCCAAGGCTTTAGAAGCTGCATCAGCTTCTGAAAGTGGTGTGGCTACCCCAAGCAGCAGAACGCAAGCCACGCAGAGCCCAGGTCAGTTGATCAGCCCCATGAGAAGCTAGAGCTCATGCTGCTTGCAGTGGGGCCTCTGGCAACTCCTGGACCTTAGGCCAAGCTCCCAGTAAGATGGGAATGCAAAGCACAATTGAAGCCGGACAAGCCAGAGCTTCAGCAGTGTGAATCCAGAAGGAGGAACATCTTGAGGTTTTACCTGTGCCCCAGGTTTTTACCCTAAGAAAAAAAGTGTTAGGACATTACTTGATTAGCAATGTAACGGGCCACATGGTGGGGTAGAATCCAGTTTCCCTTACTAGGAGCAAGCAATTAAGGACAATCTTGTGGGTCTGTGGGACACATGGACTGTGCTCTTAAGATTAACTTTTGAAACTAATACAGGACCCCAGCAGGAGGAACAAGCTGTGTCTGAAGGGGCTTTTCCCTGTCAGAGCCTACGTGTTTAGCATCGGGGGAATGACAGTCTGGCTCAAGAGGTTGTGTTATTCACAGGGTGGCATCACTAGGGATTTTAAAAGCCCCTGATCAGAGCAAGGTAACCAACACAAGTTTCTGCATTTTTGAAGGCTGGAGCCACTCCAACAAGTTGGCAGGTAAGAGTTTAAGGCCATCTTAAGGTTCTCTTGGACAGTGACTTGCTGATAACATGTAGCTTGCTACTTTCTCTTGAAGTCCCTTTAAGGGCTTGAGAAATATTAAATGGTGGCTACATTTTGCTTTGGTTTTGTTTTTTTTTAACTGTTTAAAGATTAACACAAGAAAGCAATATCTTAGTGGAGGAGGTGGAAACAGGGTTAAGAGTTCAGCGAGGCAGGGCTCAGGCCAGCTTAGCAGCACCTCACGTACGAGGGGACCCAGACGCAGCTCCTGGGGCAGGTAAGGGCCAAGACGCCTCAGAGACTGGCAGACTCCCCCACAGGAGCTGCGACGGCATCACCATGGTAACAGCCAGTGACTAGATTTAGGGTCCAGATTAAACCAGGAACTGGAGCGAGCGGTTTGCTACGGCAGCCCCCTGGCTAAGGGCTGCCACCGAGATGGATTGGCGGAGCTGGTGCAGGGGGGAATAGAGGTAAATCCCCAGGAAGCCACAAATGAAGGCCTGGAGCCAGATCTCAGGATGAGTTCCAACTGACCTGAGGAGAAGCTACCAGGCCAAAAAAGATCCACCTCCATGGTAGAAGCAGGGGACCTTATCCTTGGTAAAGGAGAGGGTAAAGTCAGATACAGAAGGGTCTGCAGTATAAGTACTAGAAAGTGTTTAGACAGAACCCACAAAGTTCTGTGGGTGGTGCAGTTACAGGGGGGAGAACTACTCCCATACTCGAGTCCATATCACACAGTCAGCCACCTGACCCTCTCACTCCCTGAAAGAGATCGGGGACAGACCCTGCAAGTGGCAAGGCAGCACTATGCCTCGATTAGGTCATGCAGACAGGGGGGAAGGCAGCACTATGCCTCGATTAGGTCATGCAGACAGGGGGGGAAGGCAGCACTATGCCTCGATTAGGTCATGCAGACAGGGGGGAAGGCAGCACTATGCCTCCATTAGGTCATGCAGTCAGGGGGGAAGGCAGCACTATGCCTCGATTAGGTCATGCAGACAGGGGGGAAGGCAGCACTATGCCTCGATTAGGTCATGCAGACAGGGGGGAAGGCAGCACTATGCCTCGATTAGGTCATGCAGTCAGGGGGGGAAGGCAGCACTATGCCTCGATTAGGTCATGCAGTCAGGGGGGGAAGGCAGCACTATGCCTCGATTAGGTCATGCAGACAGGGGGGAAGGCAGCACTATGCCTCCATTAGGTCATGCAGTCAGGGGGGGAAGGCAGCACTATGCCTCGATTAGGTCATGCAGTCACGGGGGGGGGGGGGAAGCACAGCAGACTGTGAAAACGTGTCCAGGAGAAACAAAGCTTTCCCACAAGGAACTGTCACAGGAAAGCAGGAGTGTAAGAGCTGGTGTCATGCAGCAGGAAGGAGGTAAGACCAGGACCGAGGGGCAGCTCTCTAGAACCCATGGGAGTGGTCAATCCGGTTTAAGAGCGATTCCACAAGTCCGTCAGCATTAGATCACAGCTGACTCCTTTGAGGGGCACACCTATAAGATACAGAGTCTGTTCTAGTCTGTTGTAAGTGCCCCACAGGTAGCAGATTATTGAGCAAAACCAGACATAAGGGCTACCCAGCAGCTCTAACCATAAAACACCTTGCTGTGCAAACTGGAGAACCCATTTGTGCCTTTCCGTCCTCATTTACTTATTATGATCTCATCTTTACTTCCACCACTTGCTGGAATGGCTCCTGCATAATCTCTCCCTTCCACTACGGAAAGAGAGTGGCCTTGATCAGCTCAGACAGATATCCTTGCAGTGATTTAATGCCCAGCATCTAAAGATACGAATATATTTCATAAATAGTCTATTAAATTGAGCTGTTTCGTGAGTATGAAACAAGTACATTAGAACTGCAACCCCATCTCGCTATAAGATGCTTAGTGAAAAATGATCTGTCACGCTTTCATGACGACCAATTTTTTTTTTACTTTAATTAGCATAATAATAATTTTGCAGAAGGGGGTCCAGTTCAGGGGTAAAGACGAGTCGCAGCGGGGCAGGACAACCATCAAGTGCGCATGCGCAGAGCCGGCCACATTGTTTTCTCCACTCAATAGCCCCATGGGCGGTGGCTTAAAGAATGGAATAACTGTTCTGCATGAGACGGGCGGGGGGCATAAAATAATGCTCCCACTGTGCCCCGCCACCAGCAAATTAGGGGGGAGGGGGGCTGGGGCGTCACTAGGTTCAAAGCTGCCGATATACTCCAGAAAATCTTACAGAAACAGCGACAAGGCACAGACTGAACTTTTAGACCCTCCTCGGTATCTTCACAAAATGAATCCCTCAGCAAATGAGTCAAGATCGTGCGCTCCAAGATCGCTGCCGAGCTTTATTGTAAAGTTTGGGTTTTTTTTACACGTCTGATCCTACCACCCACACCCCATTTTCACTCTACGCTTTTTTTAAGCAAATCTAAGCCCCCATCCGCATCACTCGTGCACAGGGCAGAACTAGCACCGATTGGGGGCTTTGCAAGCGTGCACAAGACAGAAAAATCATCTTATTTAATTGCATTTTTTGTATCTTGCTAAAGCGGCTCCATAACGGAGATACAGCGATCGCATGCACGCGGCTCTCCGGTACCCACCTTCCTGTCGGTGACTCCCTCGCCCACGGCCTCCACCTCCCCCGAGCACTCCATGCCCAGGGCAGTGGGCAGCGCGGGCAGGCGATCGTAGAGACCCTGGCGGGCCATCAGGTCGGCGAAGTTGAGGCCGCAGGCCCGGACCCGCACGAGCAGCTGGCCGGGGCCGGGGGCGGGCAAGCCCTTGCGGACCTGCAGCTTCACCTTATCATAGCCCCCGTGGGCGGCGAGCATTAGGCACTTGTAGGTAGGCTCGGGCGGCTGTGGCTCCTCAGCCACCGCCGCCGCCACTTCTTCCTCCTTGTTCTCCTCCCTTTTCTGCTCCTCGGGGAGCTGAGGAGCTGGCGCTGCTGCTGCCGCCGCCTCTCCGGACATGCCTGCTTGCTATAGTGGAGGGGGGTTTGGTTTCTTGCAGCGGTGCAGACAGCTGTGCTCCAGCAGCGAGGGACAAGCGCAAAACCCGGCGCCTGGAGCCGCCCGCTGCCTTTATAGCGCCCGGCCTTAAAGGGGCAGCAGCCCTGCCCCCTCCCACACCCCCGGCGCGGTAAGTACATCATTGCGGTCCGTTCGGTCTCAGATCGCCAGGACTGGATCCCTGCTAGCCATCTTCTGCCTTCTTTGGGTCCAGATTTTGACGTCCAAGGCACCGTTCACACGGCAGGCAGAAGTCATTTTCCCTATAGGCACAAACTGGGGAGTGGATGGGGACCCTTACATCCGGCCCCAAATAATTAACCTCATCCATGCCCTCTCCAACCTGTTTCAAACTTTGTTTATTTAGGCATATCAAAACATTATGGAAGCGGTTTTAACTAATAAACCCTACAGACTATATAATATATATTATTGACATCAATATGTATATATGTTTACTATATTGTAATTTGCTTTGATCATTTTTTAGAAAGGCAGAATATAAATTTTTTTTAGATAAATTATTTATTTTTATGTTTTTATTTATTCCGCTTTTTCCGCACTTCACAACGGATTGATTCAGGTACTTAAATAATGCTGGATAAAATGTTCAGCCCATTTTGACTTCAAATGCTTACAATAAACCACATTGTTTGCCTTTTCTTTACTGTGAAACTCCAACCTGATTTTTTAAATCTTATTCTTGAGGAGGCAATAGTGTTTGCCCTTTTTTTCCCCTTTGATCTTGAGTACATTTCAGGTATTGAATGTCTCTTGGCTCCACCCAAACAGGAGTCTGCTTACTATTCAAGTATATATATGGTCCACTCCATCCCAACCTAACCTGTCTTCACCATGGACCACATTTATTCATGGTAGTTGAACATTACTTTTTTTTTTTTTTTTTTAAATCTTCTCCTGCTTGGCCCAAGGTCCCTTGGAAGAAGAGGGGTGCAGCTGTGCTGTTCGTCATCAAGCATCAGGCTCATCTGTGCTGAAGTGCCCAAGAGTAGACTCAGAGAAGGCTGGGGGAGGAGATGAAATTTCACTGAAAATTAAAACAAAGAAGGCACAGCCATATTTAAAAAGGTATGGGCTTTTTATTTGCAAGTGTAAACATGTAAGATATATAATGTATTTTGGGTTTTAAGTGATTATGCTTACTGTATAAATCATTTTGGGGCCTTGTGGGAGATGCGGTCAAGAAATGTGAAAATAAATAAGAACAGGGAGACTTAGGAACAAGACTGAAACAGGAGGCAAAATGTTTGTATCAGATCGACCCTTTCCCTTTTAGGGAGTAAGTCCTCATGTATGGCTTATAGCACAGGCCATGCTGCAGTGCAGAGGGTTAACAGATATCTCCAAGTCCAACTTTGTTCTTGTTATTGTATTATCATGGTTGCTATTGTACAATCCTAGAGCTGAAACCGCAACAAAGATAAGTAAAATAAAGAATTCTCCTGCAGTTCCAGAAGCGGCTTTGACAGAGAGTCGACAGATCCTCTAGAAGGCAAGAACATAGGGGGAAAAAACTATAGCAGAAATTCAGTAAGTTCATTGTATGTCCAGCAGGTACAAAAGCTTATATCACTCAGGATTTCTGATTACCGTGTTTTCAACAGCGTATGTCATAAATGGAGCCCATATGCAACCGAAACACACCAAGACATCTTTGGCCAAGGCAGTGAAAGGCTCCGTTCCAGGATGTGCCAAACCTTGACACAGCTACGGGCTAGTTCAGGGAGCCCGATGCATTTCCATTTGGAAGCATATTGTCCGCCTTAACTGCTAGAGGCTGATAATTCTCTGGGCTTCTTTCCTCGAGCACAATATTGTTTGATTCAGACTCACAACCCAACATTAACAGAGGCTAATCCAATGGTGGATTTCTTCCTGTGATGACGTGTATCTGATTTACTACCTCTCTCCTGAATTTGACAGCAGTTCTGCCCACTCTGTTTAAAATGTTACCTGTGAATGGACATCCTCTCCACTACCTGCAGTAAGCTGAATATAATCCGCTTTGAAGTGTTTGAAAAATCAATAAATAAACAGGGTTCAGGGCTTTCAGGCCATAATTTATGTAGCTTTGCTGGCGTAAGGTGAGACTGGAAGAGAATTTTGTATTGTGTGTCTCCACGAGTGGTGCATGTAGATATACTGTAAGTACAAATTATGGACCAATGTTTCTCCTATAAAGGCACCTGCAGGTCTGATTCCCAGTTGCATTGATACAAATACTTCCTTTCACAAGCTGTGGGGTGAAGCAATAACTACAATTTGTAAAGCTGTTCCCTGCTTCTTTCTCTTTTCTTGGGGAAAAAAACCCCACAATTCAAAATCTCTTAAGTAGTTTAAAACCTTCCCAGGACCAATATTAAAAAAAAAAAAAAAATTGGCTTGATAAATTGGATTTATCTGGCTAAGTGGTGCTGCTAAATATCCGGCTATGGTCAGTGGGCAGCATTTAGCCGGATAAGTGATGGGGGATGGGCATATCAGGGAGGAGTTGAGTTAGCTGGATGAGTTATCTGCCTAACTCCGATATTCAGAGTTTAGCAGGATAATTTACCCCGCCAACTCTGGTCAGGCCACAGGGTTGTCCTAAAGTCAGCCAGTGGCAGTGTTGCTGAATATCCTGGCTAAGATAGCCGGATATGTGTATGTGCTGAGCCGCACAGTGGCTGAATATGGACCCCCATCCCTTTACAGGGAGAGAAGAAATGCTCCCATTGTATAAGAGAAGATAATTGGAGCTACTGGCATGTCCAGTTTGTTCTGGATGACTTCTCTGAACATAAAGGTGGAACCTTCTACAAAGCCAAGAACTCTAGGCAGTGCCCTGTCTGTAAGGCAGCTGAATTGAACTGGGCACTTCATTCCAAGGAGAGCAAAAGAAGAATCAAAGCGAATAGGGTGACAGCCGAGAAAGGGAGAAGCTTAGCTTCTGCAGCCTGCTACCTTTATCCGTACCTTGAAGCCTTTATCAATAATTGGGTGAGAATTATTTGACTGCCTAGGTGATCTCTTGGGGGAGAAAAAAAAACAGTAAATGATCCATAAGTATAAAGGGGCATATGAGAATTCTCTGTTTCCACCCACTGCTGACATAGCTGCTGTGCTGTCCAGTCATAAGATTTAAAATTAGATAATGTGAAATTATGGAAGGCTTACTGTTCCAGGTGTATCTGGATGGTGCACTACTCAGATCAGCACAAACATGGTCTGGAATCAGACAGGGTATCATCGTAGGAAAACAGAACAGTCCGGGGGCTATATTATCATATTTATCCTAGGTTTAAGCCACACCCCTACACAGAACCAAAGATTTGATATCAGACAAAAATGGGCAATTTAATTCAAATAAGCCTTTGACCTGAGCAAGGACATTCATTCCTCTGGATTAGAATTATTTACTTTACCACTTGAAATGGAAATTGGTATGGATGTGTTCTTCTAATTTGCTTGGGATATCAAAGGGTCCAATAACGGATTTAGATTCATTCAGCTTATAAGCAGAGAGCTCCCCAAATTCCTTACAGATGGCCAGTAAACTGGGCAGAGAAACAAATGGGCTCATTATAAATAATACTGCATTATTAGATTTGGAGTTCGCCCATTAATATTCCTAACAAGATCAGAACTTCAGGTCCCAGCATGCAGTGGGGTAAAACCAGGACTGATGACCTGAAGCTACTTGGTAACCCTTCATGCACCATTTTGGTGGCCCTTCTTTGACTTGTCGCTGTCCCTTCGCAGATGTGGTTGCCAGAAATGAACACAGACAGTTTGTAAGATGGGAATCTGACCAGAGACCTGTAGGCAGGCGATATTACTTCCCCCTTTCTACTAGCGATACTGCTTTCTCTGCCCTTATTTCCTTACTACTCTGCCACACCGGCTGCCTTGAAGTCTATAGAGGTGATGACCCTCCAGGTCGCTTCCTTTACTGGAAACGGTTAGATCTTCCCCTCCAAAACTGTTTTTGGCCCTTGGATCTCTGCCATCCAGGGAGCTTGGGCGTCCTCTCTCCAGGCCTGTCACTGCTCGGCGTGTATTAGGAAGCAGGCGCACCCCTTGCACCCAGTCAGATGGCACGGTTGGCTGAATACTTGTAATATATTTTTCCTGTTACGACTTGTTGCGGATAGCGGTCAAGAAAACCTTTCAGCTTCCAGTCATTTGTTTGGGACACACAACAGGCAGAGAGCCGTGACCCTTTTGGAGTCATTTTCGTGGGCAGTGGTTGAATTATTAGCATTGTTTTAAATTACATTTTTTTTTTTTTTTTTAGCAGTCCCAAAGGAAAAGAAGGCTCACGACATCGCCGTGTTGAATAACTTTTCGGTTTGGTGACCTATGCATACGGAGATGTGTAGGGGGTGTGTCCCTAGGATTTTGATTCCACAAATATGCACATTTGCACCTCCCAGAACATAAGCTCCTTTAGTTCAGGGTGGAACATTTGTAACAAGGCAGCAGTCGATGATGTGCGATGCAACATTAGGTAACAACGCTCGCATAGTCTGGCCCTTGAATGCGATGCACTCTTAGGTGTCCAGAGGCCTTGACGGCACCTGATTTCCGAATAAATGTTACTGGTAGGCAAGGAATGGCACTGATCCTTTCTTTATTCAGGATGCGAGTTTGTGAAAATGTCTTTCTTTCTCTCAGTGACCGGGGCGGGGCTACTGCTGACCTTGGTAATTGTAATTGCATTGGAAGGTACATTTTATGGTGGGGAGGGAGGTGCCAGAAAAGAACTCAGTTACGTGATTGGATAATTAGCTGCAGGTCGAAATCTTGACGTTTGGTACAACTGCTCACAAACCTTTGCTAATTCACCCTAATGTTCATGGCTTACATGAAGTTACATAATCAGAAAAGTCATCACTTCAATTATTAGGGCACGCATAAAGACCGGGCAAAACCAAAAAAAAAAATTCAAAGCAGATCGAGGTTCCTGAGAAAATCTCCCACAATTCCCACCTCCCTGGAAAGAAAAAAAGGGGAGCCCTAAAAACCTAGTCAGGAAAAAAAAGCCAGAAAACTGTTCTTGGGCGATATTTTTCCAAGAAAAACCTCCAAACCTCAATTGTGGTCAGTTAAAAAAACATAACCGGACTCTTCATCCTTTCCTTAAATCTGGCCCTTATGACCTCTGAGGAGCAGCCAGGCACTCTCCAGAACTGCGAGTAACAAATGATGGTTTAGGACACAAAATTGTACACCAGTGTGGCCCCTCTCTTATGTGCTTAAAAGATAACAGGTGTGGGGGGGAATGGCAGATTTACAGTGGTCACCAGATTTTTAGGGTATGGCATCGGTGCTAGACAAATGTATGGACAAATCAGGTGACCACTCGGGACCCAGACATAAACGAACACCGGAAAATGAAACCGGGAAACAAAATCATTATTGTTTCAACTTGTGAGACAAAATTCCTCTGATTCTCAAGAGCTCTCAGCAGCCGCGTCAGCTGCTACAGCGGCGAGGCGGGAACCAGCTTCGGAGCTGGGACAGCCAGTATCCATGTGGGTAGCGCTACTGGCATGGCTGGCAGGGGCCTGAGAAATCACGGCAAGGATGGGAAGGGGGATGCTATTACAGCTTAATTGCACACCAAATGAGAGAAATTGCTGCAATGTGAACACATCAGTCTAACATTAATTATATAAACATTTTTTCAACAATCATCAAAGATATGTGAAGACCTTTTATTACAGCCCATAATATGATACAATAAAATATATCTGTGTATATATCTAAAAAACCTATATTTATCAATTATTTATTTGTATCATACATAACCCCTAAAAACATACCAACTCATTTATAATCCCATACATTCACCATCTCATATGTTCACATCCGCCCCATTCATACAAATACACAAGGTACCAAAATTAATATCTAACAGTAATGGTTTCTAGCGTTTCCTCTATAACTTCAAGACGGTTCATATCATTTCCCTGGGTTCTTTCACTCTGCATAGCTTTCAACTTCTCTCTTTAGTTTTCTTTTAAGGGTTGCTTCCTCATTCTTGATCTCGGTGGTTATGCACGTGTATTTATAGTGCAGTTATTCCCTGAGGAAGCCCAGCTAGGGCGAAACAAGGGTCCTTTGTCAGGCGAGAGTTGAGGGCAAGCGTTCAGAGCGAGATAGAAGTTGAAAGCTAGGCAGAGTGAAAGACATGCAGGGAAGTTATATGAACTGGCTTGATTCCGGTGTGCACAGTGTATCCAGCTCTGCGTATGAGTTGTGCACTCAGTTTTCGGCGCGCTTCCTGTGCACCCTTTTTTTAAGCATATCCGTGGTGCATCCAGATTTTGGTGCACTGTTTGTGTGTTTGTGTTTTGCAGCGCTTAATCTTGGGGCGCCTAATTTTCGTGCGCATAAAATTTGTGTGCTTGAAATTTTTCAGTGCGAGCCGGCTGGACGCTCTTTCTCCGGCGGCTGTGACTAATGGTGCCGGTGAGCAAGAAGCCTAAGTGCCTTTCTCTCTGTGTTGCCTGTCACATTCGGGCATCTCAGCCTGGAGTGCCCTCTAACATGTGTCAGCACTGCTTAGGGGCTCGGGGAATTGTCTTCCTCTGATTTTGCTAAGCCTGTGTCCTCCCAGCCTGATGATGATCTGGGTAAGGATTTGTCTGAAGGTTTGCTGGACCTCAGAACTTCCTTGACTGGTTCCTCCACAGGAGATGGCAGCTCAATGGGCCCCGCTCCAGTTACTTCTGCGTTTGGACTGGATCCTTCTGCCTTTTCTTGGGTAGAGGTTTTTTCAGGGATTGCAATCCTTTCTTCAGGCGTAGTCCTCAGCTTCAATCAATCCTGTCAGGTCGGATCCCCAGCCGGTGGCCCCTTCCTCTTCCAGTCTTAAGTTTAAGAGCTGAAGCACGCCTCGGTTAGAGGCGGGTGTTCCCAACGGGAACCTGGAAGGCATGGATGATGAGGCAGATCCTGACTCCCTGGAAGATGGGGAAATTCCTCCGGGACTGGAACGTATCGGACCATGTTGTGGTTCTTTCATAGAGATGAACTGCTGGCCCTGATTTCCCAGACCTTGAAGATGCTGGGTGTCCCTGGAACAGATTCCATGTTTGATCCAAAGGAGATGCTCATTTTGGTTTCTTTGTGTAAAGCCTCTTGTTTTTTCCTGGTTATGGAAGCCATTCAAGAACTGATTGATCTCGAATGGGACTCTCCAGAGGCAAATTTCAAATGGGGGTCGGACTTTAGAAGGCCTGTAGCCCCTGGATCCAGCGGTGAGAATGTTTTCCAAAAGTGGATGCGCTGGTCTGTGCCATCTCTAAGCAGACATGGAGGGAGGAGCAGCCTTGGAGGATGTGCACGATAGGAGAATTGAGGCCATTCTCAAGCATTTAAAGCAGTGGCAATGACCTTACAGACAGCTTCCTGTCGCTCTCTCGTGGCTCGCTCATGCCTGCTTCTCTCTCAGGAGGCTGATGATTCTGGGGTGAACCCGCCACTGCCTTTTTAGCAAATGCGGGCTACAATTTGATCCGTACCTTGGCTAGGGCAGTGACTTCGGTGATAACGTCCAGACATCAATTATGACTGTGTAATTGGTTGGCCAATGCGACCTCTAAAGCTTATCTCACAAAGTTGCCCTTTAAAGGCTTTCTCTTGTTGGGGAGCAAGTTGGAGAAAGTGGCCAGTAAGTGGGGCGAATCCCTGGTTCCTTGGTTGCTGGAGGATAAGAAGCAGTTGCAGTGCCCCTTTGGTATGAGGGTTCATCTTAGGGATTCCATGTGGTTTTCTCCCTTTCAGAGGACTCGGCCTTTCGACAGATCTGAGTCCTTTCATCCCAGACAACCCAAGAGAAGCACAGGCTCGGGTTTGCCGACCCACCCCCGGAGACAAGAGATAGGGGGATGTCGCTCTCTCTTTTATCAGAGATGGTTCGAAATCAAATCGTATCAGTGGGTCCTGGAGGTGATACGAGAAGGATATGAGTTTGAATTTTGTTGCGTTGGTCGGTCGCAGACGGCTATGACTGCTCTGCCTTACCTCTTTTCTTCCCTTTTCCTCCTCCTTGGGCAGGATGGCTGCCTCCGGTGCCGAGGGCCTCGGCGTCTCCAGCTTAGCATGGGCGTTCCAGTCCGCCATGCTCACTCCCGTGACCTCCTAGGGCACGTGCGCGCACATCTCCTATGCTCAAATACATGTCGTGGCGGGAACCACGGGGGTGTCCCCACCGCATGACGTCAATACCTCCGGGTATTTAAAGCCTCCGCTTCGCTACCATCTTTGAGTTAGCAAGGGCTTTGGTTTAAGCTACTCTGACCACTCTAAGCTGCACGCTTAGACGCCTTTCTACTCTCCAAGGGCCTTGCTCCTTTAGAAGCTCAAGACACCCGCTCCTTGGGGTCTCTCGCATCCATCACCCTTCGGGGCCTTTGCTAACTGAGACAATCGCTCCTCGGGGGTCTCTCTCTCTTATTCTTTTCAGGATCTCCGGACTATCAGGTACTCGCTCCTCAAGGGCCTACCAGTCTATGTATCCTGTACCATGGACCTTCGGTCCCACCATCTCATACCAGGAAGACGCCTACACTCCTGTGAGTACTTCTACAATCCAGTGCTCCAACTCCACCCACCAGGCTTGGCGTTGCCTGCACCATGGGTCCCCACCTCTCTTGAACATCTGTATTCAATACTCTCTCATCAGTATTCAAGGTGCGGTCTCACCATGGAGCGATACAGATGCATTATGACATTTTCCGTTTTATTAACCATTCCCTTCCTAATAATTCTTAACATTCTGTTTGCTTTTTTGACTGCTGCAGCACACTGAGCCGACGATTTTAAAGTATTATCCACAATGATGCCTAGATCTTTTTCCTGGGTGGTATCTCCTAATATGGAACCTAACATCGTGTAACAGTCCGCTTGTGATTTAACTACTCTGAATAATTTTGTATCATCCACAAATTTGATAATCTCTCTCGTCGTATTCCTTTCCAGATCATTTATAAATATATTGAAAAGTACTGGTCCAAGTACAGATCCCTGAGGCACTCCACTGTTTACCCGTTTCCACTGAGAAAATTGACCATTTAATCCTACTCTCTGTTTCCTGTCTTTTAACCACAAAAGGACATCACCTCCTATTCCATGACTTTTTAGTTTTCGTAGAAGCGTTCTCTTCAGCACTCCCTGCTGTCTCATTGGAACTCAGGACTATTCAGTTCAGCTCCACTTGCCGATGGAAATTTGCTCTTACCTGCAGTGCTGGTTGCAGGAGGTTCATCTGAGAAAGGGAGTTTCCCTGACATCACCAAACTGGTTGATACTCACGAAAGATGCGAGTGTCCAGAGTGCAGTGTCAGGAACTAATGGCGCAAGGGCGCTGGAACACAGAAGAGTCTCTCTGGAACATCAATTGCCTGGGAAGCCCGGGTGGCCCGATTGACATGCTTGCAGATCAGCGACAGACTGAAGGATCAAGTGGTCTGAATAATGTCAGACAATGCAATGACAGTGACTTATATCAATTGGCAGGGAGGAACCAAGAGCCAGCAAGTTTTGCTGGAAGTCGACCAACTTACGGAATGGGCAGAAGGGCCTCTCCAGGTGATCTCAGCCTCTCACATTGCAGGAAAAGACAACATAGAGCAGACTTTCTCAGTCGGGAGAGTCGACCTGGGAGAATGGGTGTTGTTGGATGATGCATTTCAGCTGATAGTGGATCACTGGGCCTTCCGTTCCTGGACCTGTTGGTGACTTCTCACAATGCAAAGGTTTCTCACTTCTTCAGTCACAGGAGAGATTCAAAGTCCTTGGGTATCGATGCTCTCGTACAAGTCTGGCTGGAAGACAAGCTGCTATATGCCTTTCCCCCGTGGCCCCTGTTGGGCAGAATAGTTCACAGGATCGAAGGCTACAGGGGGATGGTGTTCCTGGTGGCACTGGATTGGCTCAGAAGACCATGGTATGCGGATCTGTGAAGACTCGTGGTAGAGACTCCCCTTCATTTTCCTCCGCACAAGAATCTGTTGTAGCAGGGGCCTGTCATTCATGAAGATGCAACTTGATTTTTTCTTATGGTATGGCCCTTGAAAGGGCTCACTTGCTGAAGCATGGTTATTCTTCTGCAGTGATTGCCACCTTGCTATGAGCTCAGAAGTTTTCCATTTCCTTAACCTATGTGCGGATTTGGTGAGTGGTTAATGCTTGGTGTGAGGATCGAGGTGTTCTTCCTTGTTCAGTAAAGATCCTGATCATTTTGGAATTTTTGCAGAATGGGTTAAATAAGGGGCTGGTCCTTAATTCCTTGAAGGTACAGGTTGTGGCTCTTGCTTATTTCAGAGGCCAGGTCAATGGTGAATCTTTATCATCTCATCCTGATGCGGCTTGTTTCTTGAAGGGAGTGAATCATCTTCAACCTCCCTTGCAGTTACCAGTTTCCTTGTGGAGTCTTAACCTGGTGTTGGATTCCTTTGCAGGTCCTATATTTTGACCACTGTGTACCTTTCCTTGCGGCTACTGACCTTGAAAACAGTGATTCTGGTGGCAATATGTTCTGCGCTCCAAATTTCCAAGCTGTAGGCCTTGTCTTGCCAGGAGCTGTTTCTTTGGGTAACTCCAGCAGTGATATAGCTAGCTCCTGTTCCCTCTTTTTTGCTTAAAGTGGTCTCGGCTTTTCACTTGAATCAGTCCATTTCCTTGCTGTCATTGGATAAGGGAAAAGATACGGAAGAGTATTGCCTGTTGCATCCTTTGGATGTCAAGAGTCATGTCGTGCGGTATCTGAAGGTTTCTAAACCTTTCTGAAAGACGGATCGCCTGTTTGTCCTTCATGGTGGAAGGAAGCAGAGTGAACCAGCTTTGCGGGCTACAATAGCTCACTGGATTAAGGAGATAGTCATAGTCGCATATGTGGAGGCTGAAAAGCCATTGCCTACTCAGGTTAGGACTCATTCTACTAGAGCTCAGGCAGTGTCATGGGAGGAGGTTAGATTGTTGTCTCCTGTCGACATTTGCCGAGTTGTGATGTGGTCCTCCTTATACACTTTTTCCAGGTTTTATCGTCTGGATGTGCAGTCCTAGGAGAACGCAGCCTTTGCACATGCGGTGTTAACTGGACTGCAGGCAGCCTCCCACCCTAGTCAGGAGTAGCTTGGCTACATCCCACTGGTCCTGAGACCATCTGTCTACACATAGGAAAGGAGATATTATTACTTACCTGATAATGTCATTTTCCTTAACATGGACAGATGTACTCAGCTTCACGCTTGTTGGTTTAATGGTCCTCCTGTGAGGCTATGTGTTCCAGAGGTTTACTGGTAAGTGTTCATCCAGTCCCTAGCTTGGGGTACATACATTCATTACCTGAATTCAGTGTTTCCTGCTGGTTGAGTACAGATATATTGCAAGGGAAGAGCTCAGTAACTCACAATCCAGTGGGAACACTGAGAGGAGAGGATCACCTTGCTGGTGGCTGAAAGGAATCAGTAAGTTCTGCCTGGGAAATTTTTTTAAAGTATTGGGGAGAAGTAAACTATTGGGTATATTAATTAGTGTGTTTGTTTTTTAAATAGTCAGTAAGACGGCATATAAACAGAAGTTAGTGTTTGTTTTTTTAAATAGTGTTTATAAACAGAAGTTAGTGTTTGTTTTTTTAACTAGTCAGTAAAGCAGCTAATAAACAAGTTAGTGTGTTTGTTTTCCCACCCAACCCTAGCTCATCTTTTAATTTATAGGCAGGTGCCACTTTCACACAAAAAGAAAAAAAACAAAACAGCCCTTTTAACTTCACTTCACAAATTCCCCACACTTTATTAAGAGTTTGATCATTCCTTGTAGGCCACTACCAGATATATAGTGAATACACTAATACATTTAAATGACCCTAATTAGACACATTCCTACTCCCATAGCAACCTAAACTTAACTAGGAACTGAACAAATTTGAGATGAAGACAGCAGTCCAGCAGCAAGAGGGGGGGGCCTCCCAGTCTTTTGCATTGAGTGTCACATGTATGATTTTTTTACCCGCCAGTGAGAAGTGATTACGTGTGCACCTGGTGCAAAGAGCTCCTGTCTCTCAGAGAATGAGTTTGATCTGTGGAGGCTAGAATGGCAGACCTGGGGAAGCTGAGGCAGACAAACAGGTATATAGATGATACCTTTAGGGATATAGTAGCCAAGTTCCAACTCCAGTCTGGCAGCCCTGGTGCTGCCTTGGAGGAAGAAAGTCTCATGATCGGAGAGCATCAACCTGGTGCAGCTGGAAAGGATCCTGTAGCAAGGACCTGCTCTCCAGGTGGTGCATTATCCTTTCGCACCGAGGATGAGTCTCCCAGGGCTACTGCCCAGGAGGGAAGGGTTAGGTCAGCTGTCATAGTTGGTGATTCGATTATTAGGAATGTAGACAGCTGAGTGGCAGGTGGGCATGAGGATCAGCTGGTAACCTGCCTACCTGGTGTGAAGGTGGCAGACTTCATGTGTCACCTAGATAAGATTTTATACAGTAATGGGGAGGAGCCAGCTGTCGTGGTACATGTGGGCACCGACGAAATAGGAAAATGTGGGAGGGAGGTTCTGGAAGCCAAATTTAGGCTCTTAGGTAGAAAACTTAAATCCAGAACCTCCAGGGTAGCATTCTCTGAAATGCTCCCTGTTCCACGCGCAGGTCCCCAGAGGCAGGCAGAGCTCCGGAGTCTCAATGCATGAATGAGACGATGGTGCAAGGAAGAGGGATTCAGTTTTGTAAGGAACTGGGGAACCTTTTGGGGAAGGGGGAGTCTTTTCTGAAGGGATGGGCTCCACTTTAACCATGGTGTAACCAAGTTGCTGGTGCTAACCTTTAAAAAGGAGATAGAGCAGCTTTTAAACTAGAACAAAGGGAAAAGCCGACAGTCGCTCAGCAGCGCATGGTTCGGAGGGTGGTATCTTCAAAGGATACTAATGATGCATTAGAATTAGGGCATCCCGACAGTGAGGTTCCAATAATTAGAAAAGTAATCCAAGTGCCTGTAATTAAAAACTCACCTGAGCTAAAAGATTCCAATTTATCCCTATCAATTAGAAAGCAGAATGAAAATACAAACAAAAAACACACTTTGAAATGTTTGTATGCTACTGCCAGACGTCTAAGAAGTAAGATGGGAGAATTAGAATGTATAGCAGTGACTAATAACATAGACTTGATTGGCATCTGAGAGACATGGTGGAAGGAGGATAACCAATGGGACAGTGCTATACCGGAGTACAAATTATATCGCAATGACAGAGAGGAGCATCTGGGAGGCAGGGTGGCGCTTTATGTCCGGGATGGCATAAAGTCCAACAGGATAAAGATCCTGCAAGAGACTAAATGCACAATTGAATCTTTATGGGTAGAAATCCCTTGTGTGTTGGGGAAAAGTATAGTGATAGGAGTATACTACCATCCACCTGGCCAAAATGGTGAGGTGGACAGTGAATTGCTAAGAGAAATTAGAGAAGCTGACCAAATTGGTAGTGCAGAAATAATGGGAGATTTCAGTTACCCCAATATTGACTGGATAAATGTAACATCAGGTTATGCTAGAGAGATAAAGTTCCTGGATGGAATAAATGATAGCTTTATGGAGCAAATGGTTCTGGAACTGGCGAGAGAGGGAGCAATTTTAGATTTAATTCTTAGTGGAGCACAGGATTTGGTGAGAGAGGTAACGGTAGTGGGCTCGCTTGGCAATAGTGATCATAATATGATCAAATTTAAATTAATGACAGGAAGGGGGACAGTAAGCAAATCCATGGCTCTAGTGCTAAACTTTCAAAAGGGAAACTTTGATAAAATGTTAAAAAGTACCATTCTAGTAGCACAATCCAGATATATTCCACACATTAAGAAAGGTGGAAGGAAGTAAAAACGATTACCAGCATGATTAAAAGGTGAGGTGAAAGAGGCTATTTTAGCCAAAAGATCTTCATTCAAAAATTGGAAGAAGGATCCAACAGAAGAAAATAGGATAAAGCATAAGAGCTGGCAAGTTAATTAACAAGTTAATCCTTGTTAATTGTAACTGCTTTCTTCGACACGTTATTTCTGTTTTGATGTATTTATTGCACCCCTGTTTATTTGTAAACCAGCATGATGTGATCGCTTCATGAATGCCGGTATATAAAAACCTTAAATAAATAAATAAATAAATAAACAAGTTAAATGTAAGACATTGATAAGACAGGCTAAGAGAGAATTTGAAAAGAAGTTGGCCATAGAGGTAAAAACTTACAGTAAAATCTTTTTAAAATATATCCGAAGCATAAAACCTGTGAGGGAGACAGTTGGACCAGTAGATGATCGAGGGGTTAAAGGGGCACTTAAAGAAGATAAGGCCATTGCGGAAAGATTAAATGATTTCTTTGCTTCAGTGTTTACTGAGGAGGATATTGGGGAAATAACCGTTCCGGAGAAGGTTTTCATGGGTACTGAGTCAGATGAACTGAACCAAATCACAGTGAACCTAGAAGATGAGGTAGGCCTGATTGACAAACTGAAGAGTAGTAAATCACCTGGACCAGATGATATACACCTCAGCGTTCTGAAGGAACTCAAAAATGAAATTTCAGACCTATTAGGAAAAATTTATAACCTATCATTAAAATCATCCATTGTACCTGAAGACTGGAGGGTGGCTAATGTAACCCCAATATTTAAAAAGGGCTCTAGGGATGATCCGGGAATCTACAGACCAGTTAGCTTGACTTCAGTACCAGGAAAAATAGTGGAAAGTGTTCTAAATATCAAAATCACAAAGACATGGTTTAATGGAATGAAGTCAACATGGCTTTACCCAAGACCAGTCTTGCCTCACAAATGTGCTTCACTCTTTTGAAGGGGTTAATAAACATGTAGATATAGGTGAACTGGTGGATGTAGTGTATTTGGATTTTCAGAAGTCATTTGACAAAGTTCCTCATGAGAGGCTTCTAAGAAAAGTAAAAAGTCATGGGATAGGTAGCAATGCCCTTTCATGGATTACAAACTGGTTAAAAGACAGGAAACAGAGAGTAAGATTAAATGGACAATTTTCTCAGTGGAAAAGGGTAAACAGTGGAGTGCCTCAGGCATCTGTACTTAGATTGGTGCCTTTTAATATATTTATAAATGATCTGGAAAGGAATACGACGAATGAGGTAATCAAATTTGCAGATGATACAAATTATTCAGAGTAGTTAAATCACAAACGGATTGTATTAAATTGCAGGAGGATCTTGTGAGACTGGGAAATTGGGCATCCAAATGGCAGATAAAATTTAATGTGGATAAATAAGTGCAAGGTGATGCCTATAGGGAAAAATAACCCATGCTATAGTTACACAATGTTAGGTTCCACATTAGAAACTACTGCCCAGGAAAGAGATCTAGACATCATAATGGATAATACTTTGAAATCGTCGGCTCAGTGTGCTGTGGCAATCAAAAAAGCAAACAGAATGTTAGGTATTAGGAAGGAAATTGTGAATAAAATGTAAAATGTCATAATGCCTCTATATTGCTCCATGGTGAGACCGCACCTTGAATACTGTGTACAATTCTGGTCGCCGCATCTCAAAAAAGATATAGTTGCGATGGAGAAGGTACAGAGAAGGGCGACCAAAATGATAAACGGGATGGAACAGCTCCCTTATGAGGAAAAACTAAAGAAGTTAGGGCTGTTTAGCTTGGAGGAGAAATGGCTGAGGGGGGATATGATAGAGATGTTTAAAATCTTGAGAGGTCTAGAATGGGTAAATGTGAATCGGTTATTTACTCTTTCAGATAATAGAAGGACTAGGGGGCATTCCATGAAGTTAGCATGTAGCACATTTAAAACCAATCAGAGAAAATTCTTTTTCTCTACAATTAAGCTCTGGAATTTGTTGCCAGGGGATGTGGTTGGTGCAGTTAGTATAGCTGTGTTTAAAAAAGGTTTCGATAAGTTCTTGGAGGAGAAGTCCATTACCTGCTATTAATCAAGTTGACTTAGAAAATAGCCACTGCTATTACTGGCATCAGTAGCATGAGATCTACTTAGTGTTTGGGTACTTGCCAGGTACTTGTGACTTGGATTGGCCACTGTTGGAAATGGGATGCTGGATTTGATGCACCCTTGGTCTGACCCAGTATGGCAATTTCTTATGACTGTTTTTAATCAAGTTTTTTGCTAGTTTGTTCACAGTTGCTTTTGAAGAGAATACTGGTGGGCTGATGTCGCTGCAGGGGTATATATACTGTGACGTCAGCTTGCTCTGTCTCCATTTGCTGGCAGAGGTGCATAACCCACTGGTCCTGAGTCCATCTGTCTACACTAAGGAAAACAAAATGACCAGGTAAGTAGTATTTTCTCCTTACATCTTCCTGCCCCATAAACCTTCCTTCACAGCTTCCCTGTCATTGCAGCAATGGGCCTTGGTCGGGGGCTGCAGATCACAGTTAAGGCAGGAACCCAGTGCTCACACACCCCAAGCAGGCCAGTAGGTGTCTCTCTTACGCAATGACTGGGACTCCCTTCCTACCTCCCAGGAACCCTGAGTGCTGCTTCTGCAGCATCCACAGCCCTAACCAGGCTGGGGAGCAGGGATCTGGCTTGGGAATTTACCTTGGGTGACCCACATGTCAGGGCTGCTGCATTTCCTTTGCACAAGTTAAGAAGCTTTGAAGGCCCCATTCTTATGAACCGGAGTCAGGCGAGGTCAAGCTAAATAAGACACCCAAACTATAACTCTGTGGATACTGGCCTGCTGCGTCCTGGGATTTGATTTGCTGAATTCCGTGGGACCACAATTCGAGGCTATCAGAAGTAATCCACAGTACGGTAAAAGTCTACGGACATAGGAAGTGATGATTCAAGCTACAGCACTCCCACTGGGAAGCGGATATAGTAATGTAAACGCTGCAAACAGGCGCTCCCTCAGTGTCAGAAAGAAGAGGAAATACCACAGCAGATACACACATACTACATTTTCCTGTTTTGATGCTTGGTTTGGAGTGCCTCGTTTCCTTTTCACCCGGTTTTTCTTTTTTATCTCCCATCCCAAACCCTTCTGCACAGCCTACACTGATCCCTTCTCGAGCAGGCGGGGGGCACTACACATCCCAGAGCGCTTTACAATGGTGCAGCAGGAACCACAGGACAAAAATGTCCCCTGTTGAAGCCAAAGCAGGGAAGAGCAGGAAAGGTGGCCTTGCTCTACCTCTTCTTTCTCTTTCCTGGTTCTTTTGTTGCATCTGGAATTTGAATGCATTTTTTTTTTTAAAGAATGTTTAAAATCTTAACCCTTTGGGAGCCAGTGGGGGCAGTCTCAACCCCCTGTTGGTTCTCAACTCCCTTCCTCAAGGCTTTCCAAGCAGGTCTATAGGCTCACCATAATTAATATACATGAAATAGATTTGTCTACATTTGGTGTAACAGCCAAGCTACTTTGCATATTTTTGGACTGGAGATGAGTGTTAACCATTCTTGTGCGTTTAAGATGCAGGGGTGGCCAACTCCAATCCTGATCTGGTTTCTAGGATCCCCTTAATAAGTTTGCTTGAGATATTTTTTACATATAATTGCTGTGCAAAGATGTCTCATGCATAGGCATTGCGAATATCCGGTTTGCAGCCCTCAAGGGCTAGAGTCAGACATCCCTGTGACCGATTAATAAATCCTGACTCCCGAGACCAAAGCAAGGATGATCAATTCCAGCCTTTAAGGGCACTGCCTCAGTTGTATGCCCATGTACCTCATGCATATTCAATAGGGCAGGTACTTTGCGAGCATGGCTTGAAGGCACAGCTAACTGGTCATTTTTTTTAAGGAGTATCACAATTAATATGCATGAGATAGATTTGCATGCAGTAGAGGCCCAAAGTATGCAGATCTATCTCATGCATATTCATGAGGCATATTTTAAAAACCAGACTGTCTCTGGGACAGAGCTGAAAGCCAACACGGCTTTGTGGCTCTCGAGGACTGAAGTTGGACATCCTTGAAATAAAGAGCTCTTGGTTTTACTGCATTGCCTGAGCCGCAGCATTTCTGAACACTCTTTCTCCACTTTATAAAGACTTTCTAAATTCTGTTCAGATGGGACGTAACGAGCACAGTGAGGCGTTGAGGTCTCTCTGGTTTCCTTGGTACTGATGAATTTGCAGGGTCATGATATGACGTCGGTAGTGGAGGAAATGCTCCTTTACAGAGAGGGTGGTAGAAACCAGACCGGTGACGGAACCTGAGTACGCCTGCGACAGATAAAGAGGCTGGGGGGATGGAAGAGGAAGGGGGGATGGTTAGAGATCAAGCAGGGTCTGTGCCTGCAGTGGCAATAAGCAGGGGGCAACTGGGTTGATCCCAAATTCCTTATCTGCTGACAACTGGGGCGTTACTTGTTCATGATTTTGTACTGTTTGAAAATTGTGATGATGGCTCACTTTTAAAATCTGTTTTAAAGAAAACCAAAGTTTTTCAGGGGAAAGGGGTGAGATAGTGAGTCCACACATGGCTAAAGTGGGGAGCAATAAAGAAATAAGACGTTACGAGGTAGCTCAATAGAGAAAGGGTCTAGCTGCAGTTTTACCTTGCTAAGATGATAGCCTGTGCATTTCCAACAGGCTCTTAAAAGGAACAATTTCCTGCATTATTTTCATGTTCAGCGAACATGGCTTGAGAAATAGGCCAGCTTACGTTTCTGACCCAAAAAGATGCCTCAGAGAGCCATGTTTCTAGTGGTTTTCTGAAAACTAGTAGACTTGGGGTTAGTCTGATTTGGGGGGTGGGCAATGCGTTCCTAAGGGGTGGCACTGAACGAGAGAAAGCTCACTGCCTGGTGATTGTGAGGTGCAGGCACTTGTCAGCGGACGTCTGGAGCACGGGAAGCAGGAGGGCTCATGTGGGGTAAGTCAGCAGCTGAGATAGGCCAGAGCCAAGATCATAAATTGAGCCCTGTAAGGTATCTGGAGCCAGTGCAGAGGCTGCAGGATAGGAATCATCCTCTCAAATGTATTTGCATTCAGTATCAATCAGGCTTCAGTGTTCTGCATAAGCCGCAGGTGATGGTATATATTTGTTGCAATCCCAGTAGGGAGTGAGTTGCCATAGTCCGGGCGAGAGATCACTCATGCCTGGATGATTGTGGAAAATGCAGGGCCACTGAAGAAGGGGCAAAGGCGATGGCATTGGCTTAGCTGACAATAACGCTGATTCGGCCACTTTGATGGATTTGAGCTTTAGTGGTGAGCTTGGGAGTCCCACACAAGTCCCAGGCTGCACCCAAGCCTCAGTTCCAGCCCTCGCCTGCATTGTTCCTGTCCAAGCCTTGCTCCAGACTCACCGTGGTGTGCTGCCACCGCAGAGACCTGCTGGCTCCCAGACCTCAAGAGCTCAGCCTGCGGGGGAGGGGGCTGCTTAGCCTTGCCCTGTAATCCTGCGCCACTCAGAGGCTGTGGTTCCCTACATCCAGCCAGGACTTGAGCCATATCAGTTTAGTTCCAGTGGGGCCATTTTCTTTTGTTTTTGTTTCACTCTTTTTTTTTTTTCTTTTTTGGACGTTTGTGTGCGCTGTTCGTAGTTGCGCGTAAAAAAAAATGCAGTTTTCGCCCCCAACTTCCAATGTGTGCACATAAAGTGCTCTTTGTGTGTGCAACTACGAACTGCATGCCCAAACTTAACAACACATGCAAATGAAAATTTTTTGGAGGCGCTGCTGATTTGGAACGTACCGAAAATCAACGTTTTTTGTTAGGAAGATGGCACTTGTTTCAAAGAAATGCACATCACTTGTGATTATATTGCCTTGAACAATCCAAAATATTTCGGAAATATTCCAAATCACCACCACCTTTCCCCTGCCGAAAAAAAAGAAAAGAAAATTACATTTCTAATCATTATATCATATTTTTTTCCTAAAGCAACTGTACTTCCAAAAAAAATTGGCAAGATGATAAGTGACAGGAGATAAGAGAGCAAGCAATAGTCAGGACTGCTCTCTGTTGGATGCAATCCAATGACTTGTGTCTCAAAATAAATTCTTTTTATTATTGAGGCCTGGGTCATGTAGCGTAGAGAACTCATCTGGCAGGAACCTTGTAAAACTGCTGCTCAGAGCTTGGGGCAACTGGTCAGTTGGATTATGAGTGCATAATGGTTCCTGAGACCCCCGGTGATGGAGCAGAACCAGTAGACGGGCAAGTTTGGAGAACTGGTCATGGGTGATGTACGGGGTGAATGTAATGAAGCGATGCCGTATCAGTACAACTTGATGAACTGAGGCACACAAAATAAAGAGACACAATGTAAATATCTGTAAGTGGTTAAAGCGAACATTTTTCTTCCAAAATTAAATTAGTATGTGTTAGTTCATGTATTCCTTGCTCCTGATTTTGATTTCATTTCCACAGGGAAATAAATTGGAGAAGGGGGCCAGGGTGCTGCTGTGTTGATTGACCCCCAAGTGGGCATCGCGCTAGGGTGTGCAGAGCAAATGACTGAAAAGTAGACTTGGGCAGGGGGGAGATTCTAAAAAATCCAAACAGAAGGTGTGACCATAGTGAATGGTGCATATATAGCATCATTTTGCCCTAAAGAGGAAAAAGAAATTTAGGAAGGAATAAACCAAGGAATAAACTTTGTAACGCCTGTGGCTACATTACTTTTTTCTGTAAACCGTTTAGATGTTCCAAACGATAATCGGTATATAAAAAAATTATAAATAAATAAATAAATAAAATCAGAAGAGGAGATTATATCAGTTAACGATGAATAAATGATTTTAAATAAATAAATTCTCCTTAAATCCCCGCCACTCTATTCAAGCCACATTAACGGCGCATTCACTATATGACCTTCATAATAGGCATCATTGTGAGGCAACACATACCATTTTTCCACTCTGCCTTATTTTTAATCATTGGGCAGTCCATATTCTAATTTTTTCAGTGCTTAAAGTGCTAAAGTGCTCTGTGCATTTAAAACTTTTGAATCATATATTGACTTTTCCCAAATTGTAAATCATACAGTTACTTATCTTGAAGTTCAAACGTTTCTTAATGTATTGTTTCAGCCCAAGATCCTTCACATCCGATGGTCTGTAGCAATGTGTCCAATCTCCACATTGCCTTACTGTGTCCGTGCCCGACACTGTACAATGTTTCGGACGTTGTCGTCCTTCCTCAAGGGCAATGTTCTGCGCCACAAACATAAACATATAACAACACCAGTATAAACATTTTATATTGTCACAAAGTCCCAACCGTGTATCACTACTCACTCATTCCTCCAACATCATGGCTTTCAGCGTTTTTTTGTCCTTCTCTTCTGGTTTTGTATTTCCCGCCACCAATTTTTAAACCCCCATCTCTTGTGACGTGTTAACTACGTCACTTCTGGTATTATAATGAGTACCACTCAATCATAGTATTCAGGCCAGACGGAATGACAGTATGCATCCAGAAGATCCACTGTTGCTCCTTTAAATTTAACAAAAAATTAGGATCACCACCTCGCTTGTTCATTGTAACTACTTCTAACACACGCCATTGGAGTTGTTGGAAAGTATGTTGTTTTTCTTGACAATGAGCCACCATCGGGGCCAATGTTTTTCCTGTGGCGATACAACTACGATGTTCAATTAATCTGACACGTATTTGACGTTTCGTGCGTCCTATATAATACAAGTTGCAGGGGCAAACAATGATATATATCACTAGATGTATCACAGGATGAATATTGCCGTGCCTTGTGCACTTTGCCATATTTATCAATCCAAGATTCTCCTTCTATGACTTGACTGCACAGTGAACAATGTTTACATGGCCAATGGCCAATATTCTCATTCATACTAGTCAGAATTATCGGAGACATGAAGGAATGGGTCACCAGGTCCCCCACATTCTTACCTCTACTATATGCTAGCATATAGTAGAGGTAAGAATGTGGAAAAACGTTTGAACTTCAAGATAAGTAACTGTATGATTTACAATTTGGGAAAAGTCAATATATGATTCAAAAGTTTTAAATGCACAGAACACTTTAGCACTTTAAGCACTGAAAAAATGAAAAAATTAGAATATGGACTGCCCAATGATTAAAAATAAGGCAGAGTGGAAAAATGGTACGTGTTGCCTCACAATGATGCCTATTATGAAGGTCATATAGTGAATGCGCCGTTAATGTGGCTTGAATAGAGTGGCGGGGATTTAAGGAGAAATTACCAAGTGCGGATTGATCCCCATCTCAAACATAAATTGGTGTCGATCGAAGGGTTATAGTTGATTTAAATAAATAAATACATAAATAAACCAAGAGCTTGCAGAGACAGACAAGGAGATATTTTAACTAATCTGGATAATCCCCAGCTTGATATCTGGAGATACCGTGCTTGGGTTCCTATTCATATCTGTAGGCAGAGGGATTCAGGGGTTCCAGTCGTGGGGAGGAGTGAGGGGTAAAGCCTGGGACCAGCACAAAGGATACTCAGTGGTGGGAGAGTGAGGAGTAAAGCCTGGGACAAGCTCGAGGGATCCTCAGTAGTGGGGGAGCAAGGGATAAAGCTTGGGATGGGCACAGAGGATCCTCGGAGGTGGGGGAGTGAGGGCTAAAGCCAGAGACCAAGACGATTTTGCTGTAGGGCGGCAGGAAGGGAGAATGAACAGATGAGATGGGCCTCGGTTCTCTCCTGCCATAGGCTACTTATATCTCGGTGCTCTCTACACTGCTTAGTGGGGATGAGTTGCTTCACTTAGAATTTATTCTTTTTCTTGTGTGGTTTTTTTTTTTTAAAGTATCCTTGCTGCTCTGGAAGAGTCGCCTTGGTTCTTGACATCCTGCCCACAGATGTTTCCTGGCCCAGTGGAATTATGGGGAAGTGGGCTGCATGCAACATCTGCAAGCAGCACCTTGAGGAGAAGACCAGAACAGCTGGATCAAGGATCCTGCCAGAGGAGAGAGATGAATGCACAAGTTGACGAAAGTTCGGCCCCTGCTCTCCCCACCCATTGATTGCGGGCCCTCCTCCCCCCCCCCCCCCCCGGCTGGATTGGGGTGAAGTGCTGGCACCTCGGTAAGAGAGACCACAAACCTGTCCAAGGAGAGGACAGACAGACACAGGGACAGCCATATGCACTGAAGAAACGCACCTAAAAAAGGATTTAAACCCCCCCCTATCTCTTGAAGTACATTTAATTTAAATACAAAACAAAACTTATTCAAATTTTACTGATCAATAAAACAAGATTGTAGGATTCAGGAGCTTTCATGTTAGAAGGAAAATGCATGTTTTGAATCCATTTGTTAATAAAATTTGCAGTTAGCTGAGGATTGACTTTCCTGGAAGTCGAAGTCAGTAATAAAATATGGAGAAGATTTCTACACGTCTGGAGGGGAATTATAAAGCCAGCAGTAAAACGCCTGCCCTTCACCCATCTCAGGCCTGGGGTGGGACCATGTCTTTTCTGCTCAGAAGAGAAAGTTACAAGTGGAGAAATCCAGTGCGAGAAGTTCCCAGGTTTCATGGCCTGACACCCTCTGTTACTTCCTTGTCTCCCTTCAGTGTACTCGCATGAGTCACTTTGTCTCTCTTTGCCCCACTTCTAATCATAAGAATATACTGGGTCAGACCGAGGGGCCATGAAGCCCAGCATCCTGTTTTCCCAGCACTGCCGCTGCCTTTCTGAGTGACCTTGGGCAAGTCAGTTTATCCCTCTATAGTTCTAATACCAGCTCTGCCACTGACTCTCGTAGTGACCTTGAATAGGTCACTTTATCTTCCAACAGTTCTAATCCTGGCTTTGTCACCAACCCTCCGAGTAACTTTGGGTGTCACTTTATCTCTCTACAGTTCTAATCCCAGCTCTGCCACCGATTCTTGGAGTAACCTTGGGCAAGTCACTTTATCTCCCTACATTTCTATTCTAATCCCGGCTCTGCGCTGACTCTCGGAGTGACCTTGGATGAGTCATGTTATCTCCGTACGTTCTAATCCCGACTGCTGCTGCTGACTCTCGGAGTGACCTTGGGCAAGTCACTTTATCTCCGTTCAGTTCTAATCCTGGCTCTGCCGCTGACTCTTTGAGTGACCTTGGGTGAGTCACTTTGTCTCCCTGCACCGCAGTTTAGTCAGCTAGACCTGGGAACTGTGACATCAGCTCATGAATTATAGGGCTGCAGATTTCACACCCAGGGCACCAGGCTTCACCAGCCTGGACATGGATGGAGTGCAATAAAATCAATGGTCAGGTTCCGAGAGCCCAAATTTTCTCATTGGGTCAGCACACAACAGCACATTGCACTTCCAGATGGAGGCATGATTCCACTCTGCTTATGGGTGCAAACTCATTCCCTGGGCACATAAAATAACGAGAGGATCCAACACATCTGGACTTAAGAGTCAGTCTTTCTAATTTATGTGATGGGCTCAGTGAAATGGGGTGGGCCGCTCTTCTTGCCTAGTCAGGGCATTATATCCATTACTGTACCCTCTGTAGCACATTAGGTGCTTGACACCATGAGAGTCTAAGAAAATTCCCTCCACTCTGAGTCCAGTCAAACACTTTATTTTCTGGGAAGTCCCGCCAGCAACTATGTACAGAACTTATACAGGGCCTACTGAATTACTCAGAGCTTGTGGGAAATTCATGCAAGTTAAACATTCGGGCAATAATTTGCATCCCAAACTCTGGACTATTTCCTTCCCTTTCCACAATCTTCTCCAGAATACCAGATCCCCTTCTTCACCCAAGCACAGGTGAATCGCCCTCTCCAGATTCTGCTTCCTTTTAAACAGCAGAACCCAATGCGGGACATGGGATTCATATCCCCAACTCCTGGGGCAACACTCCGTTCCCCTTCCTTCACCTCTCCTTAATCAGGTCTCCCTGCCCTCCTCCACCCTCTGGCCTCCTTGGGGGTCCTCCTCTGTTTGGAACAAACCCTTCCTCCTAGCTCATGGCCATTTCCTCAGAGGCAGGAATGACCTCTTCTCCAACATCTTTGGCCTCTGGCCTCTTCCCTTGAGGGGAAAAGCCTCTGCTGGGCCCCACTCCCTCATCCTGGAGGTCCCTCTCTTCCTCCACGCCATACTCAGAAAGGAGGCCAGTCTCTCCAAACAGACCCAGGATTTATACCCTCCCAACCAATCATCATTTCTCACTCACTTAACGGGAAACCCATATCAACCCTCCCCCCCCCCCCCCCTCCCAAAACCAGTAACTTCAGATTAAAACATTGCAAAAAACACAGTGCAATCCACAGCTCAGCACTATGCTTGATGCCATCCAGTGGCCATCCAGCAGTACTGCATGCCCAGTCACCCTTTCTCCTAGTAACTTCAGATCAAGGACACCCCAGGGTCTCCCCCACCCAAAAATTCCTTGAAATGTTAACAGGATCACCAGCTGTCTCATCACCGTGAGACAGCTGGTGATCCTGTCTCACGGTGATGAGATCTTTCTTTTAAGCTGCTCAGAACTGCACAAACATGCCTACTGGGGAAGCCTCGAGCCTCTGCATGCTGGGACGGAGATATGATGATGGGGCCCAGCATGGCCCAAACCCAGAAATCTCTCCTAGTGTTGGGGGTTAGAGAGCTGAATGCGTGTCCTCGCCAGGCTGTGGGCTGCCAATGCTTTGCGAGTCTGCTGCAGGTCTCAGGCTGAGCTTGCTCGTCATCTCTCAGCAGCTTTGTATCAAGCAGGTAGTGACACTCACTGGTAGCCACAATACTGCATGCCTTCCTGTATTCTGGCCCCAGCCATCCAGGTCACAGCCGCCTGTGTATGTCGAGCCCACAGATACTGATGCCATGGCTAGTCATATCCTTATATCCTTCCCCCCACCATCCTAGTACAGCCTCTCCTGCCCAACTAACCACAGACGCAACCTTTCAACGCTTGTCACAATCCATATTCTTCAAGGGTACAATGTATTCCGAAAGGTGGCAGGTGAGAACACCACCCAGGCAGAGCACAAAGGAGACCTGGAGCACAGGCACCTCTTCCAGCTGTTAGGAAACCACCACCATCTGGCATAAACATGAAACAGTGCCCAATGGCGTCACCTTCCCGCCTGGTGCCACAAAAAAAAAAAACCCCAAACAACATACATTTATATTTAAAAAAAAAGAAAGCACCCTAGTTTTGATGTCAGCAGGCTCAGCTTTCAATCACTGCTGCCTGCCTGCTGTCTAGCAGAGCAAAGGATTTTGGGCAGACCTGGCAAATATTGCTGTTGATTTATGTGTGTTTATGCCAATGAAATTTCCTTCATAAATTAAAGTTATTAATTTTTTTTATTATCTGCTTTCTGCATGGAGAGGCAGAGAAAGTACTGAATCATTTAAGAACGGCAGCCTTTCCCCTCGCCAAATGCAATATATTAAAGCATTTCTGGAACTGTGTGTGCCACGGGAGACCTACCATGGGGGCCAGGGTGGAGGGGCAATGTCGAGTTTCTGCGGTGGGTTGCTGTTGGGATAAACAGCCCACAAATAGCTGGACTTACACATTGCTTGGTTTATTTTTTAGCCTCCAGTGTTGGCAATTTTATGGCTTTCCTACTCCTTTCAAATGTCCCTCATCAGCAGGCCTGGGAACTTGCTGAGTTGCAGTCACCCTGAGTTTCAGGCTGGATTAGTGGGAGGGAAGGGCTGCTAATGAATTTCCTCTCTTCTTATTCCCCCCCACTCACACATACATTCTCTTTCTCCCTCCAGGAATGACCCCCAACATTCTCCCTTCTATCCCCAAGTTCAACCTCAGCACCTCCCCCTCCCTCCCTGACCCCAGTGCTCTTCCCCATCCCTGACCTCAGCACCCTCCCTCTTCCCTAAATATGGGCACACAACAACCCTCTGCTTCCTGCCCCATCCCCTCCTAAGGGTGCAGGGAACAGGAGAGGAGGGGGTAAGGCTGAGAATGGAGCAAAAAAAGAGCCACTCTGCTCCCTAATCCAGCCCCTCCACTCACTTGTTCCCCCCCCCCCCCCCCCCCATCCAAGCAACTTGCAGGGAACAGAAGGATTGGGGGCTGGCACGCAGAATCTTCCCGGATGCCTCCGGCAACCCCGAGATTTCATTGAACATGCAGCGAGTTCCTCTGTATGCATCATCGGAGGCGTTTGAATTTGGTGGGGCAAAATTGTGAAGTTTGGTTTTTGGTTAAAGAAAAAGGGGTCCACTGGATATCAGAGAACGAGAATCACTGCTGACTGCCCGTGTTTCATCTTCCTTGTCCAACTCTTCCCACCCCCCCCCCCCCCGCCCCCACCAAAAAAAATGTGATAAGCTTTACAGTTTAAAAAATGAAATAAAATCACAGAGTTTACCATGTGCCCGTGATAACGACTCTCAGGAAATATTTATTAGCCCGTCGCCAGCTGCGTTCTTGCGGCAGAAAGAATCCTTTTTTCCCATGTTTGATTCTGTTACACTGCACAGAGGTGAAACAGGCTGACTCTCCTTATGGCCGAGAAGGATGTACGACCTGCTTCCGGTGTCTGGAAGGATTCTGACCATGACTTAGCCCTGATCCTTGTGTCAAATGCATTCTGCTTTACTGGGATAAAAAGATAGGAATGTGAAAGCCAACGCTTATGTGTACATTTCCAATCGACCTCCCTCTTATCAGATCAAAGTCAGTTTCATAAGGAAAGGGCGTGGACTCGCTCTACCCACCCAAACCCCAGGGCTGCTTTAACCACTTAAGGGACTTGGGCAAATGTTTGTAGATGGCTCCCTTTTACTTTTTTTGTGTACTGACCACCACCCTTCCTCTCATCCCTGATCCTGGTAGTCTCCTCCCAGGGATGGTGCAAGGGGCAGCACACTCTAGGCCTGGCTAGCAGAGTGGCAGGAGCCTGTGCTGTGTCTCCCCACCACTCTGCCTCTTTCTCATACATAGTAACGATGGCAGAAAAGGACCAAATGGCCCATCCAGTCTGCCCAGCAAGCTTCTTATGGTAGTGTCTGCCGCACCGTGCAGGTTACCCCCATGTTTCTTTCAAGGGTAGCAGCTGCCGCTCCGTGCAGTTATCCCCATGCCTTATGATAAAGCACGTTAGCTAACCACGTTTTTACTGGGTGATGAACCATCTTGAAAATTCAGACAGTGCTGACGTGTTTTGCTTATTCACTTGGCCTTAGAAGCAGTCTGCATATTAGTGCCCCAGACCATAAAAGTCAGGGTCCGAGTTGGTTGTCGTCTGAATCCAATTCCTCTTCCACTCCCCACAGCCTTCAAAGCAGAGAGTGATGTTGTAGTTACGTCAAAAGCATCAAGACTTATTGGTTAAGAGTAGTAATCCCTTGCCTTCTGTTAAGGCTAGTAACTGCTGCTCCGTTCAGGTTACCCCCATGCTTATCAGTTCCCCAGACCATAAAAGTCAGGACCCTTGTTGGTTGTTGTCTGAATCCAACTCCTGTTTTCCCCTGCCGTTAAAGCGCAGAGCAATATTGCAGTTGTGTCAAAAGCATCAAGGTTTATTAGTTGGTAGTAACTGCCGCACAGCAAGTTACCCCATACCCCTTCTCTTCATTTCCGCCCTCTAGCCTTTAGGGATCCCCAGTGTTTACCCCATGCCACTTTGAATTCTTTGATGATACAGGCTCAAGAGCCGAACACAGCATTCCAGGTGAGGCCTCACTAAGGCCCTGTACAAGGGGATTATCACCTCCTTTTTCTTACTGGTTATTCCTCTCTCTGTGCAGCCTGGCTTTCTTCTGGCTTTAGCTATCTCCTTGTCACATTGTTTCGCCACCTTCAGATTGCCAGACACCAATGCCGGTACCGCAAGCATGGTCAAAACTCGCAGGCCGGAAGCAGCATTTCCAGATGCTGATCTTGCGAAGCATGAGATCAACAACAGAAGTGCCTCCGCCGGCCCTGTGAGTTTTGAATATGCTTGCAGTGCCGGTACCGGGAAAGACAGAGTGGTGGAGAGCTGCAGCACAGGCTGATGTCGTTCCAGCCAGCGGCTCCTTCTGGTCTTTGGCTGGCGGGGACTGGGGATTCCTGCCGGCCACCCTGCTTTAACCAACCAGTGGCTCCTCCGTATTTTCTTCTGGCTCGGCCTCAGCAGTGGATCATTTTTTCCCCAGCCCAGCGGTATAACTTTCCGATTACCTCATTTGGCTCCTGCAATTAAAAATGTGTGTGTGGGGGGGGGGGATGTTTGAAAAAGAAAGGCTAGATCATAGTATTCCAGAAAATACTGGGAGATGCAATAAACAAAAGGCCTCAACAGTAAAGATTTACTTCCATAGGTACCGAATGGGGCAGACATGAAAGAGATATGGAGGGCAGTGGTAGGAACAAGGTTGGGAGGTTGCACCATTGCAGCCCTCAGGAGCAGAGGCAAAGGGGAGAGATGATAAAGAGAAAACCAAAGATGCACTGCAGGCCAGCCAAGGCGATGCCAGCAGACCACGACGCCCAGAAATCAGCTGGCTCAGTGAAGGCAGGCTGACCCACAGGAGCCAAAGCAGCTGGATGCTCAGATTAGTAAAAGGCTTAGTGAGAAGATATGGCCAGTGGGAACAGGGGTGAGGGTTGGATTAGGATTTAAACTGAATTACTCACCCCTCTGAGCTGAAGGTGAGCTACAACAGTTGGTAGTTTCCTGTCACTATTTAAAGGAGGCATTTACAAAGCATTTTCCCCATAGGCACAGACTAGGAGAAAACCTTTAGTAAATCAGGCCCCAAGTTTGTACCTGCGACAATGGAGGGTGAAGTGACTTGCCCAGTGTCAGAAGGAGCAGCAGTGGGATTTGAAGCCCGGCTCCCCTGCTTCCTAGCCTGCTGCTCTAACCACTAGGCCACTCTGGGGTCTTGCATGGGTGTCTTGACCAATGGAAAAGAATCTTTATTCCTGTGCAATCTGTTGCCGGAGCAGGGGGTCAAGGCACCTAGCCTAGTTGGGTATACAAGAGATTTGGACAGGTTCCTGGAGGAAAAGTCCGTAAACCATTATTACCTAAGTGAACTTGGGGGAAAGCCACTGCTTATTTCTGGGAGTCAGCAACAAGGAATTGAATCTGACAGATTGGCCACTGAGGGAGACAGGATGCTGGGCTCCATAGACCTTTGGTCTCAGCCAGCGTGGCACATCTTATATTCTTAGCCACTCGGGATCGTAGAGAACCAAAATGGAAGGCAAAAAAACCAGACTTGGGTAAGGAGTGATATCCTACAAGCGATCAAGCTTCCACGGCTGGCAGCCGAGCTATACACTTGAGCTCCTTCTCTCTGTAACAGAGATCAGAAACCTAAATGGCCAGTAGAGGGAGACAAACGTCTAAGAAATAGGCCAGTGAAGATTGCATTATTACTATGGCTAGCCGAAGGAGTGACATTGTCTGATTAAATTGTTCAAAGTATCTTCCTGCCTGTTTTTATTAGCTCACTTAGACTATTTTCATGTCTCAGTTTTTTTGATTGGGTGATTAGAGAATTGGATTGAAGAAGAGTGCTCATTGTGATCTACTTGGATGTCAGCAAAGCTTTAGATATGGTCCCGCATGTGAATAAAATGAGAAGCTTGGGATTGAGTGCCAAGGAGGTGGAGTGGATCACAAATGGGTTAACTGGCAGGAGACTGCGTGTGATGGTAAATGGAACCTGCTCTGAAGAGAGAGCGGTGTTATGTGGAGTGCCGCAAGGATCGGTGTTGGAAACAATTCTGTTCAGTATCTTTGTGAGCAACATTGCAGAAGGGACAGAAGGTAAAGTTTGTCTATTTGCAGATGATGCTAAGATCTGCAATAGAGTGGGCACACATGAAGGAGTACAGAGAAAGAAAAATGATTTAAGAAAGCTTAAAGAGTAGCCGAAAATTTGGCAGCTGGGATTCAGTGTTAAGAAGTGCAGAGTCAAGCATCTGGGGTGCGGTAATCCAAAAGAGCTGTATGTGATTGGGGGGGGGGGGGGGTGACAGACTGATGTGTACGGGGTGATAGTGTCTGATGATCTGAAGGTAGCGAAGTAATGTGACATAGAGAGGGGAATAACCAGTAAGAAAAAGGAGGTGGTGATGCCCTTGTACAGGTCCTCGGTGAGGCCTCACCTGGAGTATTGTGTTCAGTTCTGGAGCCTGTATCTCAAAAAGGATAGAAACAGGATGGAGGCGGTCCAGAGAAGGGCAACTAAAATGGTGAGGGGTCAGTTTGAGGAGAGGCTGCAGGATCTGAATATGTACACACTAGAAGAAAGGAGGTGCAGGGGAGATGTGATACAGACCTTCAGATACCTGAAAGGTTTTAATGATGCACAAACTTCAAACTTTTTCTGTTGGAAAGGAAACAGTAGAACTAGGGGGTCACGATATGAAACTCCAGCAGGGCCGATTTAGAACCAACATCAGGAAATATTTCTTCATGGAGAGAGTGGTGGATGCCTGGAATGCCCTCCCAGAAGAGGTGGTGAATTTGACAACAATTAATTAATTCTAAAGGGCCTGAGACAAACACTGCGGATCCCTAAGGGCACGAGGGTGACCTGCATGGAACGGCAGTTACTAATCAGAACTCATGGGGGTAACCTGCACAGAGTGGCAGTTACTACCCTTAATGGATCATGTGGGGGTAACCTGCACGGAACGGCAGTTACTAATCAGAACTCATGGGGGAAACCTGCACAGAGTGGCAGTTACTACCCTTAATGGATCATGTGGGGGTAACCTGCACGGAACGGCAGTTACTAATCAGAACTCATGGGGGTAACCTGCAGAGTGGCAGTTACTACCCTTAATGGATCATGTGGGGGTAACCTGCATGGAGCGGCAGTTACTGCTATGGGCAAATTATGGGGCGGACTGGGTGAATCATTTGGTCCTTATCTGCTGTTGTTACTATGTTCTTTTTTCTTAATCTTGAATTATTTATATTCTGCAAAGGTTTCTTTCGCAGAATAAAGGGCATGCAATTTTAATTCTGACCAGGGCCCCGCCCCCTTTCCTCAAGTTTCCTGCTTTATTCATACTTTGTGTACCAGAATGACGCCCATGTGGGGATCTGATGGAAAGCAGCAGTCTAGCACCCTCACCTCCCCCGTTCCTGTAAATTCTAAATGGTGGTTGGGAGCCTTCAGAAACTTTCAACACTAGGGGCTACTTAGAAAGAAAGTACAAATCAGAATGAAACAAAGAAAAGGATGGTCTGTTGTTTTAATATAGTGTCCTCAGCATAGCATAGTTGATGGTGCAGCTACAGAGCACTCAGCCCGTCTGGTCTCCCCAGATACTGCAGTGCTAAGGAGATATCCCAGCCGCAGAAGTTTAAATGCTTGCAGGATAAGTTCCAACTTTTTATTGAGAAGAAGAAAAAAACCCACATCACCTCCATGTGCACTTGAGCACACGAGGTAATAAAGAAACAATGCCTAATTTTAAACTTCTCCCCATTATATAACAAATAATGCCATAATAAAAAGGGGTATTGGATTCTGAAGACAGCCAACACTGGGCCTCGACTTTTATGGTCTGGGGTACTGATAGGCTGACATTAGGGATAAAGCTCAGGACTGCTTCTATGGCCGAGTCCAAAAGCAAAGTCCGTTCAAGCAGCAGGGTCAGAATTATCAAGCAGGCTGCTCACCCTGTAAAAATGGTGCTAGCAGTAAATTTGTTTTGGGTTTAAGGATGGCTTGGTTTTGATTGTAAATATTATTACCCTTAACAGAAGGCATGGGGGTAACCTGCACGGAGCGGCAGTTACTACCATAAGGAACTTGCTGGGCAGACTGGATGGACCATGTGGTCTTTTTCTGCTGACAATTCTCTGTTTCTATGATACAATCCTTTCAATTAGACACATTAACATGGAACAGTGCTAACCCTCTCCCTAACAAGCAAAATAAAGACAATTCTCCCAAGGGATAATACATAAAACAGTTCAGAATCAAGCTGTGGGCGCCTGAGGGAAGGTTATCCCTCCAAGGTAGCCAAGTTCCTCCTTTGTAAGAAATTAGCTACAGAGGCCGAATTCTCCATCTCCATCATGTTATGGAGCAAATTACGTGAGTGCCAAAGGAACAGTGGATTGTTTTCCCCTCCAAACCAATAGCCTTGATTTTTTGCCCAAAAGGAAGGCCATTCTAGGGAGAAGCTTGCCTGCCTTATCTGTAGAGACTGCTGTGGGAAGAGCTGTAGCCACCACCTCAGAAGTGGCACAGGATGGCAAGGCAGCAAATAGGTGTGGATGGTCTGGTGAGGCGGGAGCAAGGAATGATGTGCGGCAGGGCTCAAGCTCAGGAACGGAGCACAGGCTGGACTGATGTACAGGAATGGAGCTGGCGTAAAGCTCAGGTTGAGCTGGAGCTGGGTGCAGGTAAGAGGGAACTGGAACTCAGGAACAGACTGGAGCTGGGTGCAGGTAAGAGTGATCTGGAACTCGGGAACAGACTGGAGCTGGGTGCAGGTAAGAGGGAACTGGAACTCAGGAACAGACTGGAGCTGGGTGCAGGTAAGAGTGATCTGGAACTCGGGAACAGACTGGAGCTGGGTGCAGGTAAGAGGGAACTGGAACTCGGGAACAGACTGGAGCTGGGTGCAGGTAAGAGGGAACTGGAACTCAGGAACAGACTGGAGCTGGGTGCAGGTAAAAGTGAACTGGAACTCAGGAACAGACTGGAGCTGGGTGCAGGTAAGAGGGACCTGGAACTCAGGAACAGACTGGAGCTGGGTGCAGGTAAGAGGGACCTGGAACTCAGGAACAGACTGGAGCTGGGTGCAGGTAAGAGGGATCTGGAACTCAGGAACAGACTGGAGCTGGGTGCAGGTAAGAGGGAACTGGAACTCAGGAACAGACTGGAGCTGGGTGCAGGTAAGAGGGACCTGGAACTCAGGAACAGACTGGAGCTGGGTGCAGGTAAGAGGGACCTGGAACTCAGGAACAGACTGGAGCTGGGTGCAGGTAAGAGGGACCTGGAACTCAGGAACAGACTGGAGCTGGGTGCAGGTAAGAGTGACCTGGAACTCAGGAACAGACTGGAGCTGGGTGCAGGTAAGAGGGAACTGGAACTCAGGAACAGACTGGAGCTGGGTGCAGGTAAGAGGGACCTGGAACTCAGGAACAGACTGGAGCTGGGTGCAGGTAAGAGGGACCTGGAACTCAGGAACAGACTGGAGCTGGGTGCAGGTAAGAGGGAACTGGAACTCAGGAACAGACTGGAGCTGGGTGCAGGTAAGAGTGATCTGGAACTCAGGAACAGACTGGAGCTGGGTGCAGGTAAGAGGGAACTGGAACTCAGGAACAGACTGGAGCTGGGTGCAGGTAAGAGGGACCTGGAACTCAGGAACAGACTGGAGCTGGGTGCAGGTAAGAGTGAACTGGATCTCAGGAACAGACTGGAGCTGGGTGCAGGTAAGAGGGAACTGGAACTCAGGAACAGACTGGAGCTGGGTGCAGGTAAGAGTGAACTGGATCTCAGGAACAGACTGGAGCTGGGTGCAGGTAAGAGGGAACTGGAACTCAGGAACAGACTGGAGCTGGGTGCAGGTAAGAGTGAACTGGATCTCAGGAACAGACTGGAGCTGGGTGCAGGTAAGAGGGAACTGGATCTCAGGAACAGACTGGAGCTGGGTGCAGGTAAGAGTGAACTGGATCTCAGGAACAGACTGGAGCTGGGTGCAGGTAAGAGAGAACTGGATCTCAGGAACAGACGAGCTGGGTGCAGGTAAGAGGGAACTGGATCTCAGGAACAGACTGGAGCTGGGTGCAGGTAAGAGGGAACTGGAACTCAGGAACAGACTGGAGCTGGGTGCAGGTAAGAGGGAACTGGATCTCAGGAACAGACTAGAGCTGGGTGCAGGTAAGAGGGAACTGGATCTCAGGAACAGACTGGAGCTGGGTGCAGGTAAGAGGGAACTGGATCTCAGGAACAGACTGGAGCTGGGTGCAGGTAAGAGGGAACTGGATCTCAGGAACAGACTGGAGCTGGATGCAGGTAAGAGGGAACTGGAACTCAGGAACAGACTGGAGCTGGGTGCAGGTAAGAGGGACCTGGAACTCAGGAACAGACTGGAGCTGGATGCAGGTAAGAGTGAACTGGATCTCAGGAACAGACTGGAGCTGGGTGCAGGTAAGAGAGACCTGGAACTCAGGAACAGACTGGAGCTGGGTGCAGGTAAGAGGGAACTGGATCTCAGGAACAGACTGGAGCTGGGTGCAGGTAAGAGGGAACTGGAACTCAGGAACAGACTGGAGCTGGATGCAGGTAAGAGGGAACTGGAACTCGGGAACAGACTGGAGCTGGGTGCAGGTAAGAGAGAACTGGAACTCAGGAACAGACTGGAGCTGGGTGCAGGTAAGAGGGACCTGGAACTCAGGAACAGACTGGAGCTGGGTGCAGGTAAGAGTGAACTGGATCTCAGGAACAGACTGGAGCTGGGTGCAGGTAAGAGTGAACTGGAATTCAGGAACAGACTGGAGCGGAGTAAAGATAGGGATGAACTCAGGGACATACTGGAACACAGGACTCAGATGGAATAGGACAGGACAATGACAACACAGACCATGAAATATAAAGCCTGAAGGCAGCGTAGGCAAGAAGGCTCCAAGAGGCAAGCTAGACAGAAGCTTAATATCAAGGAAGAGACCTCGGGAAGCCTCAGGTCTAGGCCAGACAGAGCAGAAGACCGGGCGGCCACAAGACAGGAACAAGGATAAGAAGGCCGGATGGCCACAAAGCAGACCAGGAACAGAGGGCCAGAGGTCTCAAAATAAAACAAGGCAGACCAGAAATCAGAAGGCCCAGAGGTCAAGAAACAGGCAATGGAAAGTCCACAAACCATGGATGGCTAGTTCAAGGAGCGGAATAGCACTTGATGCTGAAGCATTGAGAGAAAGGACAGGCAGGAGAGAGGGATATGTTCCTGGAGATTCCTTGGTGGAGCAGAAGTCGTACAGTAGGCGGAGGCCAGAGACATGTTAGAAAGTGCGATTCCAAGCAGCGTTCGCAGGGGTCCCCTGGTGGAGAGGAGGCTGCACAGCAGCCGGAACTGTAACAAAGAATAATGAAGATGCACAGTCAAAAAGCATCACCTCTGCTGAACAGGGAATACACTGATGTAGAATGCCACCCGCATAGCCATTTATTTCCTGCCAAAAGATCTGGACCTTGGGGCAAGACCAAAAGGCATGTATTAAGGAGCGAGGCTCGCCTGACATTTCCAGCATGTGTCCGACTGTGACAATTTAGCTCAATAATGCCCGTGTTTGCGAGATATGGGCTCTAGGAAGGAACTTATACTGCAGCCCTCTTAAGGCCATATTCCCATTAACTCTTTTAATTTCTTAAAACACCAAACCAACAAGTCAAGCAGCAATGGGAAATCCACTTCTCTAAGCCACCTCTAGCTAAAAGCTCATCACATGAACCCTTACGAAGTCTAGATAGGGAGATCTGTTTAATCTCTTCAGTTTAGAAGAATTTATCCAATTCAAATAGCAGATCTCCCCTGTTTAGAGAATATATCTACTGCCTTAACTGTAGGTACAGGGAAAAATCCGTTCCCCCTTCATCAAAATTGTTCTTTCAGTTGTGGAAGCGATAGCATTTCACCCCCCTCTTCCGCCACGTGTTGGAGCTGGAAAAGGCGCTTCCTAGCCCTTTGCCTAAAGCTTTTAACATGGTTGCCAGGCAGGAAATCCTTCAATAGAGAGCAGTGGGGAAACTTCACATTCACAGTTATAAGATTTTACCAGTGGTTGCCAGGTCCATCTAATCGGGGTGATTCGGATATTTTCCCAAACTTTGAGAGGCAACTTTAGACTCCTGACATGCGCCATGAATTTCGACTCTAATGGGAGCTGCCAGAGCCCTCTCTATATTCAAGTTAGTACAAAAGGACACCTCATCTATCCAGTCTCAAGGAAGCCGCAATAAACTAGCTTTATTATACAATTCCAAGAATGGGAAACTAGTCCACCTCCACATCCAGTCCCTCTTTAGCCACCTCTTGAATAAATAAATAAATCTCAGAGGAATCCTTGGTTCATGGCCTCTCCACAGGAAATGCAATAATAATAATGTATCCAGTTCTCTTACATCTTTTTTCAGAATCTTGATAGATAGATTTTGGATAACATATAGCCATTTGGAGAACACCATTTTCTACAAGTTAACTCGCCTGTCATAGAGAGAGGCAAAGATTGCCAAAAACAAAACTTAACTTCAGTAATCTCCAGGAGATGACAGATGTTTAATTTATAAAATAAGAACATAAGACCTGCCATACTGGGTCAAATCAAGGGTCCATCAAGCCCAGTATCCTGTTTCCAACAGTGGCCAATCCAGGTCACAAGTACCTGGCAGGATCCCAAGGGGTAGATCGATCCCAAGCTGCTTATCCCAAGTATAAGCAGTGAATTTCTGCAACTCTACCTTAATAATGGTTAATGGACTTTTCCTCCAGGAACCTGTCCAAACCTTTTTAAATGCAGCTACACTAATAGCTTTCACCACATCCTCTGGCAACAAATTCCAGTGCTTAATTATGCATTGAGTAAAAAAAATATTTTCTGTTATTAGTTTTAAATGTATTACCCAGTAACTTCATTGTGTGTCCCCTGGTCTTTGTATTTTTCAAAAGAGTAAACAACTGATTAATGTTTACTCGTTCCATTCCACTTATTATTATAGACCTCTATCATATCCCCCCTCAGCTATCTCTTCTCCAAGCTGAAGAGTCCTAACCTCTTTAGCTTTTCTTCATAGGGGAATTGTTCCCTCCCCTTTATCATCTTGGTCACCTTCTCTGTACCTTTTCTAATTCTGCTATATCTTTGAGATGTGGTGGCCAGAACTGTACACAATACTCAAGATGAGGTCGCACCATGGAGTGATACAGAGGCATTCTGATATTCTCTGTTTTATTCTCCATTCCTTTC